>NC_090251.1:47281505-47284005 GCF_037325665.1 Littorina saxatilis | reverse complement strand
CAGAAGAATAAAAAGAAAACGTCTATGTGACCATGAACGAAACGAACTGAACCAGTCCAGATCCAAAAGGGTCAACAACACCAAGGCTATGCAACTCCTACAGAATCCACGGCTCCTCATGACTGTTATTTAGTGTAGCTTAACTAGCACCGGGTTCATGCACGCTACCATTATTTGAAGGAGTGGCAAAGAAAAAGGCCCTGGAGAAACAAAGAAAGAAAGAAAGAAAATGAGGGCGTGACAGTGCCGCCTCATCTTTCACTAAAAGCCGGATATGACGTCATCAAAGATATTTATCGAAAAAATTGAGAGAAAAAAGTCTAGGGATATCCAACCCTGGAACTCTCATGTGTCGTTTCATGAAGATCGGTCCAGTAGTTTTCTCGTAATCGAGTGACACACACACACACACACACACACACAGACACACACACACACACACACACACACACACACACACACACACACACACACACACACACACACACGCGCGCGCGCGCGCACCACCACCACCCTCGTCTCGATTCCCAATTTAGTTTAAAAAGGAAGTAAATTAAAAGGATACTCAGACTGTAATTAACAACTGTTCCTGCTCCTTGCAGAGTTGCAGACAGTTATGAGTGGTGGGTATCACGAAGCTAGCGATGATGGCTGGGCGATAAGATAACATTGATCTTTATGACTCTCGATATTAACAATTACCGTTAGCTCCAGACACGCACACCCAAACTTTATTACTGCAATCAATGGTTGCGCGAGTGATGACAAGGGGAACAATCCGCTTATCTCCTCATGCCGCGCACAGACAAGGGAGAGAACTGCTAATTCCCTGTCAGCAGACGACACCAGCCGTGCCGTCATCGATTCGCGATTCCTTGCGAGTCGCCACGGCAACCAAAGACTGGCTTTTCCTGTTGTTTTGACCAACAAGAAGAATAAGTACAAGGACCTACCTGCCATGCTATAACGGCTGGGATTTTTCAGTTGAGATTTTAACATGCTGAGTACTGTCTGGAGTACTTTGGGTGTTCTTACTTCGTATGTTTTATAGTTTTCATGTTTAGGGTTGTTGTCATATATATGTTGTTCGGTTGTTTTGAGAGCAGCTGAACCACACTTTTCCATCCATTGTTTAAATTGCATGGACAATAAATGATCGTATGTCCTATGTCGTATGTCGTATGCTGCACAGGGAAAGGATGCCCGGTCACCTGAAGTAACTTCAAAAATATACTAAAGTCAAAAATACGACAATGGATATCTAAGAAACGAATTATTTATGTGGTTCGAAGACGGCGTTTGACGAATGAAACTTGATAACTTCATTCTTCACAGAGAGATATTAGGAGCATCATCGTATGTCTTCTATAAGACAAATCTAGAGAATTTGGAAATGTAAAACTGTAAAGTCTTTTTGCGATGGTTGGCATGGTCGCAAGTAAAGTTAGTTAGTTCTATTGTATTATTCTTTTCAATATTTTGTGCTGCTCAGAGACGGTGCTCAAAGAACCAAACTTGATTTTTTTTACAGAGAGAACAGACGCATTCACTGATACTTCATGTGTGACACAAAGAGAATTCAAAACTTTGGAATTTAAGTAATTGGGATAATTTTGCACGATTCTTTACGTTCATGTAAAAAAATCAACTGCTTTTTTTGACATCAAGCTGTTATGAAAGATTTGTTCTTAATCTTTTCACACACTTCACTGACGATGCCAAGTACCAGCGTAATTTGCAACATCGGGCATAACGTTAATAAACAACAATGAATGTTTAAGATACCAAGGTTAAATGCAATTGCATAGTTTAGACAGAGCCAATCATTATAATCAAAAATTGCAAAGAAAACAGATTGAAATTTGCGGTCACCAGAGTGCCGCCTCAACTTTTATCAAAACGCAAAAATGATGTCATCCAACAAAGCTACACAAAACCTCAGAGACGGGTAAGTAAATGAAGGAAGGAATGCATGAATTTTCTTTTAAAGAGTCGAAAGTTTCAGCGCGGTTATTCCACGGATTTCTTCAATTTACCAATTTTAATCAAATACAAAAAAACCGTTATATTTTCGGATTCAGGAAGTAATACGGAATACCATGATATTATGTTTGTGAATTTGTATGACAAAATCATTGACGAGTTCTTAAAATGAAATGCAATCCCATATTCACTCATTGTCCGGGCCGACACAAATAGAGACAGAAGGACAACTTGAACAGTAGACTAAAGACATATGGAGTAAGACATAACATCGGCACGCGTGCATGCATTGGCACATGTATACACATATGAAGATATGAACAAAGCAACATACGTATGAAGTTAAGTAAAGGCATTAATCAATAATGAACACACTAGCACGCGCGCAAGGGCAAAGGTATACGCAAGCTCTCACTGTACGTGTGGGCATATTCACAGACACACTCGTATATATATGCAAAATTGAAAATCTCTGTCTCTCTGTCTCTGTCTATCTCTGTCTCTCTGTCTATGTCTC
>NC_090251.1:47261505-47274005 GCF_037325665.1 Littorina saxatilis | reverse complement strand
TTATCCCAATTCGCCCCCATCCCATTTTGGCGACATTTCTCAGGCCAAGTGTCATTTTACCACCATATCATGTACCATTAGCTCCACATCCCATTTTGGCGCAATCCCGTTTCGCCGTTAGCCCATTTCGCCCCATCCCATTTTTGCGACATTTTACAGGCCAAGTGTCATTTTACCACCATGTCATGTACCATTAGCTCCACGTCCCATTTTGGCGCAATCCCGTTTGGCCGTTATCCCATTTTGCCCCATCCCATTTTTGCGACATATCATAGGCCATGTGTCATTTTACCACCGTGTCAAACCACTAGCGCCACATTCCATTTTGTCGCCATGCCGTTTTGCCGTCATCCCATTTTGCCGCCATCTCTATTTCGCGACATTTTGGATTGTGGCAAAAATGGAATTTGGCGTAAACGGAATGTCTTCCTAGTTGAATAACGCAGTATAGTAGTATAGTGAGGCTTGGCAAGAAGAATAAATAAAAAATGTGATGGCGGCCAAATGGGATGGTGTCAAAATGGGATGACGCGCTATTGTTATGACACGGTAGTAAAATGACGCTTGGCTTGTGAAATGTCGCGACAATGGGATGGGGGATAAATGGAATACGGTGAAACGGCATGGCGGCCAAATGGGATATGGTGTCAAAATGGGATGTCGCGCTTTTGTTATGACATGTTAGTAAAATGCCCTGTCACGTAGTCTCAATCCAAATTGGAAATCCATAGCATCATCATTATAATCATCCTCATCTCATTAATCATTCAAAATTATAAATTTTATAAAATGACGCTTGGCTTGTGAAATGTCGCGAAAATGGGATGGGGCAAAAAATGGGACGGCGGCAAAAATGGGATTGCACCAAAATGGGATGTGGATCAGCCACTAGATTGCCAATTTTAAAGTCTTAGGTATGACCCGGTGTGACGTTTTTATCTTTCGCCGTGTTGATATTTCGATTTTCGGCCTCGTTGATCTAGTATAAACTCTACACTGAACAAAAAAAAACACCCTTCGATAGTACTGATGAGCGACCTTGTGTACCTTACATTCATGGGGCCAAATTTGTCCAACCAATTATTTTATTTAACTTAGAAATTTGATTCATCCTAAAATGTTTCCCTTCTTACTCAAGGGACGTAACCACTCGGTACATGTTTTCGAAGAATTCGATTTTGGGAGTGAAATCTATTTAATTTCACAACCAATTTTCTTCACATGCAAGAAACTGACATGCTTTTCGTCCATAAATAATTTCCCTTCTTAATTTTACCAGGAAACAACATTTAAGTCTCGAGTAAATATCGAGGGGGAAATATGTACACAGGGGAAAGATGAAATCGTGACACCGGCCGAGGTTCGAACCCACGACCTCCCGATCACGGGGCGGACGCCTTACCACTAGGCTAACCGTGCCGGTTTACCCTTGAGTGACAGACGGACAGACAAAAGAATATACAGACAGACCGTAATTAACACAAACACACACACTCAGCAGAGCAAAGCGGTATGACACACACACTCAGCAGAGCAAGGCAGTATAACACAAACACTGAGTCTGATTTATGAGAATGAGAATGAGGGAGAGAGAATTGTATTGAATTGAATTGAATTAAATTGAATTGAATTGATCTTTATCTTAACACTAACAGAATAAGAAATGCTAAAATGCTCTTTTTTTCATCCCGCAGACAGTCAAAATTCTAATCAAAAACAAGGAAAGAGATAGAAATAAAAGGAACAGTTATGACAGCTTTACAGACAGACAGACAGACAGACAGACAGACAGACAGACAGACAGACAGACAGACAGACAGA
Source organism: Littorina saxatilis (assembly GCF_037325665.1). Classification (NCBI taxonomy): domain Eukaryota; kingdom Metazoa; phylum Mollusca; class Gastropoda; order Littorinimorpha; family Littorinidae; genus Littorina; species Littorina saxatilis. The sequence goes on along the minus strand of NC_090251.1, from coordinate 47,272,184 downwards.
CAGAAAGAGAGACAAAAAAGAAACAATCAGACAGACAGACAAAGAGAGAGAGAGAGCCAGAGAAAGAGAGAGACAGAGAAACAGAGACATAGAGAGAAAGATAAACAGACACACAGACACCGACAGAAAAGTTGTGTGAAGAGCAGCTCAGCTGCTCTGCAGAATTTGTCTTACATTTTGGAAAGTTTTCTGACGATTTGGACGTGAAAACGAGACTGAACCCATGCAATAATTTTTTCAAAACTGCTCCGAAACTATCCCAAAATCAAGTAATTAAATGACATGTTGTTACTCTACGATAACTAAGTCTTTCAATCAATCAATCAATATGAGGCTTATATCGCGCGTATTCCGTGGGTACAGTTCTAAGCGCAGGGATTTATTTATTTTTTATTTTATTTTTATTTTATGCAATTTATATCGCGCACATTTTCAAGGCGCAGGGATTTATCTATGCCGTGTGAGATGGAATTTTTTTTACACAATACATCACGCATTCACATCGGCCAGCAGATTGCAGCCATTTCGGCGCATATCCTACTTTTCACGGCCTATTATTCCAAGTCACACGGGTATTTTGGTGGACATTTTTATATATGCCTATACATTTTTGCCAGGAAAGACCCTTTTGTCAACCGTAGGATCTTTAACGTGCACACCCCAATGACGAAGGGACCTCGGTTTTTCGTCTCATCCGAAAGACTAGCACTTGAACCCACCACCTAGGTTAGGAAAGGGAGGAGAAAATTGCTAACGCCCTGACCCAGGGTCGAACTCGCAACCTCTCGCTTCCGAGCGCAAGTGCGTTACCACTCTAACCCTAACTAAGTCTTTCCGATTTATTGTCATTCTAACTTGTTTTATCACACTCGGAAAATATCACACGCAAAATACTATCAATCAATCAATCAATCAATATGAGGCTTATATCGCGCGTATTCCGTGGGTACAGTTCTAAGCGCAGGGATTTATTTATCATTTTTTTTATCTTTTTCATTTTTTATTTTATGCATGCAATTTATATCGCGCACATATTCAAGGCGCAGGGATTTATTTATTCCGTGTGAGATGGATTTGTTTTTTTACACAATACATCACGCATTCACATCGGCCAGCAGATCGCAGCCATTTTGGCGCATATCCTACTTTTCACGGCCTATTATTCCAAGTCACACGGGTATTTTGGTGGACATTTTTATATATGCCTATACAATTTTGCCAGGAAAGACCCTTTTGTCAATCGTGGGATCTTTAACGTGCACACCCCAATGTAGTGTACACGATACTAGCGAAATTATTATTTTTTTTGTTTGTTCTATAAATGTGACATGCTTTAGGCTGTTATATACTACATTATAACCGAGATGATGTTTTTAGATCAAAATATGATAGTTTTTCTGAGATGGTGCAGACAACGTTAACCCTCATATAAATTAAATGTATTCCATGGTGGAATCCTGCTTGCACAATCTAATCTATTCAATCTAACCTAATCATAGGCACAATCAATAGAGTCAAAATCACTCACTTTTATTTTCTTGCCTTTCTGCTATTCCTCCCGTCTGAGAAAGATCACCAAAGTCATCAAAATCAGGTATTTACCACTGTATGCAACAAGTCTCACAAACTCGAATTATCTCTCTTGCAAACTGACAGATTTAACACCCGCACCATATGATGTCTGACCGGACAATTGCTAATTTGTAAAAAAAAAAGGGGGTCCTTTACGTCCTCACAGGAAATTTTCCTTTTAGGGACCTGAGTTGATGATACGCTAAAAGAAGAAAAGGAGGGAAAGAAAAGGGCAAGACCAAGCAATCCCGACCGTGATAGGACCCCGGCCCCGCTCTCCATGAATAAGGGAGGGCAATGAGAAATATACTCGGGGATAATTTTTCCTTTATATGCGTTGACTTCCTAGGGGAAGGACCATTAAAAACATGGATTTTTAATTCAATTTTAGTTTCGTTAAGAAAAAGATAAAACTCAGGACCACCTGTTAGAAGGTTTAAAAGTGACAACATTGTGAGAAAAATATAAAGAACATGCGCAAAACGTAATACTGATCTTCTATAGGGTAGTAACATTTGGATACATCATTTCATTGACGCACGCATGAGTTGCTATGCGGCATTTGTTTATTTTAAATAGGATAAAAAAGATCTATCTGCGTTGTCCGTCGACCTCCCCGCCACTACAATAGTCGCAGGGGAGGCGACGTCACATTAGCAGTATTAACTGAGAGAGGAAACAGCTATCCTCTCGTTTATATAATCATGTTTTTATGTTTATTGTGTAATCCGAAAACAGGAGTTTAAAACCATCAGGAAAAAAACACAAAAACACGCACACGCCCGCGAGGTGGGGCAATGCCCTTCCCTCCCTGCGAGCTGTGTGTCCCCTTTGTTTAAGTTAATACCGTTGACAAATGACGATCATATATTTATGCTGGCTTTATTTTATTTTGCCCCCCATTTAGGGAGTCCAGAATTACAAGGGACTTACAGTGATTTTTTAATTGTGAGAATTTCCTCAGACGACAGATCTCTGCTCCCCGCGAGAGCGCTGAGGGCCATGAGATAGGTGTCTGGTTTAGGGACGGACACTTTATTTTTTGTCACAAAACAGTAGGTATCCGTTAATAAGTTGATGAGAGCCTAGCTCGGGGCTCTGCTTCTGCCTAGCAGTCACCATAGAGGTGAGGCAGAGCTCCAGGTAGCCTCTCAGGTCTTTTTCTTCTGGTTTTTGGGTTGTTATGAACACAAAGTCTCTGTGACTATCGACTTTTTTGAGGACTTTTGCTAATTTGCGAAACGAACTAACTTTATGTAGGCCACGACCTCTCAAAGGGGTGAGAACCGTGTCAGTGTATTAACCAATCATATGAACACCTTAATTGTCCGGCACGTGCGCTCTCAAAATCCACTGACCAATAGCCGACGAGAACGACATCACTGCAGGACGGTCAAGTCATGCAATCCAATTGGGCGGTGTTTATGATGCTCCCCGTGTCGACCACTGTTGCGTCTTCAAATGTCCAGTGTCAATTGTATTGGATGATTCTCAACGCCCAATACCAAACGCTTATAACTTTTATCAACGCAACTTTTAACTTGTACAGCCCCACTCCCGTCATCCTCCCGGCCCCACCCCCACACACCCAGCTTTTTCTTAGCGTACAACCACCTCATGTCCCAAATAGAATCTTATTCTGGGGACACAAATAGAAATTTACATACATTCAAGTCGTGGTCAAAACAACGTTTATGCTTGCGGCCATTGTCACCTAGGCGAGACCATGAAATCTTGGCGAAAAATGTTTAATATCTTTATTGTACAAAATAAAACAAACTAACAAAAACCGATTTTATCTCACAGAATATTATCAAGCTGTTCTCGCAACAACAACAACAACAACAACAACAACAACAACAACAACAACAACAACAACAACAACACTTCAGGGAGTTATTCCATGAAAAATGCATGGATGTATAATTTCTATTCGATTTTGTTTTCGCTGTGTACAAAAGGAAACAAACAAACTGACAATAACCGATTTTATCTTACAGAATATGATCATGCTGTTCTGGCAACAATAACAAAAACACTTAACAGAGTTATTCCATAAAATCGCATGGATGTATTATATATTTTCTATTCGGAAAAAAACCACCCGAATGTTATGCTTAAAGTATTCCCATACACGTTTTAGGATTGGACATGAAACGGTTACCGAAGGTGCTTTTCCTCAGGCCCGTACAGACACTTCGGCATGCTTGAATTCTTTGACATTCAACAAGGCTTGAGTCGGTTTCGTGTAATCCCTTTGCCTAATCAGTCAAATTATACAAGTCATAAAAAATGTTCCCGGCAGATATCAAACCATACGTGCAGAAGTATCGTCTGTTTCTCACGCGGGCTTAAAGCTTAATTATGATCAAAGCACTCTCTGAATGGTAACATGAAAGCACAGCTGTTTAATATTTTCCCACACACACACACGCACACGTGCGCACGAGAAAACATAAGACTTTCATAAGTAATGTGATTAATCAACATGAAATAAACTTTTTTGTTGGCTTCTAGCGTGAAAAAGCGCGTGGGTGGCACGAACATTTTCATAATAATAAACATCACCTTTATCACAGACTTATATCCCATTTCGTGACACCTACCACTACTCCACTACATCAAAGGATGTCTGTTGAGATAATCGAATGGTTCAAAACTTTCAAACCTGCGCGCATATTCTAAGCCGACTAACACATAATAGTCAAGGACATCATAAAATGGTTCTCGGTGAAAACTTGACCGAGGGCCATTTTACGACGTCCTTGACTAGATAGTGTTTATGGCCAAACCAAGCACAACCCGAGTGTGTCAAGTATACTCATGTGCATTGCTTCTTGGACAATGTAAAGAACACCGAAAGTACTTCAATGCCGTTCTCGAGTTACGTTGACTTTTACAAAGGTTGCAGCTGACACGGCTTACGTAATCCGGTTTCCTGGTCATGTGTGTGAAAATGTGTCCATTAAAAGCATAATCTTTAATTCATATATTATTTCAAAAAAGATGTTAAAACTAAGGACCACCTTTTGTTAAAAACTTTAAGAGTGAAACGTTATGTGAAAAATAGAGAAACTGTGGCCTATTATGTGTTTTCGCCGGTAGGTGTCAATTGGCAGGCCAGGCACTTAATCACGCTTGACTCCCCTCCGCTTAAGCGGCAATCGTTTAGCAAGCGCCGGTGTCTGCTTCAAGAAAGCCCTTCACACCCAGATTAAGTGAGGGAACATCGAATAGTGACATTTTTCGATGTGATTTTTCGATTTCATAAACAACAATTTTGAAAAATGATATAAAAGAGATAAATATTTTGCAAATACCGTATCTGGGTGGTCTAAATCAGGCTACCATAACAGTCTCGTTGTATGCCTTTTTTTTCTTCCATGTATATACAACTATTGCAACAACAATAAAGAGTTAACAGGCAAGTGATATTTAATTTAGAAATGGAATACGCTTTAATTTAAAACAAAAGCACAACGAACAAGATGTTTTAATTTATTTCGCTCCAAGTCAAAATTTAAGCAAAACATCTAAATAGTTTTAAATGCGCACGGAGGAATGTAGGATTACCAAAACCGGCAAAATCAACACTGGGCAAAACTTGATTTAAAAGAACGCCCCCCCCCCCCCCCCCTGTAGAATGTGCACTGCTAGATGCGTTGGCGGCATCCCATCCTGCCTCTCCCAACTTGCCGTATCCCAGTCTGCCTTACCCAATTTGCCGCATCCCGGCCTGCTGCTTTGTGTGTGTTAGTGCGTGTGTATTTGTGTTTGTGAGGCAGGGAAAGAGAGAGAGAGAGAGAGAGAGAGAGAGAGAGAGTGACTGAGAGAGAGAGAGAGGGGGAGACAGAGAAAGAGAGAGAGAGAGGGGGAGAGAGAGAAAGGGGGAGAGAGAGAGAAAGAGAGAGAGAGAGACACACACACATACACAGAGAAAGAGAGAGAGAGAGAGAGAGAGAGATGTCAACAAAATCAAGGAAAAGAAAAGCCTAACAAAGAATTTCAAGTGCCAGGCCTTCCTCAGCGGCGTTTAATTCTGCGAGACGCCAATTCATGCATCAAGTACTAAGCAACACAATACCATAGTTAATTCTGTTACGAAACACAAAGCAAATATTTCAAAGATAAAATCTACAAGACTTGACTAAAATTAATGTAAAAAATCAACAACAAGAAGAAACAGAGGCGAAAACAGTATTTGACTTTCAATGAAACCTGCGCGCATATTCTAAGCCGACTAACACATAATTGTTAAGGACATCATAAAATGGTTCTCGGTGAAAACTTGACCGAGGGCCATTTTACGACGTCCTTGACTCGAGTGTGTGACGTATTCTCATATGCGCTGCTTCTTGGGCAAGGTAAAGAACACCAATACTTCAATGCAGTTCTCGAGCTACGTTGACTTTTACAAAGGGTACAGCTGACACGGCTTACGTAATCTGGTTTCCTGGTCATTTGTGTGAAAAATCTGTCCGACAAAGAAAACTGCCCAACGAATATAGATAACTCGGTCGAAAAAAATACTACCAGCAAAATATCTAACCCCCCCCCTCCCACCTCCGCCGAAGAAAGAGCACGGGATTCAATACATGATGATAGTTATTAAACACAAAGCAGTTGTAGCTAGGTTCAAGGCAATCACAAGATAGGAAAGCTTTCGAGTCATCGACAATCATTCGGAGGTGTGTTTTGGAACAAATGTTGGAGAAAAGGGTAAATGTCGGCTTCTTTTACAGACACTATCTAGTCTTATGTTTCTTATTTGTTTGACCCTCTTAGGATTATGGAGTTTTATGCACTGCCTTTTATAGTTAACTAAACTTTTGTATTTGAATTAGCCCATTGCAGTTGGTGTAGGCCTTAAGCTTATTTAAATCGCTTGTCCAGTATTTAATTTAGTTCTCAATTTTTGTATGAACTCAAATGTTTAGTGTTCTTAGTATGTCTTGCTAAACTAAGTTCTATTTAATCAGAGTATGTTTGCGTGTGCTTATACTTAGTGATATTGTAAAGCGCATAGTGCTTTTCGTTATGCGCTATGGAAATCTCCTTAATAAATAAATAAATAAATAAATAAATAAACATTCAAAACTGTGTAAAATGGTCGAACTGAAGTTTTTGCACAACAAATATGACCATAACAATTATTTCTTAAACTCAAAGTACTGGACAAATTAACCCCTTCGTTGTGAAGTTACACACGCGCAATGTCGAGACAAATTCATCAAAGACATGAACGCAATCATCCATGGAAAACGCGCTGATCATGCCTGTAAGGGCTGTTTTAAAGTCACTGAATGTCTAATGTTGATTGAGGTACACCATGTATGGTAACACTTATCTCCCAATACCCCCACGGACAGTTCTAGAACCCCTTGCAATGCTTAAAAGATAAACTCATTTCCTCACTTCATTTTGGCAGTTCAAAACTGTCAAAAACATGATTTCACATTTTGGTCATGCTCGCAATAGTTATCTCCAATCGATGCTTCATAATATTCTGCATGTTTTAGTTCTGCAGTTGCTCATACATCTTTTTATAGACATCTGAAGACGTGTGCTGCTCACATACAGATCAGCATAAATCCATTTACTACTTAGATTGTTTAGTGTCTATATGTTATTTGCTTGTCTGTCTGTCTTGTGCGTACTCCTTCTCAAACATAAACAAACTCGGACATATTCAAAGATAGTCTACATAATTATGATCCAGAGACAGCCAGCATGCCTCTTCCTTGTTCTCCGACAAAAGAAAACTTCCTTGTGGCCTATTGTGTGTTTTCGCCGGTAGGTGTCAATTGGCAGGCCAGGCACTTAATCACGCTTGACTCCCCTCCGCTTAAGCGGCAATCGTTTAGCAAGCCCCGGTGTCTGCTTCAAGAAAACCCTTCACACCCAGATCAGTGAGGGAACATCGAATAGTGACATTTTTCGATGTGATTTTCGATTTCATAAACAACAATTTTGAAAAATGATATAAACGAGATAAATATTTTGCAAATACCGTATCTGGGTGGTCTAAATCAGGTTTCTTGTCAAACGTAAAATGCAGTATAGAAAAAACCCGTTGTGTTGGAATTTAAGACTAAATCAATTTGGGTCTACTTGTAGAAACAGTGTTAATAAATGTTCAACAAATGCTGAAAGAAACAATTGGCAGCACCCTTGAAACGCTTGGCATGTATATTAAATGTTGAATGTATATTGGTTAAGAACAAAAGTAAGGCAATTTCGTTACTTTTGATTTGGACCCCTACCTCAATAGTTCTTTGAATGTTCGCCTTCTTTTATATTTACGGTACCGAGAAGCCTTCAACAGATGTATACATGTATAACTAATTCAATAAGTTTTTCGAAGCATCCTATTCTAAACTCTTACGTTAAATGTCTGACCTTTTTGTTTTTGTTTTTATTTGTTTCTGTTGGGTTTCAAACAACATTCTGTGAGATAACCTTTAAGGTCATCGCCGTAACAAGAACACTGTTCTTCCTTTTTAGGCTTTTATAGTCCATACAATATTTGCTGGCTTACACCCGTCAATTTTACGTGTATCAGTTCATGAAATATTTGCCGGCTTTTACCCATCTATGTTATCTTTCCCCGGTCAAGGCAATATCTTGAAATGATTGTTGAAACTTCAGAGAACCCTTTGCTTAAAGTTCCAAAGATTGTTTTTGTTTTGGAGCTTTCCATTCTTTTCGATCATGAACAAGGAAATAGCTGAATGAGTATGACGCATTCTCTAAAGCTGTCCTGGGGTACAGAACGGATGTGATCACACACTTATCGCTCGCTTGAGTAATTCTTTAATCACACAAGAAGCTTTTGTGGTGTTTTGTTTTCTTGAAATAGTGACACGTTACCTGGCACACTTAAGCAGGTTTCATGCCCCCCCTCCCTACCCATTGGGAATACAGACCACTTGAACAAATCTGAGTGTGTGGAGTTACGCCCTGGAGTCATACTCGCCGGAGGAAAAAGGGTGAGTTCTTGGCTTTGTGGCGCCAATAACAAGTCATTGATGACGAATTGAGTCATCTGTCAGTAAAACGTAAAAACGGAGGAAGGTCTCTTATTCATATTTGCTTCTTTGGCTACCATAACTGTCTCGTTGTATGCCTTTTTTTTCTTCCAAGTATATACAACTATTGCAACAACAATAAAGAGCTAACAGGCAAGTGATATTTAATTTAGAAATGGAATACTCTTTAATTTAAAACAAAAGCACAACGAACAAGATGTTTTAATTTATTTCGCTCCAAGTCAAAATTTAAGCAAAACATCTAAATAGTTTTAAATGCGCATTTAGTCCGCTGTCGCACGGAGGAATGTAGGATTACCAAAACCGGCAAAATCAAAACTTGATTTAAAAGAACGCCCCCCCCCCCCCCCTGTAGAATTTGCACTGCTAGATGCGTTGGCGGCATCCCATCCTGCCTCTCCCAACTTGCCGTATCCCAGTCTGCCTTACCCAATTTGCCGCATCCCGGCCTGCTGCTTTGTGTGTGTTAGTGCGTGTGTATTTGTGTTTGTGAGGCAGGGAAAGAGAGAGAGAGAGAGAGAGAGAGAGAGAGAGAGAGAGAGAGAGAGAGAGAGAGAGAGTGAGAGAGAGTGACTGAGAGAGAGAGAGAAAGAGAGAGAGAGAAAATAGAGAGAGAGGGGGAGAGAGAAAGAGAGAGAGAGAGGGGGGAGAGAGAGAAAGGGGGAGAGAGAGAGAAAGAGAGAGAGAAAGAGAGAGAGAGAGAGAGAGACACACACACACACACTTACACAGAGAAAGAGAGAGAGAGATGTCAACAAAATCAAGGAAAAGAAAAGCCTAACAAAGAATTTCAAGTGGCAGCCCAAATTTTCGACCTGTTGCCAGGCCTTCCTCAGCGGCGTTTAATTCTGCGAGACGCCAATTCATGCATCAAGTACTAAGCAACACAATACCATAGTTAATTCTGTTACGAAACACAAAGCAAATATTTCAAAGATAAAATCTACAAGACTTGACTAAAATTAATGTAAAAAATCAACAACAAGAAGAAACAGAGGCGAAAACAGTATTTGACTTTCAATGTTTTTGCAGAGAACTTGTTTACGGCAATAGTGGAAACTAACATGTTTTATGAACGTGTTTATGTTTTGCAATCTTGTTTTCTGATTTATCCATCTATATATTTATTTACCTATTTTCACTTTACTTATTTAGTTCCGATCAAATGATCCGCTGCAAGAGCAGTTTGTAAATAAAATCAGCGATACAAAATGCCTCCGTTTCACTTAGATGGCGTATGGAAATAATTAATAACCTTATTTTATGATGGGTGACCTCATTGCAAATTGCTGAAATTTAAAAAACGATATCAAAAATAGAGTTACTAGACGGAGCCCTTCGGGGCGTTTAGTCATGCTTGAGACATATATTCACATGTTTTGATAGAGTATGTCCTTATCTGCGACCAAAAGACAAATTGTTGCTTCAACAGTGCTTTGAGCGGATCATTAAGTATTGCACTTTCGCGTCTAATAACGTACGGTGTCTAAAATTAAATACGGCGAAGTGGTCTGAGCCTACAATGTTTAAATGTGTACACTACATTGGGTGTGCACGTTAAAGATCCCACGATTGACAAAAGGGTCTTTCCTGGCAAAATTGCTTAGGCACAGTTAATAATTGTCTACCTATACCCGTGTGACTTGGAATAATAGGCCGTGAAAGGTAAATATGCGCCGAAATGGCTGCAATCTACTGGCCGTATAAAATTTCATCTCACACGGCATCACTGCAGAGCGCCTAGAACTGTACCCACGGAATATACGCGATATAAGACTCATTGATTCATTGAAATGTTTGATTGCATAACTTCTAAAAACTAGTTCCATGGTCTCATCCCTCCCCCCATCTACCCCCACCCCTCATCCCCTATTTTGTTTTAAATCTTTTTTCTTTTCTTTTCTTGCTCCTCTTACAGTATCACGGTAAATGTTCCCAAATAGATCCTAGTTACCTCAGAGGACGTTAATCCCCAAAGTCAGCCAGTCAGTCAGTCATTAAAGGCAAAAGCGAGGTAACGCACAACTGGGTCCGACCAGTAAAGCCGTCGCTGCCTGT
>NC_090251.1:47252305-47261305 GCF_037325665.1 Littorina saxatilis | reverse complement strand
CTAAAGTGGAGTGAGACTTTTAAGAACTGTCACATCACTGAGGACGAACGACGGGCGCAGTGGCGCGGTGGTAAGACGTCGGCCTCCTAATCGGGAGGTCGTGAGTTCGAATCCCGGTCGCTGCCGCCTGGTGGGTTAAGAGTGGAGATTTTTCCGATCTCCCAGGTCAACTTATGTGCAGACCTGCTAGTGACTTAACCCCCTTCGTGTGTACACGCAAGCACAAGACCAAGTGCGCACGGAAAAGATCCTGTAATCCATGTCGGAGTTCGGTGGGTTATGGAAACACGAAAATACCCAGCATGCCTACTCAACTTCTTCTTCTTCTGCGTTCAACAAAAGCGGAGTGAGCTGACTCATAGTCTAGTGTGGGGAACCCAAATGGGCAAACGAGCTCACACGTAACCAGAACATCCTGGAACGCTGAAGAAGAAGAAGAACTGAGGACGAACAGTTAAGATGGTTTCAGCTAGCAGATGTAACGAGGACACAGCACTACAAAATTGATGAATGCCGAACAAAACTGCTGAAGTCTTTCACAAAATGCCAACTAAACGCGAGAAATGGCCGATTATTGTTTATTCATACTAGACTGCAATAAAACAAGGAATGGGCTCACACTATCTATAGCTAAGGGTGGAAAATGTGGACTTCTTAAAAGGCAAATGGGAGAAGTCACAAAGGCCGTGCATTGCAATAAGATGAATGTCCAACGAAAGGAATGGGGTCTTTCACAGAATGTCATCAAAAGTTGAGAAAAATGCATTTTTTTGGTGTATTTTTGTTTTTTGTTTTTTTTGTTTTGTATTCACAATCATCCGCAAACGAACAGAGAAGGGAGCCCTCATTACGATGTTTTTTGGCAAGGAAAAGGAGGTAATCTTTATTGGTAGACTTTGGGCTTGCAGAGTTTACTAGTGTGTCGTGCTTTCGTCACACGCATTTTAATTTCTGTTGGTAAATTCCAGTGTAGCGTTAAGCTGAACAGTGATGATCTTTCAGAGAGACCTCATTTGAACTCGTAGAAAGGACTGTGCTCTTCGTTATTTGCGATTCGAAACCTCCAGTCGAGCTTCGACGGATTGACTGTGCGGAGTGACTCCCCTTGAATTGACTACCCCCCCCCCCCCCTCGAAGGACTCGACGGTTAACTAGCACATTTTCAAAATAAATGTGGCATATTTTTCGTGTTGTATCTTCCCTCATCGGGGAGTCTGATACTAAATATGAACGGTAAGAATGCTCTGAACCCTACACGTATTATATCCCCATCGTTTTTTCGTTCACATTTGCCCAACATGTTAATTTTCTGAGCGGGGTTTATGTCGTCTGCTAGGCTAGGGCAATCGAACCACTGCAGTCTGCACTGAGTCTGCACGCATGAGGCAGGCTGGTAATAAGTCTTATATATGGTAAGAACGTTCTGAATCCTACACGTTTTCGATTACGATTGTTCTTGCCTTGAAATAATAATTCGGAAACCATTCATTTACTGAACTGATGCAGTCGTATTTCAGTGTAGTCTGCTACGTATGACATACATAAATGTTATTTGTATTTTTGACGAAAATATGACATTTTACACAGATCTTGACAGTCATTGTTCAGCTCGACACCGAGCGCGGTCTCGGAGGAACACTGACTGTCTCGATCTGTGTAAAATGTCATATTTTCGTCAAAAATACAAAAAAACGTATAATATACATACCTATATACATAAAGACAGACAGACAGGCCGAACCACCGTAGGTGACTACAGTGCTTGAAGTTGAACCTTGGTAAAATAGTGTGACGGATTGAAGAAAGATTTACCGGTAGGTGTATCTGGACCTAAACGGCGGAAGGACGTGAATACCTGGCCAAGGAACTTTCCCATTTTCCTTGAGCGGTTTCAACGTTCGTTGTTGCTGACGACCTGTATTTGCCAGCTTACGCTTCTAGGACCCGAGGCCTAGCCTACACTGGAGACAGCTGTAATCAACGAAAGAGGGCAGTTTTCAGAGTTCTATTCCCCGCCATCGAACGGTTCATGAAAGAACAAGAACAAGAACAAAAACAAGAACAAGAATTTAATCCGCCACGTAGCATAACAGCCGTTGGTAATTTGTCCTGGTGTAGAAACAATCATACATCCATACACTCCTTGCATCTACGTTATAATCATATGATAAAAAAGACCAAAAGGCTAACAACAACAACAACAACAACAACAACAACAACAACAACTAAAACAACAACAACAACAACAACAACAACAACAACAACAACAACAACAACAACAACAACAACAACAACAACAACAACAACAACAACAACAAGTCAAAGTCATTAAACCCTAGGTTATCAGCTCTTTTGTCAATAAAATGTCTTGACATGTCAGCGCTGTTAAACATCAGTAAACACATGAATGATGTCACATGTCCAGGCTTCTATTGATATGAGGATAACCGTTTCCTTTAAATATAAGCACATACCAACAATCTAAAGCCCGGTGGCTTCCGCAGCAAAGTGTGACGTTTTGGCTTAATTAAAGACGCAGTGCCGGTCACAGCATTCCTGAAACAACGGTTTGTCTTTTTGTCTCAGATCATGATGTACATTCAAAAGCTTTACACAACTATCTCACAGATGCCTACACATACCTTTGATGTTACCAACCAAACGAAAATGTATGCAGTTTGTCAGTTCGCACGTCCCGTCAAAATGTAATTAACATTTTCCGTGATCACGTTCTAGGGCAGAAGGATGTGTACATGATGGCAAACTGGACCCATCATCTTTTACAATTTTCTTTCGTAATAAACAAATGTAAGCAAACGTGTTCGGTAGTCTCAGTCATAACCACAGCACGAACTGTCCTGATCATTCTTTGCTGTCTGTCACAGATGAACTTAATGGCCCGGTGAAACAAGATGACGACCAACATCACGAACACCGCCAATGACCCCTACCACGACGACGGCGCCATAGCCGGGCTGACGGTGGAAGCCACGACCCCGGCGGTCTTTGTGGAGTCGCTGACGTTGGTGGTGCTGTGGTTGCTGTCGACGGTGGGCAACATTCTTGTCTGCCTCGTCGTCCATCGCAGTCGTCGCATTCAGTCCACCACCAACTTCTTCGTGGTGTCTTTGGCCGTCTCTGACCTGTGTGTGTCCGTGGTGTGCGCGCCTTTCGTGGCGTCCAGGATCATCGGGGACTCGTGGCTGGTGGGTCAGTTCTTCTGCAAGCTGGTCAGGTTCGTGCAGCACGCCGCTCCGGCCGCCACCATCTTTGTCCTGGTGTCCATCTGCATTGACCGCTACTACACCATCATCTACCCGCTCAGCTTCAAGGTGACGCGAGGCACGGCCAAGCGCATGATCGTCTGCTCCTGGGTGTCGGCCTCCCTCATCTCCAGCCTCTGCTTCTTCTTCTTCGAAGTGGTCAAGACCACCAGGGTCAAAGAAGGAGGAGGAGGCTCCTCTCATTCAAAAGCCTCCTCCTCCTTCTCCTCCTCCTCTTCTTCTCCTGCTCTTGGCGATGAGGTTCTGGTGTGTCCCACGTTCGTGCCTGCCGCCAACGACTGGGGCGGGCTGACCTACATCGTGGTGCTGGTGGTGTGTCAGTTCCTGCTCCCAGTGCTCATCGTGTGCTGTCTCTACGTGCGCGTGGTAGGCTACATCTGGACGGCGGGGACGCCCGGGGTGAGGGTCATCACGCGGACCAACAACCCCGTGCCCCGGGCCAAGGTCAAGATGGTCAAGATGCTGCTGGTGGTCACTGCCACCACCCTGGCCGTCCACGCTCCCTTCTACATGGCGCAGGTGAGAATGAAGGTTTGACTCTTCCATCCCTGTCCGTTTTACTTAATAATATTAATAAGGGTATTTATATGGCGCAAATCCTAATATAGTTTTAAGCGCCTTACAATTCATGTTCATTCTACTAATCTTCATTACAATACACATTTAAAGAATCTCCAAATAAATAAAAACACAAATACTTGTGGATTTTTTAAAAACATTTTTGTCTCACTTTTACACTAAGATAGCATTACAGGTAAAATACACCATGGTAACATTACAAGCACAATAACATAGCCACACGGAAAAGAAAAACAAGTCGCGTAAGGCGAAATTACTACATTTAGTCAAGCTGTGAAACTCACAGAATGAAACTGAACGCACTGCATTTTTTCACAATGACCGTAGTCCGCCGCTAGTGCAAAAGGCAGTGAAAGTGACGAGCCGGTTTAGTGCGGTAGCGGTTACACTGTGCTGCATACCACGCTTTACTGTACCTCTCTTCGTTTTAACTTTCTGAGCGTGTTTTTAATCCAAACATATCATATCTATATGTTTTTGGAATCAGGAACCGACAAGGGATAAGATGAAATTGTTTTTAAAACGATTTCGGAAACTTAATTTTAATCATAATTTTTATATTTTAAATTTTCAGAGCTTGTTTTTTTATCCGAATATAACATATTTATATGTTTTTGGAATCAGAACATGATAAAGAATAAAATAAAAGTAATTTTGGATCATTTTATAACAAAATAATTTTAATTACAATTTTCAGATTTTTAATGACCAAAGTCATTAATTAATTTTTAAGTCTCCATGCCGAAATGCAATACTGAAGTCCGGCCTTCGTCGAAGATTGCTTGGCCAAAATTTCAATCAATTTGATTGAAAAATGAAGGTGTGACAGTGCCGCCTCAACTTTTATAAAAAGCCGGATATGACGTCATAAAAGACATTTATCAAAAAAATAAAAAAATTTCTGGGGATATCATACCCAGGAACTCTCATGTAAAATTTCATAAAGATCGGTCCAGTAGTTTGGTCTGAATCGCTCTACACACACACACAGACACAGACACAGACACACACACACACACACAGACACACACACACACACACAGACACACACAGACACACACACACACACATACACCACACACACACACACACACACACACATACATACACCACGACCCTCGTCTCGATTCCCCCTCTATGTTAAAACATTTAGTCAAAACTTGACTAAATGTAAAAAGATTTCTGACGGACTTTCGTGCTACTGTCAGCCCTACTAAAGCTACGTTTCTCGTGTGAAATGCATATATCTTTTATACCAATCGATCAATGACTTAAAACAAAAGTAGTATTCAATGAAGAAATCCAAGCCTTGGTTTGATTTGACAAGTAAAGTAAGTGAAGTCTTGGTTGAGATATACAGTCGTTTTGCGACGTTGGAGCTGGGAGTGCGTAAGGCCGTCCTTCCCATGTAAACCAAAATACACACACACACACACACACACACACACACACACACACACACACACACACACACACACACTCGCACACACACACACACACACACACGCACACACACACATACACACACACACACACACAAACAAACACGCAAACACATACGCACGCGCGCACTCACCCCCACACACATACACATTCATCATAACCCCCTTCTGTTAACGAACCCTTCCCCTTCAAACTCCCTCAACTGACCCATGACGCATATCATTGTGATGTTGTTTCAGCTTGCGTACTGCTTCAAGCCCAAGCAGTTTCTGGACCGCAAAGTGTTCATCTTCGCCTTCTGGTGCCTAACGGCCACAGGCACATCCAAGCCGCTCCTCTACCTCTACTACAACGCAAACTTCAGAAGAGGCTGCAAAGAGGTACGTACGGTACTGATCATCGTTACGACTAAAGGGGTCTTGTTGCCGTTGTTGTTGTTGTTGTTGTTGTTGTTGTTGTTGTTGTTGTTGTCGGTTTTGTAATGTTGTTGTTGTTGTTGTTGTTGTTATTGTTATTGTGATGTTGTTGTTGTGTTGTTGTTGTAGTTGCTGTTGTTGATGATGTTGTTGTTGTTGCTGTTGTTGATGTTGTTGTAGTTGTTGTTGCTGTTGTTGTTGTTGCTGCTGTTGTTGATGTTGTTGTTGTTGTTGCTGCTGTTGTTGACGTTGTTGATGTTGTTGTTGTTGGACGTCCAAGTCCCTCCTCTACCTCTACTACAACGCCAACTTCAGAAGAGGCTGCAAAGAGGTACGGTACTGATCATCGTTACGACTAAAGGGGTCTTGTTGTCGTTGTTGTTGTCGTTGTTGTTGTCGTTGTTGTTGTGTTGGTGTTTTTGTTGTTGTCGTTGTTATCGTTGTTGTTGTTATGTTGTTGTTGTTGTTGTTGTTGTTGTTTTAACTAACAGTTTGATTTAATTGTCCACGTTTAAGTATCCTTTCTAATTGTTCTTATGATTGTGTGTGTGTGTGTGTGTAGGTGTTCTGCATGTCGGCCATGCGGTGTTACCGGTCACACACGTACGCCATCACGACGGCCTCCATGTTCGGCAAGAAGAACTATGTGGGTGTCATGGAGATCAACAGTAACGGGCAGACGCTGGCCTGCGACTCCCCCGTCAAGGCTTTCAACAGATCTTTACACGTAGAGAAAAGTGCCTGGCCTCTCAACGGCTCGCTACCTTCTACCTACGTCTGAAGTGCTTAACCTCTCTTCCCTCTTAATACGTTTGAAGTGCTTAACCTCTCTACCTTCTACCTATGTTTGAAGTGCTTAATCTCTCTACCTTCTACCTATGTTTGAAGTGCTTAATCTCTCTACCTTCTACCAACGTTTGAAGTGCTCAACCTCTCTTTTTTCTACCTACGTCTGAAGTGCTTAACTTCTCTACCTTCTACCTACGTCTGAATTGCTGAACCTCTCTACCTTCTACTTACGTTTGAAGAGCTCTACTTTCTACCTACGGCTCAAAAGCTTAACCTCTTTACCTTCTACCTACGTTTGAATTGCTTAACCTCTCTACCTTCTACCTACGTTTGAAGTGCTTACCCTCTCTACCTTCTTAATACGTTTGAAGTGCTTAACCTCTCTATTTTCTACCTACGTATGAAGTGCTTAATCTCTCTACCTTCTACCTACGTTTGGTGTGCTTACTCGATATAACCTTCGTGGTTGAAAACGACGTTAAACACCAAATAAAGGAAACCCTCTCTACCTTCTTAATACGTCTGAAGTGTTTAACCTCTCTACTTTCTACCTTACGTTTAAAGGGCTTAACTTCTCCACCTTCTACCTACGTTTGATGTGTTTACCCTCTCTACCTTCTTAATACGTCTGAAGTGCTTAACCTCTCTACCTTCTACCCTACGTTTAAAGAATAAAGGGCTTAATCTCTATACCGTCTACCTACGTTTGGAGTGCTTAAACCCTCTACCTTCTACCTACGTTTGAATTGCTTAAACCTTCTACCTATGTGTGAAGTGCTTAACCTTCTACCCACGTTTAAAGCGTTTAACCGTCTATCCACGACTGAAATGCTTAAACTCTCTACTTTCTACCTTCGTCTGAAGTGCTTAACCTCCAATCGGTTCTCCTAGAACATACTGTGCATGCCTCGGGAGTCAGAAACGAGGACATTGTGCTTACGCATGCAGTTGTCGACATGAGAGCCTGTGACAGACAGTATTAGTCAAGGCTTTCTGCAGATCTTTACACGTGGAGAAAATCGCCTAGCCTTTGAACGGTTTTCTACGAATGTGTGACAAAACAGCACGCTTCAGGTGTTCGAAAGTAGGTCATATTGCATGCGCATGCAACAGTTGGCATGAAGCCTGAACACTTATCAGTCACAGGTAGTTATACGTGGAGAATTTTGCCTGGCCTTTGAACGATTTTTTTTAATACCGTCTACGTATGTGAGACAAAACTGCGCTGCACACTTCAGGGGCTGGACATTGGGTCATATTGTTTGCATGTACAGCAAATGGCATGAAAACGTATCAGTCCTGGCTTTTCCACAGGTCGTTACACATGAAGAAATGTCGCCTGGCCTCTGAAGGGTTCCCTCCCTTTTTACTTACCAATGAACCGTCCTCTTCATGCTTTGTACCTAGATATGAAAATACTGTGTATGCTCAAGTTGCTTGAAATTAGGTCATGTTGCTTTCATATGCAGCAGGTGGCGTGAAGGACTGTGAAATACCAGCAATGGCTTTCAACGTCTGACCTCTGAAAAGAATTCTGCCATCTACCTACGTATGCCAATACTGATTTGGCGTGAAGGTCTGTGAAATATCAGCCCTGTCTTTCAAAAGGTCGTTAAACGTGAACAAACAACAACGTCTGACCTCTGTAAAGATTTCTGCCATCTACCTACGTATGCCAATACTGATTTGGCGTGAAGGTCTGTGAAATATTAGCCCTGGGTTTCAAAATGTCGTTACACGTGAAAAAAACCGAAAACGTCTGACCTCTGAAAAAAATTCTGCCATCTGCCTACGTATGCCAATACTGAGGTGGTGTAAAGCCTGTGAAATATTAGCCCTGGGTTTCAAAATGTCGTTACACGTAAAAAACCCAAAAACATCTGACCTCTGAAAAGATCTCTGCAATCTACCTACGTATGCCAATATTGAGCATGCTCTGAGTGCTGGGAGTTGGGTGACCGTGTAAACACCCGCAACAGTGATCTGATAACCAAAGGGAAGTAAGCGCTTTAAATGCATACGACTTGTCTAATGGAGTAATTGAGAATTATCCGGTACCAATCTCCTGGCACCTGAGAGAATAACAAGCATTGAAACGAACAAGCGACTTTCATCTTCACCGTAGCAGTGGGCATGATGTCATCGTTTGCTCTTTTGCTTCACGTCCATGAAAAGATATATTGCTACCGTACACCTTCTTGTAACACACCTGCTTATGAGGTGGGTCCAGAAATATGACAGGTACTGAAGATGTCATCAAAGTAGTTTACGAGATCATAACAAATGACCTCCGATTGACTTCTAACCCTGGCTTTCAATCTGTCACCTTCAAAGATTGAGATTTGCTTGGAAGTGTATAGATATAGGCGCCGTTTTTACATTTAGTCAAGTTTTGACTAAATGTTTTAACATGGACGGGGAATCGAGACGAGGGTCGTGGTGTATGTGTGTATGTATGTATGTGTATGTGTGTACGTGTGTGTGTTTGT
>NC_090251.1:47237305-47249805 GCF_037325665.1 Littorina saxatilis | reverse complement strand
TACAAGAAGAACACTAAATGCACGAACAAAGACGAACAATACTAATCAGCTAATGCCTTGCCTTGCTTTCTGTGTATGAAGCAGTGCTGAACATTGTTTCAAACATTTTGACATGTGTACACACATACACACACACACGCACGTACTCACGAACGCACACACACACACACACACACACATACACACACACACACACACACACACACACACACACACACACACACACATACACACACACACTTGATTGAAACCTTCATGTTGTCCACAAACATAGAAGTTTGATCATGAGAATGAGGTCCATTCATATGAGTCAGGATGACGTTTTCATGATCACTAAAATCAAAAACGACTCAAAGAAGTTGCTGCATATAGAGCCAAATGTCAGGAAACCGAGTAGCTATGCTATGCTAAATTGGTTTTTCTGTCCCCAGAACTAGTGTCTATTTGGGACATGACGTGGTTATATGCTAGGAATAAAACTGAGTTGATGTTTCTGTTGTGTCTAAGTATAAACTTTGTTATTCTGTATATCGGTGTCTGGTCCTCGAGCTGATTCGGGAAATACTACAACGTGTATGGGATCATCTGATTTTGGCCAGACGAATATTTAATTGTTAAAGTGTTTTTGTATTTTCGTTTTAATTGTGCATACAGAGTGGTGTGCGCAGAGGAATGAATGAATGCCTGGTCATTAAAGTACTACTTTATTCCTGTACCGATATGTATAGGAATCTGTAGATTCTGCTCAAAAATGGACTTAGAGATGTTGGAATAAACCACTGGTCTTTGAGGCTCATTGCCCCCAAAAGAAAAGGGAAGTCGTTGGATGGATGAGAGCATTAATGTTGCGAAATGTAAATAAGAACGTGTGAGTGTATTTTCTGTGAAGTTCGTGTCATCAGGTAAAAAGCACTCAAAAGTTTGACCAAACACTGTGATGTCTGTGATTTCTGCACATACATTTCACATGAATAAAGACTCTGCTAGCTCTAAATTTACCAGCATGGTAACATACGAATACTTAGTGTTCTGAATGTACAATCCATATTCTTGTGTGATAATCCTCTTAACAATAATAACATAGAGACTTCCTTACCTTGCAAACCAGTATGTTAACCATTGCAGTTCTACTTCGGCTTTTACATATGCTAAGACCTAAAAAAAAAATAGGTGTGGTTACGGTAACCCGACCTACCCTATTTTTAGGGGCCGACCCTATAACTTTTTATTACATTTGTTAAAACAAAACAAAAAAAAAAACAAAACGAGTGCAGAAAACGCAATGAAAGCGACAGCGCTCGAGTCGCACACTTATTTCCCTGTCAAGTAGGTTTAATTTTTACACATTAGAAAAAAAAGTTAAAAAAAAAAAAAAGAAGTGATTGCCTACCTTCCTTCCCTATTTTTTTTGGCTATGTTACCTTAACCACACCTATTTTTTTTTGGCCTAAGGTTATTCTTTCATTACACACAGAACAAGCAACAGCCAAGCTGGTTTCTTCATCATCCCGTGTAAAAGCCTAGACATGGTACCTGTGATGGTTTACGGAGGATTGAATGTATTTTTAAATTATATTTGACGGGCGCAATGGTCTAGTTGATAAGACGCCGGTGTAACACGAAATTTTTACTCCACGAAAAATTTACTCCGGAGTAAATATTTCGTACGAAATTCTTACTCCGAGTACACTTTTCGTACGAGAAAAGAACTCCCCAAGGCACGAAAAAATTACTCCCTCCACGAAATTTTTACTCCCTTTTTTGTTTACTTCCAGTAAAAATCTTGTCCGCAAAAATGGGATGCGGGCGAAGGGATAATGCCAATAAGTGATCTCGCGCACACGAATGTCGCGCTACCCTCCTTCCACCCCTTCCACCACCAAGACTAACAGGGGACAAGGGAGTAAAAATTTCGTACACCTGGCATGGGAAGTTAAATTGCTTGTGTTTGGGTGAAGTAATTTATTCGTTATTTATTCGTCATGGGAGTAACATTTTTGTACGAAATGTTTACTCGGAACTCACCTGTCTTGGGGAGTAATTTTCTCGTGAAATGGGGGAGTCCTTTTTTCGTAAAGGGAGTAACTTTTTCGTACGAAATGTTTACTCCGGAGTAAAAATCTCGTGGGAGTAATTTTCTCGTGTTACACCGGCCTCCCACTGAAGCGGAGGGTTGAGTGTTCGAAGCCCAGCCGCGCTTAGTGGGTTAAGGATGGAGATTTTTCCGATCTCCCAGGTCAACTTATGTGCAGACCTGCTAGTGCCGTACCCTCCTTCGTGTGTACACCTTAGCACAAGACCAAGTGCGCACGGAAAAGATCCTTTAATCCATGTCAGAGTACGGTGGGTTAAGGAAACACAAAAATACCAAGCAAGCACCACCCCCGAAAACCGGCACGGTTGGCCTAGTGGTTAGGCGTCCGCCCCGTGATCGGGAGGTCGTGGGTTCGAACCCGGCCCGGCCGGGTCATACCTAAGACTTTAAAAAATTGGCAATCTAGTGGCTGCTCCGCCTGGCGTCTGGCATTATGGGGTTAGTGCTAGGACTGGTTGGTCCGGTGTCAGAATAATGTGACTGGGTGAGACATGAAGCCTGTGCTGCGACTTCTGTCTTGTGTGTGGCGCACGTTATATGTCAAAGCAGCACCGCCCTGATATGGCCCTTCGTGGTCGGCTGGGCGTTAAGCAAACAAACAAACAAACCACCCCCGAAAGCGTCGTATGGCTGCCTAAATCTGGGGGTAAAAACGGTCATACACGTACAAACTTACTCGTTCATAAAAACACGAGTGTATGTCAGTAGTATAATAGCGCACGAACCGGACCCTGCGCAATGCGCAATGCGCAAGGATAGGGACCAGCATAAAGTTATAGGTTAAGGTGCCTGTGTTTAAGTAGTGATAAGGAGATATTGCGGATAAACGGTTTATTGAGTTTTATATTTTGTCATGTGATTTCATGTGCCTGTACCTGTTGCTCGGTACTAATGACCACTCCAGGTGGGGTAATGACAGGATTACTGCTTCCCAGCAGTATTTGCCCCCATAGGGTCAATTCCTGGCCTTTTTATTGGTGCTTATCGCGGGTGGAGTAATGACAGTAATGGGTGTTTGATTGCTGACAGCGGGTGCACGTACAAGGTTTTGATAGGTACACCAGATAAGATAGGTATTATTTTGTTTTTGATATTTATTTTCTTCGTTGTTGATAGACTATGTAAGAGGTAGGGGTATATGTGTGGTGGAAATTAAATGTAAGTGCAAACACACACACACACACACACACACACACACACACACACACACACACACACACACACACACACACACACACACACACACACACACACAAGTACTTCCAAACAAGAAGGTAAAAGTCAGATGTAAAAGTAACAAACAATACATAAACTGCTCACGCTACCATTCAAGAGTTATACAGACACATAGTTATAAACTTTTCCAATATGACCATTTTATTATAAAAGTGACTTCAGTCTTTTAAATACTAAAGCTCAAAAATAAAAAAATTCAACATTTTACACACATAAACAAAATCCAAAAATGATTGTCAATGATAGTTTTTTGGTATACAACACCGCCTTGTTTGTTTTACACTTGTCTACTTTAGATGGGTTTTTTATAATCAGGTACTAGTTTGGTTGTTTGTCTTAGGGACTCGCATAACTTGACGTGGGGCGACTTTTGTATTTCACATCCATTGTTGGATTATAGTACCCGAGGGCGTTGAAGGTAGACATACCAGCCGGGTCTTGGTCGCGGTTTTCAAACAGATTGCTGCTCTCCGAGTGTTTGACAGGTGTGTGAGGTAGTTCGGCTGCTGGTGTTTTTTCTTTTTGTTCTGGACTCTTCTGACACGTCTGGTGTTTTTTAACTTCTCTAGCTTCAACTTCTGTTTGTGCTTTAAGTCGCTTCAACAGCCTTTCTCGGACTTTGACCAGGCGAGCAAATTCTTTACTGTCCAAGACCACCCCTCTTTGACTTGGTCGCACGCGTCTGTTTTTTCTGTTTCCTTGGGTGATGTAGTGTCTGATGTGAATTTTCACAAGTTTTTGCTACGTTCTGATACTCGCAAAAATGGTTCGACCCAAAGGAAACATATCAGGTTCGGGTAGCGGTGAGCTAAACAGATACTCTTCCTCGTCAACCATCTCTTTTGTCGTTCTCAGCAACAACAACAACAAAAGTGTTAAACAACTTTTACTTCTAGGAGACTGTCTTTGTAGACTGTAGTGTAGAGTAGGCGGTGTTGCCTTGTGGCTCGATCAGGGGATTTAGTAAAAAATTAGACAACACCATCTTTATACATAACCTCCTTACACTATGACATCAGTTACTATTTTTACAACAAGGTTTAGACTTGTTGCGTTAACGCATCTCTGAAAAAGTGCTATGAGCTTATGGTCAGGGTTTTGGGGGTTAAAAATAGAAATGATGTCACGGAGCCTTGTACCCTGACTCTTTTTGATGATGAAATACATTGCAAGCAAAACACAAGTAGAACTTAACATCCCCTGTAATACCTGTTCGTTGGTTTTTATAACACAATCCAATAACGCAACAACAACTAAAAAAACTTCAATGTCTTTGTGATTCGGTTTTAAAACAAAACTATCAAAATATTCAATATTCCCCTGACCAGCATAATACACACCAACCCAATGAGACCCAACCTTATGCGCTGGGTCTGTGTTTATGACGTAAGACGAGGGGTGAAGTAAATTTATCTCAGAAGGAAGTTGGTCTCTGGTGTAAACACCCATAAACGGCCGTCTTGCCACGGGGTGTCTTAACAGTAGGCGAGAGATCTCTAGTCCATTCATGATGTAAAATCAGTGATAACCTGCCTACTCCGAGCAATTTCTAGCAACGAGGCCATTTCTGTATACACAATAACGCGAACAGGCTCTGCCAGGGGTACACTAAACTTTAGTTCCAGACGCAAACCCCCCACAGCGCACCAACTCAAGCTGATCTCCATCCAACATTGACGGTGACAAGTCGAATACATACAGCGTATAACCTCCGGGATAGTCTTCATAGGCAATTCCGTTACCAGCGTCACTAACACCCACCCCTGTTCCTGTGGTCAAACTAAAGAAACTTCCCACATACTGTCTGTTTTCAAAGTCTGGTGTTAGTGGTTTTGCAGAGACTTGTTTTCCAGTAACATAGAGACAGAGGAAATTCAAGTTGTGAGTTTTAAAGTTGAATGGATTTTTGGTGTAGCTATCGTTAAATGCAGCGAGCTCTACTAGTCCTACTACAACGCGTGTTGGTAGCTGACTGAGAAACAAATTGTCTAAAACAGCACTGAGGTTTCCACGCGGGATCCCGTAAGATTTTATAACTACTCTTTTTAGATGGTATTTGGCTGTGGACCTCTCCAGGGTTTTTACGTGAGCAAGCCTTACAGCTGGATTTAGTTTTGCTTTTCTGACAAACAAAGAGATGTGTGTAATCACCGTTAGGTAAGCAGGGTTTAGTCCGTGGGCCATCAAATTAAACAGAGACACACCTACTACAATATAAATAACAAAAATCTGACCCAAAAAATACAAGCTCACTACGAGGGGTGTGATAACCAAAAACACGCCACAATCGAGAGAATCTCTTAGTATCAGTAGTTGTCTCTTCTAAGACGTTAGTATCAACAGTGGTATCTTCAGCAGACAAGGCGTCCTCAGCCATAACTACTCTGAATGCTGTCCAAGGCTATCAGATGAGATCCATGTGTTAAATGACGTTGGGTACCCAAACCAATACACTAAATACTCTTTTTCCCCCTTACCAAGTAATTCTTTTAGTACTTTGTCAATACAATACATTTTTTTCTCTCCTACTTTTTGTAATTCTTCTTTGGGCGGGGATATAGCTCAGTTGGTAGCGCGCTGGATTTGTATTCAGTTGGCCGCTGTCAGCGTGAGTTCGATCCCAGGTTCGGCGGAAATTTATTTCAGAGTCAACTTTGTGTGCAGACTCTCTTCGGTGTCCGAACCCTCCCCCCGTGTACACTACATTGGGTGTGCACGTTAAAGATCCCACGATTGACAAAAGGGTCTTTCCTGGCAAAATTACTTAGGCACAGTTAATAATTGTCTACTTATACCCGTGTGACTTGGAATAATAGGCCGCGAAAGGTAAATATGCGCCGAAATGGCTGCAATCTACTGGCCGTATAAAATTTCATCTCACGCGGCATCACTGCAAAGCGCCTAGAACTGTACCCACGGAATATGCGCGATATAAGCCTCATTGATTGATTGATTGATTGTAATTCTTCTGCGTGATCGTCTTTCAGTTTATAGGTCACTGGAGTTGATTTCAACACACTGCTAACTGAAAATATTTTTTCTGGCCACGCAGGTAAATAACCTTTTTTAAAGAGTCGTCGTGTTTTACTTAGTCTTACACGATCACCAACCTGTAGCCTACCTTTGGGTTTTTTTCTTTGGGGGTTGTCCATACAAAACTAACCAAACTGTAACTTCGCCCGTTAGCGAGGCAAACTTTAACAGGTGCTGATTTTATACTTCTGTGAAACGAATGGTTATACTTTGTTTTTGTGTTGATGTCATCGCGCCCCTCGTAGTGAGATTGTATTTTTTTTTAAACGCTAAAAAGGGGCGTTCAAAAACTCTGTTCCCTTGTCAGTTTGCAATTTAAAAGGTTTGCGTCGCCGTGGTGCAATACTCAGGCGTGAGCAGCCTCTAACCTAACATTCTGTATGACTGCCTGTGGTACAATTCGTGTTCGGTGTAAATGTACCTTCGTCGCGATATAACCTTCGTGGTTGAAAACGACGTTAAACACCATTTGTTGTTGTAAATGTACCTGCGGTGTTTATAACACCTACATAAAACCAACAGGTAGCTATCTGAGTCTAGTTGTTAAAGCTTTTTATATTTTTGTAAATCAGCTCTCATCTCTCCCGCCTCACCAGTCGAGCTAACTCCTCCACCCACCCCACACCATTTGTCTAGCACTAATCTAAGCATTAAACCCTAATCAACCCTCGGGGTAGGCAAACCACCTCCTATTAAACTTCTCTAACTGCTGGCCACCTCTGGTGGTTTTATCGGCGAGGGGGCTCCGCAAAGAGTAGGGGTACCATTTTTATCGCCTTATCCTGACACCTCTGATAGTTATTAGCGCCATAAAAGAGAGAGGGCTCCACCAACCGCAGAGAAACCCATTTAATTGCACTAGACAGCAGTGTACGGCATCTAGATAAAACAGCGAACCTTCGTAACTAACCCACTGACTAGTGTTGGTGTTGTTGTTGTTATAATGACTGTTTTATTTTTTCACACACACACACACACACACACACACACACACACACACACACACACACACACACACACACACACACACACACACACACACACACACACACACACACACACAGAAGCTCTTGGTATCAGTTGTTGGCTCTTCTAAGACGTTAGTATCAACAGTCGTAACTTCAGCAGACAAGACAGCCTCACACATAACTACTCTGAATACTGTCTAAGGCTATCAGCTGAGAGCCATGTGTCAAATGACGTTGGATACCCAAATCAAGGCACTAAAGACTCTTTTTTTCCTCCCTTACCAAGTCGTTCTTTTAGTACTTTGTCAATACGATACATTTTTTTTCTCTCCTACTTTTTGTAGTTCTTCTTTGTAAAAACTACCTTGTAGTTCTTCTGCGTGAGCGTCTTTCAGCTTATAGGTCACTGGAATTGTTTTCAACACACTGCTAACTGTAAATAATTCTTCTGTTCACGCAGGCAAATAACCTTTTTTAAAGAGTCGCCGTGTTTTACTTAGTCTCACACGATCACCAACCTGTAGCCTACCTTTGGGTGTTTTCTTTTGGGGTTGTCCGTACAAAACTTACCAAACTGTTTCTTTGTTAGCGAGGCAAACTTTAACAGGTGCTGTTTTATACTTCTGTGAAACGAATGTGTACGCGTTATACGCGTGTACCAGGTGTTGTAATTCTTCTACATATCTTACACGATTAGTGTGTGTAAAAAAGCGCCACATTTTCTCTTTTAAGGTGCGCTCCAATAACTTGACGTGGGGCGACTTTCGTATTTTAACAATGTTGGGTTATAGTAACCGAGGTCGTTGAAGGTAGACATACCAGCCGGTTCCTGGTAGCAGTTTTCAAACAGATTGCTGCTCTCCGAGTATTTTGACAGGTGTGTGAGGTAGTTCGTCTGTTGGTGTTTCTTCTTTTTGTTCTGGGCTCTTCTGACACGTCTGGTGGTTTTTTTTAACTTCTCTAGCTACAACTTCTGTTTGTGTTTTAAGTCGCTTCAACAGCCTTTCTCGGACTTTTGATCAGGCGAGTAAATTCTTTACTGGCCAAGACCACCCCTCTTTGACTTGGTCGCACGCGTCTGTTTTTTTCTGTTTCCTTGGGTGGTGTAATGTCTGATGTGGATTTTCACAAGTTTTCACCACGTTCTGACACTCGCGAAAATGGTTCGTCCCAAAGGAAACATATCAGGTTCGGGTAGCGGTGAGCTAAACAGAGGCTCTTCCTCGTCAAACATCTCTTTTGTCGTTCTCAACAACAACAACAACAAAAGTGTTAAACAACTTTTACCTCTAGGAGACTGTCTTTGTAGACTGTAGTGTAGAGTAGGCGGTGTTGTCTTGTGGCTCGATCAGGGGATTTAGTAAAAAAAAATTAGACAACACCATCTTTATACATAACCTCCTTACACTATGACATCAGTTACTATTTTTTACAACAACAGCTTTAGACTTGTTGCGTTAACGCATCTTTGAAAAAAGTGCTATGAGCTTACGGTCATTTACACCAGGGTTTTGGGGGTTAAAAATAGAAATGATGTCACGGAGTCTTGTACCTTGACTCTTTTTGATGATGAAATACATTGCAAACAAACCACAAGTAGAACTTAACATCCCCTGTAATACCTGTTCGTTGGTTTTAGAACACAAACCAATGACGCATAAAAAAAAACAAATTAAAAAAACACCTTCAATGTCTTTGTGATTCGGTTTAAAACCAAAACTATCAAAATATTCAATATTCCCCTGACCATCATAATACACACCAACCCAATGAGACCCAACCTTATGTGCTGGGTCTGTGTTTATGACGTAAGACGAGGGGTGAAGTAAATTTATCTCAGAAGGAAGTTGGTCTCTGGTGTAAACACCCATAAACGACCGTCTTGCCAAGGGGTGTCTTAACAGTAGGCGAGAGATCTCTAGACCATTCATGATGTAAAATCAGTGATAACCTGCCTACTCCGATCATTTTCTAGCAACGAGTCCATTTCTGCATACACAATAACGTGAACAGGCTCTGTCAGGGGTGCACTAAACTTTAGTTCCAGACGCAAACCCCCACAGCGCATCAGCTCAATCTGATCTCCACCCAACATTGACGGTGACAGGTCAAATACATACAGCGTATAGCCTCCGGGGTAGTCTTCATAGACAATTCTGTTACCGACGTCACCAACACCCACCCCTGTTCCTGTGGTCAAACTAAAGAAGCTTCCCACATACTGTCTGTTTTCAAAGTCTGGTGTTAGTGGTTTTGCAGGGACTTGTTTTCCATCAACATAGAGGCAGAGAAAATTCAAGTTGTGGGTTTTAAAAGTTGAATGGCTTTTTGGTGTAGCTACCGTTAAACGCAGCGCTTTCTCCTAGTCCTACTACAACGCGTCTTGGTAGCTACCTGAGAAACAAGTTGTCTAAAACAGCACTAAGGTTTCCACGCGGGATCCCGTAAGATTTCATAACTACTCTTTTTAGAGGGTATTTGGCTGTGGAGCTCTCTAGGGTTTTTGTGTGAGCAAGACTTACAGCTGGATTTAGTTTTGCTTTTCTGACAAACAAAGAGGTGTGTGTAATCACCGTTAGGTAAGCAGGGTTTAGTCCGTGGGTCATCACATTAAAACTTTGTCAATACAATACATTTCTTTCTCTCCTACTTTTTGTAGTTCTTCTTTGTAAAAAACCCAAAAAAACTACCTTGTAGTTCTTCTGCGTGAGCGTCTTTCAGCTTATCGGTCACTGGAGTTGTTTTCAACTCACTGCTAACTGTAAATAATTCTTCTGACCACGCAGGTAAATAACCTTTTTTAAAGAGTCACCGTGTTTTACTTAGTCTCACACGATCACCAACCTGTAGCCTACCTTTGGGTGTTTTCTTTTGGGGTTGTCCGTACAAAACTTACCAAACTGTTTCTTTATTAGCGAGGCAAACTTTAACAGGTGCTGTTTTATACTTCTGTGAAACGAATGGTTATACGCGTGTACCAGGTGTTGTAATTCTTCTACATATCTTACACGATTTTAAGGGGCGCTCCCATAACTTGACGTGGGGCGACTTTCGTATTTAACAATGTTGGGTTATAGTAACCGAGGTCGTTGAAGGTAGACACACCAGCCGGCTCCTGGTAACAGTTTTCAAACAGATTGCTGCTCTCCGAGTATTTGACAGGTGTGTGAGGTAGTTCGTCTGCTGGTGTTTCTTCTTTTTGTTCTGGGCTCTTCTGATACGTCTGGTGTTTTTTTTAACTTCTATAGCTACAACTTCTGTTTGTGTTTTAAGTCGCTTCAACAGTCTTTCTCGGACTTTGATCAGGCGAGTAAATTCTTTACTGGCCAAGACCACCCCTCTTTGACTTGGTCGCACGCGTCTGTTCTTTCTGTTTCCTTGGTGAAAACCAAGGAAACATATCAGGTTCGGGTAGCGGTGAGCTAAACAGAGGCTCTTTCTCGTCAAACATCTCTTTTGTCGTTCTCAGCAACAACAACAACAAAAGTGTTAAACAACTTTTACCTCTAGGAGACTGTCTTTGTAGACTGTAGTGTAGAGTAGGCGGTGTTGTCTTGTGGCTCGCTCAGGGGATTTAGTAAAAAAGAATTAACCAATACCATCTTTATATATAACCTCCTTACACTATGACATCAGTTACTATTTTTTACAACAACAGCTTTAGACTTGTTGCGTTAACGCATCTCTAAAAAAGTGCTATGAACTTACGGTCATTTACAACAGGGTTTTGGGGGTTAAAAAATAGAAATTATGTCACGGAGCCTTGTACCTTGACTCTTTTTGATGATGAAATACATTGCAAACAAACCACAAGTAGAACTTAACATCCCCTGTAATACCTGTTCGTTGGTTTTAGAACACAAACCAATGACGCATAAAAAACAAACACCTTCAATGTCTTTGTGATTCGGTTTTAAACCAAAACTATCAAAATATTCAATATTCCCCTGACCATCATAATACACACCAACCCAATGAGACCCAACCTTATGTGCTGGGTCTGTGTTTATGACGTAAGACGAGGGGTGAAGTAAATTTATCTCAGAAGGAAGTTGGTCTCTGGCGTAAACACCCATAAACGACCGTCTTGCCACGGGGTGTCTTAACAGTAGGCGAGACATCTCCAGGCCATTCATGATGTAAAATCAGTGATAACCTGCCTACTCCGATCAATTTCTAGCAACGAGTCCATTTCTGCATACACAATAACGTGAACAGGCTCTACCAGGGGTGCACTAAACTTTTAGTTCCAGACGCAAACTCCCACAGTAGTATTCATAGACAATTCTGTTACCGACGTCACCAACACCCACTCCTGTTCCTGCGGTCAAACTAAAGAAACTTCCCACATACTGTCTGTTTTCAAAAGTCTGGTGTTAGTGGTTTTGCAGGGGCTTGTTTTCCATCAACATAGAGGCAGAGAAAATTCAAGTTGTGGGTTTTAAAAGTTGAATGTTTTTTTTTGTGTAGCTACCGTTAAACGCAGCGCTCTCTACTAGTCCTACTACAACGCGTGTTGGTGGCTGCCTGAGAAACAAATTGTCTAAAACAGCACTATGGTTTCCACGCGGGATCCCGTAAGATTTCATAACTACTCTTTTTAGAGGGTATTTGGCTGTGGACCTCTCCAGGGCTTTTGCGTGAACAAGACTTACAGCTGGATTTAGTTTTGCTTTTCTGACAAACAAAGAGGCGTGTGTAACCACCGTTAGGTAAGCAGGGTTAATCCGTGGCTCATCACATTAAAACTTTGTCAATACGATACATTTCTTTCTCTCCTACTTTTTGTAGTTCTTCTTTGTAAAAAAAAACTACCTTGTAGTTCTTCTGCGTTAGCGTGTTTCAGCTTATCGGTCACTGGAGTTGTTTTCAACACACTGCTAACTGTAAATAATTCTTCTGTTCACGCAGGTAAATAACCTTTTTTAAAGAGTCACCGTGTTTTACTTAGTCTCACACGATCACCAACCTGTAGCCTACCTTTGGGTGTTTTTCTTTGGGGGTTGTCCGTACAAAACTTACCAAACCGAGGCAAACTTTAACAGGTGTTGGTTTTATACTTCTGTGAAACGAATGGTTATACGCGTGTACCAGGTGTTGTAATTCTTCTACAAATCTTACACGATTAGTGTGTGTAAAAAAGCGCCACATTTTCTCTTTTAAGAGGA
>NC_090251.1:47213538-47231038 GCF_037325665.1 Littorina saxatilis | reverse complement strand
TAATAACAACTTTAATGAGCAAACTAATTAACTAATTTGTACGCTGCCAAGCTGAAATTCAATCCCATAGTCTGGACGTGGTCGAAAATTGCTTGACCAAACTTTCAATCAATTTGATTAAAAAATGAAGGCTTAATTAAAATTTGATTAAAAAAAAGTGCTGCCTCAACTTTCACAAAAAGCCGAATATGACGTCATCAAAGACATTTATCGAAAAAATGAAAAAAACCGTCTGGGGATTTCATACCCAGGAACTCTCATGTGAACTTTCATGAAGATCGGTCCAGTAGTTTTCTCTGAATCGCTCTACACACACGGACACACACACACACACACACACACACACACACACACACACACACACACATACACCGCACCCTTGTCTCGATTCCCCGTCTATGTTAAAACATTTAGTCAAAACTTGACTAAATGTAAAAATGTCAGAAACAAGACGGAAGATATAGGCTTACAGACATTGAAGATCTTGTTCCTATCATTTAGAAAGTTCTTACACTGGGATAATAAAAATAAAAAAGCGTTATTATTATTATTATCATTGTGATAATTTTTATGCGCCTAATCTAGATATAGCCCTAGGCGCTTACATATTAATTTCTGCCGTTTGAAATGGAATTTTTTACAGACAGAGTTATCAGCGAAAACTGACAGGACACACCCTTTAGCGTTACTGGGGGAATGAAAGGTCAAAGACAATTGAATAACAAGATGTCTATCTCAGCTTCAAAGACAAGAAGAAATGTGAGTGGAACGGGAAAAAATAATATACCAGAATCGCTTTTGCCAGTAATTAATTTTTGTTCAAGTTTTTGTTGTCTGTCTGTCTGTCTGTCTGTTTGTTACATTTAGTCAAGTTTTGACTAAATGTTTTAACGTAGAGGGGGGAATCAAGACGAGGGTGTGGTGTATGTGTGTGTGCGTGTGCGTGTGTGTGTGTAGAGCGATTGAGAGTAAACTACTGGACCGATCTTTATGAAATTTGACATGAGAGTTCCTGGGTATGACATCCCCGGAATTTGTTTTCCTTTTTAATGTCTTTGATGACGTCATATCCGGCTTTTTTTTAAAGTTGAGGCGGCACTGTCACACCCTCATTTTTCAATCAAATTGATTGAAATTTTGGCCAAGCAATCTTCGACGAAGGCCGGGGTTTGGTATTGCATTTCAGCTTGGTGGCTTAAAAATTAATTAATGACTTTGGTCATTAAAAATCTGAAAATTGTAATTAAAATTATTTTTTATAAAACGATCCAAATTTACGTTCATCTTATTTTTCATCATTTTCTGATTCCAAAAACATATAAATATGTTATATTCGGATTAAAAACAAGGTCTGAAAATTAAACATATAAAAATTATTATCAAAATCAAATTTCCGAAATCGATTTAAAAACACTTTCATCTTATTCCTTGTCGGTTTCTGATTCCAAAAACATATAGATATGATATGTTTGGATTAAAAACACGCTCAGAAAGTTAAAACGAAGAGAGGTACAGAAAAGCGTGCTACCTTTCTCAGCGCAACTACTACCCCGCTCTTCTTGTCAATTTCACTGCCTTTTTCACGAGCGGTGGACTGACGATGCTACGAGTATGCGGTCTTGCTGAAAAATTGCATTGCGTTCAGTTTCATTCTGTGAGTTCGACAGCTTGATTATATGTTGTATTTTCGCCTTACGCGACTTGTTTTCTTTTGAGTTGGTTGGGTGTTTGGCTGCTGCTGTGTTACTTTCGAAATTAATTGTTTTTGCGGTAAATTGGAACTTCGTAACCTGTTGACACTTTTTCTTTCAACACTCCAAGGACCGAGCTGACATTCAGAACTTTTACATTGCTTGTTTGAACCGGTTCTAGTCGCCCCCCACCGCGACTATAGTACTCACCCCCGCAAACTTCCCCTTGGACCAATAAATCGGTAAATTTTCCCTGGCGATGATTTACAGGGCATAAACACAACTCGTTTGACCAAACGGGGATTCTCGATTGCTGTAACGTACGAGCGTAGCTCTGTGGCTGCGTCCCTGTGGTTCGTCTTTTCTCTTCTTCACATGGCGTCTTGAGAAGGAAAATGTGCTTCTGCTGTGTACAACACTGTGTGTAATTTTTAACATGTGAGTATAATGTGTAAATATATGGACTAAATATCAACAACAAAATTATTGACGTTGCAATATCCCTAAATTTCTCCAGCTGCCGTTGATTGTTGTGATTTTATGAAAATAACGCTGTGGTGGTTTTGAGACTGGCGGTCAGCGGATGACCCATTTGCCCTAAAGTAAGTGTTAAGGCAGAGAATGTAAAAGGACGTGTCTTTTTCACGGGCACATCCCCAAATATTTGAAACGCCTTGAGGTGTGCAGGTTAGGTGCCATTCAAAGCCAAAACAGATTCTGTGGTCATTAAGTGGTAGATTAATTCAAGGCTAAAACAAATAGCGTGGCCGTACGTGTTGTTCCCTGTATACCAGGTTGCCAGGACTTTTCTGGCTCTGAGGACAACTTACATTGATCACTACACTGATCATTGCATGGCGAGAGTCGCTGTCGTCCATGACAGCATGTGTCTGATTGCTATGAAGAGGAGAGAGAACCGCCCAGCGCTAGCCTGCCTGGACTGCAGCCATGATTTGCTTTCTTGTGTGAGTCATGCTTCAATGGCTGTGCATAGGTCCTTCTATAAATAGTTTAAATTGCCTTTTTTTTATTGTTTTTATTAACTGCACTGGGGTGTTGCAGGTAGCTCTGTTTCCTCCTTGGGGATGAAGCTACCAGGGGAAGGGATTGTGTTGGAGGTGCGGGTAGAGGGGTGGCCCTCCCGGTGCTCCCCCTTGGACCTCCCTAGTCTAGGACCCTGGGTCTTCGCGAGGTGGCCATTGTGGCGTAATCCCTCCGGACTAGCATAACGTTTCCCTATCCCAAGACCGACCGTGCGTGGTCTATGACCACATCCTCTACGAGGTGACCCTATCAACTAGGCAGCGCAAGCCCCTAGGCGAAACACGGCGGATCTAGAGGAGAGAACCTCGATAAAAAAATCTGAGCTGCCATGAAGACGGAGCATGTTGGCTGAGGACAGCGGGCAGACCTCCTGTGCCGACACCCATCCACAGGAGAAAACCAGGCATGGCCGGCCATTAACTGCAAAATTCACGGGTGTATATATTTGTACATTTTAGAGTACACTAAGAAAACAATTTGTTTTGTTTTCTGTCTTATTTGGTTTATTTGTTTTGTTATTCTGTGGTTTGCTAGGTGTAGAATACATGTGCTGTTAAAAATGGTATTTGAAATAGATTTAGATTCTGTTATATGATTATGCACAGTTTGCTGTCGTTTAAATTGATTTGTTTTATATTGCAATGTTTACTGTAAAGACCATTGTCATGTACATGCCCGCATATGGTTTTATTGTCTTAAGCATCTTGTACGAAGTCACATTTCAAATTGTTGATGCCTTTATGTTAATGTGTAATGTTCACTATCGGTTTATTTACAAATGTTATCTTCGGCTGATTCAGAAGCTGAGCTAGGGAAAAAAACATAACAGTCTGCATCTGAATAAGGCAGGTAAGATTATGGTTTGATTTTATTGTTGTTGTTGTTGTTGTTGTTATTTGTTGTTGTTGTTGTTTTTTCCGTGTGCACTAAAGAAAATGTATCACTATTTTAACTTAGTTTTTGGACATCTGTGTTGTGACTTCTTTTTGCTTTTGTGACTCATCGCCATTAGGTTTGCCATTAGGTCTGTCGCTTTTGAGAGAAAATTGAAAAGTATGCTTTCACGACCATGGCTGACCTTCCACGTTTTATTCGACGTTAAAGAAGAGAATTTGTGAAACGACAAGTTTGTCTTATTAGTGCTTCTGTGTGTAAAAATATCACATTAATTTTTGTCAAAGCCAACAAATGTCTTGAACGTTATCCGTGGGTGTAAATGAAGCTTTCTGTATGTGCATTTTATCTGTGACTGCCTTACAATGAAGCAGAACTAATACGTTTTTTTACATAAACAGATGTCTGCATGCCGAAGTTTTTTTTATTGAAAACATGTAAACAGGTTTTGATACATTATGTAGCAAGCCTGTTTGGGATGTCATGGTTTGTTTGAAATGTATGCAATACTTTACGAATAAAATCATGCTTTGCTTTGCCACTCTCTTGAATTGTGTTCAAAATGTGTATTATGTTTCATCTTTTTAATCATGTGCAAAATATTTTAGCTCACTGTTTTCAGCTTTTTCTGTCACCGAAAAAGATTACTTTTATTATTTCATTGATATCATTTACCAATGAATATATCTTTTTGATGTCGTTCTTTGTTTTGTGTACCATATTTCTGTAATATATTCAGTACTGGCTCACTTGATCTTTTCCTTTTTCTCATGTTGTTATTAATAATTTGTACAGAATTTCTTGTTTCGCCTTTTAATCATTTTCACATATTTGGATAAGAAAGTTGTAGATTTTAAACAAGTTTATGAACTGACGTGTATGGCAGCATAAGTGATATTTTTCAACCTGACAAATATCCATTTCTATTTCAGAAAAATATACATGAGCTTAGCATTATTTTTCTGTTGATTTTTATAATGGCGCTCCAAAGCTATCACACGTTCTGTTACCTTTTCTTTTATTGAACATGGATTGATTGAAAGTGTGTTTTTGCATTCCGATATTAAGATAATGTGTATGTATATATTCTGAACATTTCGCAATTTGTGTGATAAAAACCTTGAAGACCCGAAATGAAATTAGTAACAGGTTGCACATACAAGCTTTTCTTTCGTTTGACAGATATTTGCCTCACCTGAATAATCGGGCTGGGCGTAGTAATTAGCAGTGTTATGCCGTCCGATGGGCCGTCTGGCTGTCCGTAGTCAACATTGTTAGGCGGTTTTCTGGTATGTTATTTAAGCTAGAACTTTTAATGTTTGCGCAGTTTTAGTGTTTAATGACACCCGATCATCACGTAAGTCTAGGTGACCATTGTCGAAAAAACTACAGATTGTGAATTTCTTGAACGTCTCTAGAGTTTCGTTACCTGCCTACATGACGCAAGCTTGTTTGATCTGATTCAAATTTCAAGGTCAAAGAGGTTTTTTGTTCTAGTTCTAGTCAAGAAGTGAAAAATTAGCATTTTCTTGAACGTTCATGAAGCAAGACTTTTGAAACTTCACCCACTTGATGATCTCCAGATACGACCCGAATCTTCTTGACCCTTATCATATTGCAAGGCCACAGTGGGGTCAAGTTTAAGTCAAAGAGCAAAACATCGTTTCTTGAACTTTGTGAAATGAAATCTTGGAAACATATTTCGAAGATTTGAGGCCCTGTAGACATGATTAAAGTGTGGTTGATCCGGGTCAAATTCCAGAGCCATAGTGAAACTTGACCTAATGTTAAAAGCAATTAAATTGTACAGCTTAAACTGTAATCAATACATGTAAGCAGTGTTTATATTGTCTTTCCCGCGCAAACAAGAAATAATTGGAAAATCTCAAAGTATGTATGTTTCTCCTAAAATGAACAAAGAAGAATACAGCATAATATGATTGATTTCAGCCATTAATGAAGTAAAGAGGCATCAATCTTAAACAACCGTAATTAGCCTAAATTGGCCATCAAACATCAAACAGTATTCTATACTTCCTTCTTGTTATTTGTTTTTGTTTTATTTGTTTTGGGGCATTTTTTGTGGGGTGCTTTAATGATGCTTTTAATTGAATTGATGAAAATGATTCAAATTTACATTTGAATAAAACAAACGGGTACACTAAATTCTAGTGAGGTATTATAAAGTAATTTTTGGTAGCGGTTGATATCAGTCTCCTCAGAG
Source organism: Littorina saxatilis (assembly GCF_037325665.1). Taxonomy (NCBI): domain Eukaryota; kingdom Metazoa; phylum Mollusca; class Gastropoda; order Littorinimorpha; family Littorinidae; genus Littorina; species Littorina saxatilis. Next base: position 47,225,185 of record NC_090251.1, on the reverse strand, counting down.
GTTCATATTCAATGTTTCCCGTGTTGTAAGAAAAGAGGAAAAGATATGTTCCTGTATCTTTCTGTGTGGTTTATGCGTTCTGTATTACGCCTGTTTGCTTTATGATTATACTCACTCTCAATGATTAGTTGATATCATGAATGAAACGGCCCTATCAAGCGACATGATTTGTGGAACTTCTACTTGAATAAAAACAAAATGGTTTCTGTTTTACCTGTAAATCAATAATCTAAATTTAATAGGTTAGATGGCGTAAGTTGTAAGTTTATTGTTACGGTTTTTTTGCTAGAATGTATGTGTTAGCAGGTTTTCTTCATAGTTAATATGTCAAGTGCGGAGAGCATAGATTACTGTGGTTCGCGCTATATAAACTGTCCTTATTATTGTTATTATTATCATGTTAAAATAGCTGTCTTTTATTCAGTATTTGTTTTTATATACAAAGCTGCTGTAAAATACTGCAACCCGAATACAAAGGAATTTACCTGGTCAAGAAAGTCTCCGTTTATTGCCAGACGACCAGCTTATATTTTGGTTAGTTCAGGTATTTTTGATTTGAACTTTGATTGTGGCATCGTAAGTGTTCCTTTTTCAGACCATAGAGGATGCCTGGTTCGAATGAAAGCATGTGAGATTGTACGAGGCAAAGGTTATTGGAAGTTCAAAAATTGTAAATGTTACCCCCACCATCATCCCCCCCCCCCCCCTGCCCCCACCTCATTCTCTCTCTTTCTCTCTCTCTCTCTCTCTCTCTCTCTCTCTCTCTCTCTCTCTCTCTCTCTCTCTCTCTCTCTCTCTCTCTCTCTCTCTCTCTCTCTCTCTCTCTCTCTCTCTCTATCAGTACTGTAATCGGCGTGTTGTATGTGCCGTTATAACTTCTAGGTGAATGTTATGTTGTTTATGTATGTCTGTTTTGTCCTAATGTTGTGAATATAGGTACACCTTATAGTTGTCACTTACTTCAGAAAGATGTCTTTATAATGAATTGTCAGAATGTATACCAAATGAGTGTGGTCAATTATGTATCTATACATCCGTAGATGCCTTTTATTTGTTTCATGGATTTTGATACTATAGACTTTTTTGAGTGGTAAATGTTGAGGGATGAAAGAAAATATATTGTGAGTGGACGGATGCATGTTATTCATTAAAAGCCCCACAATGATGTGCTTGGCACACAAAAAAGAGGAAAATACTGCAATCACACAAGTAACAGGTAACTAGTGTCTTTATCTGATAGACATCTCTTCGTACATTGTTCATGTCCTTTGCATCTTTTAGAGATAAATTTTCGAGTTGTTTTGTTTAATGTATCCCGCATTTGGACGGGCGCAGTGGCGTGGCGGTAAGACGTCGGCCTCCTAATCGGAGGGTCGTGAGTTCGAATCCCGGTCGCTGCCGCCTGGTGAGTTAAGAGTGGAGATTTTTCCGATCTCCCAGGTCAACTTATGTGCAGACCTGCTAGTGACTTAACTCCCTTCGTGTGCACACGCAAGCACAAGACCAAGTGCGCACGGAAAAGATCCTGTAATCCATGTCAGAGTTCGGTGGGTTATAGAAACACGAAAATACCCAGCATGCTTCCTCCGAAAGCGGCGTATGGCTGCCTAAAGGGCGGGGTAAAAACGGTCATACACGTAAAAATCCACTCGTGCTAAAAACATGAGTGAACGTGGGAGTCTAAGCCCATGAACGAAGAAGAAGAAGATCCCGCATTTGGATATGGATTGTTTTTGTTTATCAATAAAATCTTATAAAAACATCGCCAGTTTTAGCTTTGTAAAAGTATACATACACACACACACACACACACACACACACACACACACACACACACACACACACACACACACACACACACAAACACGCCACACATACACACACACACACATACGTATATATACACTCGCACGCTCGTACGTACGTACGTACGTACGTACGTACGTACATACATACATGCATACATACATACATACATACATACATACATACATACATACATACATACATACATACATACATACATACACGCATAAACAAATCCACAACCACACACACACATGTAATCATTGTCACGAACACATGACATAAACTGTAACAATTCTTCATGATGTTTGCATAATACATATACTTTCTTTAATGGTAAGAAATAAAAAGCATGAATAATCATGTACGTATTAACGAGCTGACAAAGTAAGCATAGTACATCATAAGTCAAAAGATGAAAGACTTTAAGAGTAAAATAGAGACAGTCTTATGCAATTAAACAACAAAGAGCTACTTAAAGATACACACATTTTCTTAGGAAAAGTGTTTTCTTCGTAGTGTGCCATTGAGCCGGTAGAACTGAAAACACTTGGACCAGGAGATTCGAACACAGCGAACACTCGACCAGTTTAATGTTCGAGTCCCGACCAAGCCAGCATTTGGCACCACAAGGAAGAAGAAGAAGAAGAAGAAGAAGAAGAAGAAGAAGAAGAAGAAGAAGAAGAAGAAGAAGAAGAAGAAGAAGAAGAAGAAAAAGAAGAAGAAGAAGAAGAAGAAGAAGAAGAAGAAGAAGAAGAAGAAGAAGAAGAAGAAGAAGAAGAAGAAGAAGAAGAAGAAGAAGACGAAGAAGAAGAAGAAGAAGAAGAAGAAGAAAAAGAAGAAGAAGAAGAAAGATGCGGAGGAGAAGGAAGAGGAGGGTGGAGAGACTAGGAGATAATAATAAGCTAAACAAGAAAAGAACTGGAAGCAAGAAATAAATAATGTGGGCTCTCATTTCCCCGTAGAGTTTTTAAACTCAACAGATCACTCTCGGTCAACAAAACACTAACTGGTAAGGATGAAACCAGACACAAATGTATAAAACGGGCTATGTGGAAAAATTGAAATACCAGAGAAATTAGATGGAAAACATTGACAGAAACAATGTTGGTACCCCTCTGTGACAATTGAAGGCAACTTTTTGAACATTTTGTTTTCCATATGAACTGGGAGTCATACAGTATGACTTAATAATATATGTAATTTTCATTACTTGACTGTTCGAGGAAACAGACAAAAAAATTGAACGCAACGATAGAAAGAGGAGGAAAATAAAGTGGAAGGGTTTAATAACGAGAAAGAATGAATAGACGAAGAAAGAGTTTTTGACCGAATATCCGAGCAGACAGATTTCCTATTGCTTCCAATTCTGTTCTCAAAAGACAAAGGAATAATACATCATAGCATTAGAGGTTGTGCTTGCTGTTCAATATTTCTGATTTCCGACAAAGCGTGAAAGAACAAGGAATGGCGGGGAAATTGAGATATTCAGACACTTGAGCTTCTAACATACTCATTTGCAAGGGCTACACTTAGAAGGCAATAGTGAAAAACAAAACTTGGTAACAAAACTAATAGCAAACGTGAAAACAACAATTATATGAGTGTAAAGAAAATACACAAGTAACATTTCCTTACTATCAGCTGACATAAGCAGTTACAGAAAGTTACTGGTGTTGGGTCTGTTGGGTAAACGATGCATTTAACAACTCGCCATTGTACCAAGAATTTTTTAAACAGAGTTAGTTCGTCAAAATGTGGTACATCTCTTAAGATCTGGAATACAAAATCACATGCTGTAAAATGATGTGATGTGTTTAAAAAAAATTAAAAAGGGTAAATTTCGTGATACTGTTCGATATGTTTTGGTAAATTTGCATTCCTCGGTGCAGATAAGTGATATGTCTTTGTAAAGTTGGGCGATTTTACTTGCTTTTAAAAAAACAAAACAAAAAAACATTTTGCTTGTCATTTTCAAGGTTCAAGGAAAAGCAAGTGCTGCGCTCTGTATTGCACAGTAAGATATCTTGACAAGGTGCATTTTTTCACTTTCTTTTGCATTTTTTATAGACATCTTGAACAGATAAACATTTCTACTTGATCGTCATCCGATATGTCTTAAAGAAAATTGCGCATTCAATTCAAAATGGACATTGTGCTCCTTTTGCTGTTCGGTTTCAAAACAACAACAAAACTTTTTGTCGGGAATGTTTTCAAAGTGTATTAACATGTACTGCACATTCTGTAGCTCACAATTCTGGACTAAGCATAAGCCTAGCATTCTCCATCTAGGGCTATTTGTTTCATTCCGTGTAAAGAGCGAGAGCGTCCAAGCTACTAAAAAGCAGAAATAGGCAAACATGCATCATTGTCCTGGTGTAAAGTATAACGCTGTTAACAATTGCATCTTTTCAAACAATTATACCGGTTCTAAAACTGTATTCAATTCTTCAAGTTAAAAACACCCCTATTCAATCATTATTTATACTGTTTCAGGTTAAAACAACAACACTAACAAAAGTTAAAAGCTGAATTTCCGGTTAAGATGTTGCTTCTGGATGTATTTGTACTTTGAAAGTTTGACAATTACACCCAAATATCAATTTCTCACATATGTGTGACACTAAAAACAGGGGTAATCAACACTTTTGTTCTTTGGCTTATTGATCAGGTGTTTACATCAGGCGTGACGTCACTAAGGCAGCCACCAGGAGGAGAAGGGAGGCAACCACGGCTGCTGATCCAGATTCTGAAAAATGGACATGTTATTAATAATATATGATCTTGTTCATGAAAAAAACGCTTGTATGTTTTCTTCCTGGGAAATGATTATGACTATATAAACAACAGTTTTGTTTGACTTTCATTTCTCCTCTTATTATTCCCCCTTGTTTTTTCTGACGCTAATGTGAAGCAACATGCATAAAAGATGTCACCAGGAAAATATTTGCGTCATGTGTGTGTGTGTGTGTGTGTGTGTGTGTGTGTGTGTGTGTGTGTGTTTGATTCCCCCGGAGCTACACATCTCCCGCTCCAACCACCATCACCACCACCGCCATCCACACACACACACACACACACACACACACACATACACACACACATACACACACAGACATACACACATACACACACACACACACACACACACACACACACACACACACACACACACACACACACACACACATACACGCACACTCAGTACAATACTTACTGCAGTAATCTCCATCCGAAGTGTAGGTCCCTGAGCACGCACACTTTTCGCTCTTGCACTCTGCGTTCATGACACAGTGTGTGTCACCCGTACAGGCTCCTCCCACCTTCATTCCTGTGTCACGGGAGACAGAATCAAAACCATATCAACCCTTTGACTGGCGTGAGAACTTAGTTTAAAAATACACTTGAAACAAATCAACATACAAAACTAGCCCAAGACTAAACAAGTCGCGTAAGGCGAAAATACAATATTTAGTCAAGTAGCTGTCGAACTCACAGAATGAAACTGAACGCAATGCAACGCAGCAAGACCGTATACTCGTAGTCCACCGATCACGGCATAGGCAGTGAAATTGACAAGAAGAGCGGGGTAGTAGTTGCGCTAAGAAGGATAGCACGCTTTTCTGTACCTCTCTTTGTTTTAACTTTCTGAGCGTGTTTTTAATCCAAACATATCATATCTATATGTTTTTGGAATCAGGAACCGACAGGAATAAGATGAAAGTGTTTTTAAATTGATTTGGACAATTTAATTTTGATAATAATTTTTATATATTTAATTTTCAGAGCTTGTTTTTAATCCGAATATAACATATTTATATGTTTTTGGAATCAGCAAATAATGGAGAATAAGATAAACGTAAAGTTTGATCGTTTTATAAAATTTTATTTTTTTTTACAATTTTCCGATTTTTAATGACCAAAGTCATTAATTAATTTTTAAGCCACCAAGCTGAAATGCAATACCGAACCCCGGGCTTCGTCGAAGATTACTTGACCAAAATTTGAACCAATTTGGTTGAAAAATGAGGGCGTGACAGTGCCGCCTCAACTTTCACGAAAAGCCGGATATGACGTCATCAAAGACATTTATCAAAAAAATGAAAAAAACGTTCGGGGATTTCATACCCAGGAACTCTCATGTCAAATTTCATAAAGATCGGTCCAGTAGTTTAGTCTGAATCGCTCTACACACACACACACACACACACACACGCACGCACACACGCACGCACATACACCACGACCCTCGTTTCGATTCCCCCTCGATGTTAAAATATTTAGTCAAAACTTGACTAAATATAAAAATAGATTTCCAAGGGAGGCAACCAACTTGGTCCAATTCAAATTGTAATAAACAGCAGTTCTTTACCTTCTGGGAGGTTTTTGTTGGGAGGGGGGTGGCGGACGGGGGAGGTGGGGGGTTGAGGGGTCGGGGATTCGGTGTTTTGTTTCGTTTGTTTGTTTGCTTAACGCCCAGCCGACCACGAAGGGCCATATCAGAGCGGTGCTGCTTTGACATATAACGTGCGCCACACCCAAGACAGAAATCGCAGCACAGGCTTCATGTCTCACCCAGTCACATTATTCTGACACCGGACCAACCAGTCCTAGCACTAACCCCATAATGCCAGACGCCAGGCGGAGCAGCCACTAGATTGCCAATTTTTAGACCCGGCCGGGGTTCGAACCCACGACCTCCCGATCACGGGGCGGACGCCTAACCACTAGGCCAACCGTGCCGGTGTTTTGTTTCGTTGTTTCTTTGGTTTTTGATGACAGTAATACGCGTTATAGAAGTAAAGGGGTCTAATCTAACAAGTATGTGGTTGTATTGTAAAGGTGCAGGGATACAAAAACAAATGAGTGCATGTAGACACATCCACATCCACACACACACACACACACACACACACACACACACACACACACACACATACACATACACACACACACACACACAGAGTTATACATGTACTAATCTCTCTCTTTCTGTCTCTCTTTCTGTTTCTCTCTCTTTCTCTTTCTCTCTCTCTCTCTCTCTCTCTCTCTCTCTCTCTCTCTCTCTCTCTCTCTCTCTCTCTCTCTCTCTCTCAGCCAATATGTCCCAGCCTGTATTACAAAATCATGATGTTTTTGATTTATTGCACAAAAGTCAGTCAGTTTGCGGGAATCGAAAATCACAAGATCAGATATTGAATAGTTATGGTAAATATTTGTTAAATATGTGCACTGCACTTGGACTGTGTATTCTTAATGGTGTAATGGGGATTTGCAGGGCTGTTTTATCTACATGTCAGAGAGGGGTAGTAGTGTTAATGATTATTTTTTGCTGTCTAATGATTTATTTGCAATTATTCTGTCTTCGAGCGAACTGTTGGTGGCTGGCCGGATTGAGTCAGATCATATGCCAGTTGAATTTCATGTTACGTTCCCATGTGATAATGTTTATCACGATACGCGTGAGAATGCAGACTGCTTTATTGAAAAGTATGTTTGGGATAGTGGGAAGGCGGAAACGTATGTGAACTTGATGTGTGCAGATGATATGTGTGCAAGGTTAGAGTCTGCCCAAAATTTGATTGAATCTGGTATGAATGGAGCTTTGGAACTATTTAACACTTGTGTTAAGGAAAGTGCTGACTGCATGAAGAAAAGAATTTATTTGAAGTCAAATAATCAATCGGATGATTTAGAGTAACCCGAAAAAATGTATGGAGATTGTTAAGCAGATGTAATCAGCCTGAAGACATTCACGCTCGCAATGTTTATTGTTTAGCCAGACGGGAATATAAAACATGTTAGAAAGAAAGAAAAGATTGTATAATGATTTGACATTACAAAAACTTATTGAATCTGTAAATGATCAACAAGAATTTTGGAATATAATGCATAAATTATCCTCAAAACGAAAACAATTAAAGAACAACATACCAGTTGATACCTGGTTTCAGCATTTCAAAGTATTATTGGAAAAAAATGTAATTGAGGATGACGAAATTGAATATGAAGACGATGAAGGTATTTTGAATCGTCCTATTACAAAAGAAGAAGTTTTGATTGCAATGAGAAAGTTAAAACCTCAAAAGTCTGCTGGGCCTGATGGATTAATAGGAGAACTGTTGAAAAATGTTTATTCTCCAGGGATTGACCTTTTGGTACACTTGTTCAATTTTTTGTTTTCCAAAGGTGTATTTCCTGAAAGTTGGACAGAGTCAATTGTTATCCCTTTGTTTAAGAAAGGCGATGTGAGTGATCCAAATAATTATCGTGGAATTTCGCTGTGTAATGTTAGTAGCAAGGTCTATAGTACTGTGATTAATAACAGGTTGCAAGAATGGATTGAATGTAATAACAGTAAGGGGGAATATCAAGCTGGTTTTAAGAAGAATTATTCCACTATTGATCATATGTTTACACTTTTGGCCTTTGTACAGAAACAATTGTCTTTGAATCGTAAGCTGTATGTTGCTTTTATTGATTTTGAGAAGGCGTTTGATTCCATCAACAGAGCTTTGCTCTGGCCAATTCTGTTAAAAAAAATGGTATAAAAGGGAAACTCTTTAGGTGTGTGAAGAGTATGTATGATAATGTAAAAATAAAAGTGAGATGTGGAGCAAAGTTTACAGATTATATTAATTGTACATGTGGTGTTAAACAGGGCGATGTTTGTAGCCCAGTTTTATTTTCTCTCTTTATTAATGAGTTAGCACTTGAGATAATTGAGAATGGAAGACATGGTGCCACATTCACTGATGATTATTTGGAATTGTTTATTCTTTTGCTTGCTGATGATTTATTGTTGTTATCAGAGACTGTTGTGGGTCTACAGACTCAGTTAAATAATTTACGCAGGGCAGTGTCCTCTCTTCATTTAAAGGTAAACATGAGTAAAAGTAACATTATTGTGTTTATGCAGGGTGGATATTTGAGTGCAAGGGAAAGGTGGACATATGGGGAAGATATTTTACCTGTTGTAAACGTGTATAAGTATTTAGGAATATTATTTTCAACTCGACTCAGTTTCACTGCTGCCTGTAGCGATCTCTCAAGCCGGGCCAAAAATGCTCTGATGTGTATTATACAAAGATTATCTGTGCTTAATAATAATAGTTTGAATGTTTTTTTGAAGTTGTTTGACTCCCAAGTACAACCGATAGTACAGTATGGTGCTGAGATATGGGGACTAGATAAGGCTGCTCTGCAGTGTGAAAAAGTTCATTTACTTGCATTGAAGAAGTTCTTAGGAGTCCGAATGCGAACACCTAATGACCTAGTATATGGCGAGACAAACAGATATCCAATATATTTGAATTCTATTTTAAGATGCGTAAGCTATTGGTTGAAACTGTTAAACATGGAGGCGCACAGACTTCCTCGTAAATCATATGCAATGTTGTGTAAAATGGATGAGAGTGGTAAAAAGAACTGGGCCTCAAGTGTTCGTTGTAAATTGTATGAGTATGGTTTAATGAAAAATATTTTTTGTGTTTTTAGGGAAAGGTTGGTCGATTGCAGATGGCAAGAGTGGGATTATCATATACAAAATAGTGATAGATTTGCTGTTTATCGGACATATAATTCTCTACCTATACCCGTGTGACTTGGAATAATAGGCCGTGAAAGGTAAATATGCGCCGAAATGGCTGCAATTACTGGCCGTATAAAATTTCATCTCACACGGCATCACTGCAGAGCGCCTAGAACTGTACCCACGGAATATGCGCGATATAAGCCTCATTGATTGATTGATTGATTTTGTACTGTACATGACATTAAACCCTATCTTTTGTTGAATATGGATAGACATCTAAAGTTTATTATGACTAGGTTTCGATTAGGTATTTCAGAAATTGCTGTGCATTCTAACCGATATAAAAAACATAATGCCGATCAGTTGATGTGTCCCCTTTGTAAAGAAAAGCAAGAAGATAAAGTCCATTTTGTTTTTTGTTGTCCATATTTAAACAGATTAAGAGAAAAATTTATCCCATTGAAATATTATAAAACCCCAAGCACTTTTAGACTTAGCCTGCTCCTGGCCTCCCTGTATTTGTATAAAGCCTTGAAATTAAGAGATGTTGTAACCTCGTAGTTAAAGACCGTGTAATATATGTTTTATTCTGTAGTGTTGTGCGATTATTATGTTATTATGTTGTACCTTTTCTGCACCTGATGAGTTATATTATTTGCAACGTGAACCGTTTGTTCACACTCATTCATAAGGGGCTATGGCCTATTGAATAAATTATCTGCGTCTGCGTCTGCGTCTCTCTCTCTCTCTCTCTCTCTCTCTCTCTCTCTCTCTCTCTCTCTCTCTCTCTCTCTCTCTCTCTCTCTCTCTCTCTCTCTCTCTCTCTCTCTCTCTCTCTCTCGGTATTACGAGGTATTACATGGGTGCTCTCTCTCTCTCTCTCTCTCTCTCTCTCTCTCTCTCTCTCTCTCTCTCTCTCTCTCTCTCTTTCTCTTTCTCTCTCTTTCTCTCTTTCTCTCTCTCTCTCTCTCTCTCTCTCTCTCTCTCTCTCTCTCTCTCTCTCTCACTCTCTCTCTCTCTCTCTCTCTCTGTATATTATCAGTGTCGTTGTGTGGTAAAGGGCTTGTAAATCTTATGGCTAAAACTTTCAAAGCGTCAAAAAAACGTTTCTCTCTTACCACATCTGTTCTCCTCGGCGACATAGTTTGCTTCGCAGGCACAGGTTGTGCTACAAACTGTGTTCATACCACACTCGTCGGCATTGGTGCACGTCTGGTTGAGTTTGAGTTCTGCGAAATAACACAGACACTTCAAAACAACATAACATCAACAACTACAACAACAATGGGAAATTCGCTCTTTTAAAGTCAGAAATGTAGTCATGAAACGCTGTTTTTTTTTTAACAAAACGAATATATTGCGATATTATTAACATGTAAACGTGTATATGTTACAGTCAATAAGTGAAATCAGTCAATACGCGTAATGACTGAAATGTTCAGACATTACGTGTAATGACTGTTTCATACAAGCATTACGTGTAATGACTGTTTCATACAAGCATTACGTGTAATGACTAAACGTGGCTTTGTGTGGTCACAGTCAATAAGTGAAATCAGTCAATAGATTAAATGTGTTGGAACCATTTTTGAAAATTATAAAATTTAATGTATTTACATTTTATTTGATTAAAGGTAAAGCAAACGATTGAGTGACAAAGAGGGAGAGAGCGACTGAGTGACCAAGAGAGAGTGAGCGACTGAGTGACAAAGAGAGAGAGAGAGCGACTGAGTGACAAAGAGAGAGTGAGCGACTGAGTGACAAAGAGTGAGAGAGCGACTGAGTGACAAAGAGAGAGTGAGCGACTGAGTGACAAAGAGAGAGTGAGCGACTGAGTGACAAAGAGAGAGTGAGCGACTGAGTGACAAAGAGAGAGTGAGCGGCTGAGTGACAAAGAGAGAGTGAGCGACTGAGTGACAAAGAGAGAGTGAGCGACTGAGTGACAAAGAGAGAGAGAGAGCGACTGAGTGACAAGAGAGAGTGAGCGACTGAGTGACAAAGAGAGAGAGCGACTGAGTGGCAAAGAGAGAGTGAGGACTGAGTGACAAAGAGAGAGTGAGCGACTGAGTGACAAAGAGAGAGAGAGAGCGACTGAATGTCAAAGAGAGAGAGAGCGACTGAGTGACAAAGAGGGAGAGAGCGACTGAGTGACCAAGAGAGAGTGAGCGACTGAGTGACAAAGAGAGAGAGAGCGACTGAGTGACAAAGAGAGAGTGAGCGACTGAGTGACAAAAAGAGAGAGACCGACTGAGTGACAAAGAGAGAGTGAGCGACTAAGTGACAAAGAGAGAGAGAGCGACTGAGTGA
>NC_090251.1:47206038-47208538 GCF_037325665.1 Littorina saxatilis | reverse complement strand
GGTCATTAAAAATCTCAAAATTGTAAAAAAAAAAAATATTTTATAAAACGATCCAAATTTACGTGTATCTTATTCTCCATCATTTGCTGATTCCAAAAACATATAAATATGTTATATTTGGATTAACAACAAGCTCTGAAAATTAAATATATAAAAATTATTATCAAAATTAAATTTTCCAAATCAATTTAAAAACACTTTCATCTTATTCCTTGTCGGTTCCTGATTCCAAAAACATATAGATATGATATGTTTGGATTAAAAACACGCTCAAAAAGTTAAAACAAAGAGAGGTACAGAAAAGCGTGCTATCCTTCTTAGCGCAACTACTACCCCGCTCTTCTTGTCAATTTCACTGCCTTTGCCATGAGCGGTGGACTGACGATGCTACGAGTATACGGTCTTGCTGAAAAATGGCATTGCGTTCAGTTTCATTCTGTGAGTTTGACAGCTACTTGACTAAATGTTGTATTTTTGCCTTACGCGACTTGTTTTTTTCTCTCTTTCTCCCTGTCTGTCTGTCAAGATTGTTGTGTCTGTTTTTACATTTAGTCAAGTTTTGACTAAATGTTTTAACATAGAGGGGGGAATCGAGACGAGGGTCGTGGTGTATGTGCGTGTGTGTGTGTGTGTGTCTGTCTGTGTGTGTGTGTGTGTGTCTGTCTGTGTGTGTGTGTGTGTGTGTAGAGCGATTCAGACTAAACTACTGGGCCCATCTTTATGAAATTTGACATGAGAGTTCCTGGGTATGATATCCTCAGACGTGTTTTTAATTTTTTTGATAAATGTCTTTGATGACGTCATATCCGGCTTTTCGTGAAAGTTGAGGCGGCACTGTCACGCCCTCATTTTTCAACCAAATTGGTTGAAATTTTGGTCAAGTAATCTTCGACGAAGCCCGGACTTCGGTATTGCATTTCACCGTGGTGGCTTAAAAATTAATTTATGAATTTGGTCATTAAAAATCTGAAAATTGTAAAACAAATATTTTTTTAATAAAACGATCCAAATTTACGTTCATCTCATTCTCCATCATTTGCTGATTCCAAAAACATATAAATATGTTATATTTAGATTAACAACAAGCTCTGAAAATTAAATATATAACAATTATTATCAAAATTTGTTTTTCGAAATCAATTTAAAAACACTTTCATCTTATTCCTTGTCGGTTCCTGATTCCAAAAACATATAGATATGATATGTTTGGATTAAAAACACGCTCAGAAAGTTAAAACGAAGAGAGGTACAGAAAAGCGTGCTATCTTTCTCAGCGCAACGAATATCCCGCTCTTCTTGTCAATTCCACTGGCACTGCCTTTGCCACGGGCGGTGGAGTGACGATGCTACGAGTATACGGTCTTGCTGCGTTGCGTTGCTTTCAGTTTCATTCTGTGAGTTCGACAGCTACTTGACTAAATGTTGTATTTTCGCCTTACGCGACTTGTTGTTTCTCTCTGTGTCTCTCTGTCTCTCTGTCTCTCTGTCTCTCTGTCTCTCTGTCTCTCTGTCTCTCTGTCTCTCTCTCTCTCTCTCTCTCTCTGTCTCTCTCTCTCTCTCTCTCTCTCTCTTTTTCTCTCTCTGTATTGAATGCCTTTGGCTTGAAATTTCTTATAAGAATTCGAATTCTTTTCTCCGCGGTTTTGTATATAGAAATTCCGCATCCAATTCAGCTTGGTCTGACGATTTTATTGATTTGATGGATAACATCAAATGTAATAATCGCAATGTTTTGTTACTTGGTGATTTTAACATAGACTTGCATAAAACCCAGACAGCCTGGCGCTCAGTTACATCTCTCTTTGGATTCCATCAACTTGTGAACACCTCAACCAGATTGACTGATACAACATCAACGTTGATTGACCACATTTACACTAATAATACCTCCATGGTGTCAAACGTGAAAACTGTACCTTCAAGCATCAGTGACCATTGTTCAATATTTTGTTCTTGGTCGTTCAAGTTACCTAAGCCGGTGCACAAGGGCCATACAACTATTGAATATAGAAGCTTTAAAACGTTTGATGAAACCAAATTCTTCTTTGGTCTCAGTTTAGCACCATTTTCCTCTGTGTTTAATCATGTTGTTGCTGACGAAGCATTGGGCGCCCTTTTAGATATATTTTATCCTATAGTGGATAAGCATGCCCCACTACGTCACCACAGAGTGAAATATCCATCTCTTCCCCCATGGTTGACGGAACAGATTATAGAAGCCATGTCCCTGCGTGATTTTTACAAAGCAAACAACATGAAGTCTGATTTTAAGAAACAAAGGAATAAAGTGACAGAATTAACACGTCAAGCAAAAGCAAATTATTTTAATACATTAATCGAGGACAAGAAAGATATTGCAACTGTTTGGCGTGCTGTTAATAACATATTAGGTAAATCTAAACAGAACTCAAATCGGTCTGCCACAACCATCTCCCCTGAAGATTTTAATAACCATTTTGTGTCCCTTGCCAATAGGCTAAATGAATCTGCAAAATGCGAC
>NC_090251.1:47198920-47205838 GCF_037325665.1 Littorina saxatilis | reverse complement strand
AAAGAGTATATATATATATATACGGTAGGTACACGATAAAGGAACTTTAGTGCGTCCCAGGTCCCGCTCTTTTAAAGTTTAAGGCGTCCCGGGACCCCCTCCATAAATTTCTAGTACGTCTTTTCGGCTGCTAGTTCGTTTACGACGCAGGGACGCGAACTGTGGGGATCCATGAGTGCTTACAAACACGGCTGATACCCGACTGAAACGTCTGGTTTCAGTCCCACACAGACAGATGGGCCTGCATTCGCCAGAATAAACTCTCACCTGAGCATCCTTTGACATTTGCAGTACATTCATGAATACCGAGTGAATGGTGATAGCGACTTGTTACTGTACAATTCAAAATGTCAGAGCTTTTCAGCTCCCGCAGTGGGGCACTGCGGTTATGAAATTAAAGGCCCCTCCTGTTTTTGGAACCGCAGGAGCTTTCTTGTTTGCTGTTAGGTAGATTTTTGGTTCCTCTTTCCTGTCATGCTCTCTTTTTCTTCATGAATTCTTTTCTTTTTTCTGCCTTCTTGCTCATTCACCTGTATTTTTTCCAAAAATCTCTTCTCTTGCCGCTTGTCTCGCGATTCATGTATAGTTTAATCTGTTAGTGTTCTGATGTAAGTCCAGCAGTAGATAGGTTAAGCCTATTTTAACATACTGGAAACTGGTAATCTTCCAGTAGGTATTAATTTAGTTTTACTAAAGCCTGCTGGGACACAAGTAATGGGTTAGTGCATTTGTAAACAGGAATCGCTTGACAAGTGGCCCCCTTCATCCCCCCCTTCCTCGTCCTGATATGGCTCTGCGTAGTCGGCTGGACGTTAAGCAACAAATAAACAAACAAACAAACAAAGAGCTTTTCAGCGGCGGTGTTGCACCCTGTGATATATTCATAGTTCATACCCAGACTTCTGCTGTGGTTGTAGCACTGACGATATTGGGGTTTTGTCGGTCCTTTGGGATATATGATGTCGCGCCCAATTCACGGAGTTGCCCAAATCGCAGAATCTGCAAACCGGCACGGTTGGCCTAGTGGTAAGGCGTCCGCCCCGTGATCGGGAGGTCGTGGGTTCGAACCCCGGCCGGGTCATACCTAAGACTTTAAAATTGGCAATCTAGTGGCTGCTCCGCCTGGCGTCTGGCATTATGGGGTTAGTGCTAGGACTGGTTGGTCCGGTGTCAGAATAATGTGACTGGGTGAGACATGAAGCCTGTGCTGCGACTTCTGTCTTGTGTGTGGCGCACGTTAAATGTCAAAGCAGCACCGCCCTGATATGGCCCTTCGTGGTCGGCTGGGCGTTAAGCAAACAAACAAACAAACAAAAGAATCTGCAACATTTTTGCCCATTTCGCGTAATCGGCAAAACGCTGTCTATTTAGCAAAATCGGCAACGTTTTGCCGAAAATGTGTAAAGTCTTGTCAAACTTGCGCGCTGTGTCCCGATGTCGGAGAAGCGTAACTTTCCTTGTAAAGTCTGCAAAATTGACTTTTATTTGAAGGGTCACAAAAATACAACGGTCAGGAGGGATAAACAGGATCCGTCGGGAATCGGAAACATTGATTTTCTTTCTTCGCCTAATTACAACAGGTTCCTGGTTTCTGAATGTCGTTGGAGGTCCGCTTTTTACAGCAAAATGTAGTTATCATTACTCTGCGGCAGAAGAACGAAGCAGGCAAAGGTTTCGATTTCAGCGTTCATAGTTTGTGGCCTAGATAAGAGTCCTTCGATGTAGCCCCATCCCAACCCTCCCGGGCATTATCTGTTCTGCGACACGCCATTTGCACTGGACTCAGCCAGGAAAGACGGCCATTTTGTCGTGTAGGGTATTCCACAGACATCGAACAGTAGTCTTTTCTAGTAGACTTTTCTGCAAAATCTGTCTATGCTTCTACACTTTATGCAGATAAATAATACTGTTGTCATCAGTGAAGCTTTATTATATCTTTAATTCAGACGAGAAGCACGAATTTCCGAGATAAACAACAAAATCGGTCGCGAATCGTGTCAAACTCAGTGTTCATCGCGCTCTCAGCATCAGTTATCCCCCGTGGGATCTGCTAGGAGCAGTCGAGTCCCTCTGGATGGCGTGATTCGTGTATTGCAGTTTGAGGGTCATAGTCTGGGTCCTTTAAGGCGGAATGATTTATGGTTAATGGTGTCAGAGCCGGACACCCTATTTCCCCAGTCTGTAAAGGGTTCGAGTCGTTCGGAAACAGTGTCTGACATCGTAGTTCTACTGACGTGTCTGACAGCGTAGTTCTACTGACGTGTTTGACATCGTAGTTCTACTGACGTGTTTGACATCGTAGTTCTACTGACGTGTTTGACATCGTAGTTCTACTGACGTGTTTGACATCGTAGTTCTACTGACGTGTTTGACATCGTAGTTCTACTGACGTGTTTGACATCGTAGTTCTACTGACGTGTTTGGTTTCGAGGCACGCTCCTTCCCGTGAATGGTGATAGCAGTCAGGTTCCCCGTCTCAGTTCTGACCAGACCTTAACACGGCCTCGCGCCCCCTAATTGGCGTAGAGGCGCGTCCCCCGGGTGGTGGATGGGGGAGCCTTCTCTACTAACTTCTGAGAGAAGGTCGCATCACTCTCGATGCCGTGAACCTAATTAGGATCTTTTTCTTGTTTCTTCTCTATTTCTGCCTTCCCAAAGTCCTTTTACTTTCCTTTTCTCACCCATAAAATTCTTCACTTATTACCCTTGTTAAGTGGTTCTTGTATAGAATATAGTCAATGTTTGTAAAGATTTTAGTCAAGCAGTATGTAAGAAATGTTTAGTCCTTTGTACTGGAAACTTGCATTCTCCCAGTAAGGTCATATATTGTACTACGTTGCAAGCCCCTGGAGCAATTTTTTTATTAGTGCTTTTGTGAACAAGAAACACTTAACAAGTGGCTCTATCCCATCTCCCCCCTTTCCCCTATCCCATCTCCCCCCTTTCCCTCGTCGCGATATAACCTTCGTGGTTGAAAACGACGTTAAACACCAAATAAAGAAAGTAAAGAAAGACCTTAACACGGAATAATAAGACCATCCCTGCATTTGGTCACATACCAAAAATGAACACCAAGGAATTTTTGTTGATGAATTGATTTCATGGCTTTTACAAAATTAGTTCATGAATTAAAAAAATAAAAGAATTCCATCTCAGCACAGCAAGCAAGGTACCCCCCGCGGGTTAGGGAGAAGAATTTACCCGATGCTCCCCAGCATGTCGTAAGAGGCGACTAACGGATTCTGTTTCTCCTTTTTCCCTTGTTAAGTGTTTTTTTTATAGAATATAGTCAATTTTTGTAAAGATTTTAGTCAAGCAGTATGTAAGAAATGTTAAGTTCTTTGTACTGGAAACTTGCATTCTCCCAGTAAGGTAATATATTGTACTACGTTGCAAGCCCCTGGAGCAAATTTTTGATTAGCGCTTTTGTGAACAAGAAACAATTGACAAGTGGCTCTATCCCACCTCCCCCCCTTTCCCCGTCGCGATATAACCTTCATGACCGGCACGGTGGCCTAGTGGTAAGGGCTCGGGAGGTCGTGGGTTCGAACCCCGGCCGGGTCATACCTAAAACTTTAAAATTAGCAATCTAGTGGCTGCTCCGCCTGGCGTCTGGCATTATGGGGTTAGTGCTAGGACTGGTTGGTCCGGTGTCAGAATAGTGTGACTGGGTGAGACATGAAGCCTGTGCTGCGACTTCTGTCTTGTGTGTGGCGCACGTTAAATGTCAAAGCAGCACCGCCCTGATATGGCCCTTCGTGGTCGGCTGGGCGTTAAGCAAACAAACAAACAAATATAACCTTCATGGTTGAAAACGACGTTAAACACCAAATAAAGAAATAAAGAAAGAGCAAGCAAGGTGTTGATGTTAGGTATGTGCCCAAGTGGAGGGATGGTGTTGTTTCACGCGAAAGCCTGACCAGGTCCTGAGACGTTGGTCCCAACGGTTTTCACGAGCAGGAGAGTGCCTTCAAACTAGATGTGTTTAACACCTTCATTGCCAAGCCATTGCTTAACGCCCAGTCCACCACAAAGGGTGATATCAGGGCGGTGCTGCTTTGACATTTAACGTGCGCCACACACAAGACAGAAGTCGCAGCACAGGCTTCATGTCTCACCCAGTCACATTATTCTGACACCGGACCAACCAGTCCTAGCAATAACCCCATTAGATTGCCATTAGATTGCCAATTTTAAAGTCTTGGGTATGACCCGGCCGGGGTTCGAACCCACGACCTCCCGCTCACTGGGCGGACGCCTTACCACTAGGCCACCGTGTTGCGGTTTGCTTTGTCGTCAGTGTCTGACATTTGAGTTATAAATTGCAAGTACGTAGCTTGCAAAGTCAATGTTTGAGAATGCAGTGTAACCGAAGATATCTCTGATGGTTCTTTCTCAAGTTTTCAGGAAACTACGTTAGTTATCTGGATCTGGTCGTCGCGATATAACCTTCGTGGTTGAAAACGACGTTAAACACCAAATAAAGAAAGAAAGAAAGAAAGATGTGGATCTGGATCTGAATGCCCCACTTGGTGTAGGGGGAAACGTCACAGGAGCCGACTTCGGCTGTTTCGTGACGGGAGGTGTGCGCATCGCCAGTTAAGCCAAATTGTGTGGCCTTGTGTTTTGTCAACAAAAAAAAGATTATCTAAATTGTTCTGTTCTGGAATTTTCGACTTTGAAGCAGCGACTGTTGTTTTGTGCATCGCCAGTTAAGCCAAATTGTGTGGCCTTGTGTTGTGTCAAAAAAAAAGTATCTAAATTGTTCTGTTCTGGAATGTTTGACTTTGAAGCAGCGGCTGTTGTTTTGTGCATGCATCTCGGGTATGTTCTGGGTCTCATATATATATATCCCTCGTAGGTGTCAAAAACCACCACTGGCAGTGTCCGGACCACAGAGATAGTATGGTGAGGATCTGTATAATCATTAGGGTCTCCCCGGACTCCATGATGTATGCTGTGCGTGTCAGGAAGCCATTCCGCAGTGTCGGTTATTGGCTGGAATCACGCTCTGCAATGTAGGGGGTGTGATCGGGAGGTCGTGGGTTCGAACCCCGGCCGGGTCAAACCTAAGACTTTAAAATTGGCAATCTAGTGGCTGCTCCGCCTGGCGTCTGGCATTATGGGGTTAGAGCCAGGACTGGTTGGTCCGGTGTCAGAATAATGTGACTGGGTGAGACATGAAGCCTGTGCTGCGACTTCTGTCTTGTGTGTGGCGCACGTTATATGTCAAAGCAGCACCGCCCTGATATGGCCCTTTGTGGTCGGCTGGGCGTTAAGCAAACAAACAAACAACAACAACAAAATGTAGGGGATCTGATACTGTGATGGAGGAATCATTCTCAGCGAAGTTTCATCCCATCACCTAGGGGCATGCTGCTCTCTCTCTCTCTCTCTCTCTCTCTCTCTCTCTCTCTCTCTCTCTCTCTCTCTCTCTCTCTCTCTCTCTCTCTCTCTCTCTCTCTCTCTCTCACACACACACACACACACACACACACACACACACACACACACACACACGACCTTGTAAACTGTAGTGACGACAAGGTTTCAACAAGAACAAGAAGAACAAGAATTTATTTCGCCATGGCATAACAGCCATTGGAATTTGTCCTGGTGTGGAAACACTCATACATGTATCCATACACTCCTTGCATATACGGCTAACGACATTGACAACACAACTACAACAACAAAGCAACAACCCCACAGACCTTTCTGGCAGCAATAACTACAGCCCAGCCAGGCCTACGAAGCAGCCAAAGCTGTGAATGAATGCAGCGAGGCGGATTGGTCTGTATTTATCATAACGATTTTTACACTGCATTGCTTCCGAGACATGTCATTTGACAGGAAGTGAGCCTGACAAAAAACATGGCCTTTACTTCGGAACGAGGCTTTCAAGGGCACAGTCTCAGCAAAGCAAACACTAAGCGGTGGTAGACACGGCAAGCCTAGGATGTGATCAATATTAACCCCCTTCTCTCTCTCTCTCTCTCTCTCTCTCTCTCTCTCTCTCTCTCTCTCTCTCTCTCTCTCTCTCTCTCTCTCTCTCTCTCTCTCTCTCTCGTCTGCTCATTCTCTAACCGCAGCGTGTGTCTGTGTCTGTCTGTTTGTTTGTCTGTTTCTGGCTCTCTGGCTGTCCCCTTTGTATTGTCTCTAAATTTATGTCTTAGTTTTAGCAAGGACTGATTGTAAGACTAGACGTCAGCCTAAAATATCCATCCTGGAGTCATAAAGTTTGTTCGTTTGTTTGTTCGTTCGTGTCAGTCTCTCTTGTCTACCTGTCTGTCTGTGTGTTTGAGATTACGATCCTTCCTTTTGCGAACTCTTTGATTATTTTTGTTTACATAGACGAATCACACATGTCAGATTTAGTCAGGTCTTGAATAGCAACCAAGTTTTTTTTTTCTCATAAAACACATCCTGTCGTTTGAAACAATTCCCGACATTAATGCTTAAGCAACTGTTGTTGAGTCTGACAAAAAGAAAAAAGCCTAATTATCTCAGTCATTATAGTTGAGTCTTAAGATTGTTAACACACAAGTTGAAATATTTGTTTCTCTATGATGTTTGCTGAAGCTCTAATTTATCACTTTTAACGAACTAATTAACCGTCAAAGGCTTCTTTTTAAGAGGTTGTATTTGTTTACAAATCTAGCGGACATAGAATATAACCTCCAATTAAGATGTGTCTTGATGCTTGTCCAGGCAAAGATCAAAAGAAAAACAAGTTTTGAATAGTTCCAAATTTAAATTTGAACGGCATGACTGTGATCTCATCTTTTGCTAAATCTGGATGTCGGCTTTCCTAAGACAAAACGTGAAAGGAAAAAAGCTGAGAGAGAAAGAAATAGACAGACAGGCAGGCAGACTTAGAGAGGCCAAATTAAAAAAAATGTAGAACCGTATACGCTG
>NC_090251.1:47158920-47196420 GCF_037325665.1 Littorina saxatilis | reverse complement strand
GTTCTCTTTTGTAGTCTCTGTCATCCAAACCTGAAAGAGAAATTTAGAAAAGCAGAAACAAACTCAGTAGAGATTGAGCTTTTTAAGAAAAGGTGGAGGGTGGTGGTGGTAGCGGTGGATCCCCCTTTTGATAGGACTGACTGACGATTTCCTGAAAGATTTCCAAAAACAACAAAGAAAGGGGAAATCCAGACATAAATAGGCCTGGTGGTATCTGAATCTGGACCTAGTTTTTCTCCTGATTTTAAAAACTCTCAGCTTTCATCTGTGATAAAGTTCAGCGTAACATTTACACATTAACATGCTTCCATTTGAAACTTCGAGGTCTTCATCGGGGATTGACGCCCGACAAAAGCTAATTGAAGCCCGACGGAGCGAAGCGACGGAGGGCTTCAATTAGACTTTGGGAGGGCGTCAATCCACGATGAAGACAGAGAAGTTTCAAATGGAAGCATGTTAATGTTATTGTAATTCAATCTGACGACGATCTCTTTCCTGCTTTCATGCAGTTGTAAACAGACAGAATTGGTTCTGTTCTGTTCACACACTACTTTCAGTCCACCTACCTGCAAGGGTCAAGTCCCAAGAAATATGTCTCTGTATTCCTATCGTATCACTCTGCTCCTGTTTTGTTTTCTTTCACACACATTTTCCCTTCTTTTTTGACGGGTTTCTGGACAGCAAACTCTAAAACAAATTCTTTTCGTCACAAAAGCGATCTTTGGAATTGATTGACGTAGTCCGGAAGAATTCATGCATCAACTTACGTCACGTATTCGACGTCATCACTTCGCATACCTTATGGTCTCGGTATTTCGTTGGCCTTCATATTTCCCACTTGTAAAATGACCCTCAAAGCTAACCGAGACTAGTTGAGGCTGTATCAATGCGCCTCGCCAGCAGGTTGTTAATGGATTTTTTAGCGAGTGGTTATCGACAATTTATCCTACATACGTGAGAGAGACACCCGTGAGATAATAATCGTTCAAATCACACGTGTGTATATCATGTAAATGAGGTCATGTCAAACAAGTCTGGCAGGGACCTGTTTTTCCACTGCTTGTGATGCCAAAGTCACCGATACAAACGTCATTATAGAAAAAACAATTGCGCTCGCTAATTACCCTCGATGAATCTTTAGAACTAACACGTCACGCCACACTTTCAGAGTGACGTTTCTTTGCTTTGACGTAATAGATTGCACGAGGCTTTAGAAGAGATCGAGGTTCCCAAACAAGCGTCTTCAATTTAGCTGCCTCGTCTGCAAGACATTTTCAGTAATATACACGTAAGTACAGCATGTAGGATAAACAGAATACTACATGGCTTGCTGTGTCGTACCAGATTAACACTCGTTGCTTTTTCAAATAGTGAACAGCTCGCTTTCGCTCGCAGTTCAATATTTTAAAAAACAACTCGTGTAAATCTGGTACGACACAGCAAGCCATGTAGTATTCTCTATTAATGACCGGTAATTTTTAATGAGTTGGGGCATTCTGACCAATCACAGGATCTGTTTCATTAAAACGCAAACTTGATTGAATTACAATTATGTTTAGTCAATATAACATGGAACTCGAGAGTGGCCAGAGAAAAAGACGAGTGCTCCGTTCAGATTTTCTCTGAACTTTCATCTGTCTATATATTTTCTTCGTCACTAATGGTGATAGGCCTTGTGACAAATGCGTTTACCAACTGGGGCAGACGGTCCTGTCTGCCTGCCTCCGTTTTAAAACCCTGGCATTTCGTCAATGCGAAAAGTTTTGAAACACACATCATTAGAGTTTCCAAACTAGTTCCTAAAGAAAACATCACCGCAACACATTTCTCTTCTGTGACACGTAAGCCCCTGGGCGGTTAGACCGCAAACTGCGGTTCTCTTTGAATATGATAGGAGACTGTTCGTTCCTATCCCCGCGTGGCTGAACAAGAAAGCAGTGGAGCAACAACCGTGATGAAGTGGGCAGTAGACGACAGAGGCGATGAAGCAATGTAGTTCCATTGTTTGCAACCGGCACTCCTGATTTACTTCAACAAAAGGTTACAACTCCACTGTCCACCCCAAATAAACAGCAATTATTCGGATGAATAATGAGAGGATGTCGAACATCTTTTAACTTCGCTGGCATCCAAACCAAGCCGATACCTGCCTGAAGGATAAGAAGAAGAAAAATTCAAACGTTGACACAAGTATCAAAACTGTATAGACTAGAGTGAGAAGTTGGCCTGCTCGGGGCCACTTTTACGATTGGTCTCATTTGAAAGTAGAGACATAAAGCTTTTATAAAATAAAGGTACAAGTGAGATACAACAGCGGTGCCTTAAAAGTGGACTCAGAACCCCGGGATGGCCTCTTTAAGTAACCCTTATAGCGTAGCCCCAAATTCTCTCAGACCTTGGTGGGAAAGTTTCGTAGTGCATTCCCGAGTAGGGATTTTCAAATCTGCACAATGCAAGGTAATGAAGTTCTGCAGACGGCTGCATATAACAATTTTACAAGGCAGGATTTCTCTTCAATGGCCGTACATGTAAAACAATGTGTTTTGCGCAAAACGTATACAGCTCCAACAGGAAACATTACAATTGCAGTTTTCCGTCCATAATGGTGCTGGACCGGGTCTTCCTGTCTGAAAATCGTGTCATGCGGATGCAACAGTTATCATGGCTATTTATGAATCGGAACTTGAACAGACATAATTATCTGTGCGTCAGATTCACACACTGAAAATCCTGCCATTGTTTGCACACAGTGACTTTCGTCAAGGGGAAATCGTCAGTTTTAAAGTATGTGATATGTCCTTCGTGAAAGGGCTGGGTGAGCTTATCCTCTATTTTCCCCAAACTGTGTTACTAAGAATAATAATGGTTTAACACTGATTTCGCAGATAAAGAAAAAAAGAAAAAAACTTGTATACACGGCGATGACCAGATAAGCTGAATAAAGACAAGTTTTTCTGCTTCAGTGCTCGCGTTCTTAATCAATTCTTTTATCTGTGTTTTTTGGGGTGGGGTGTTTGCCAAATGGCGACCCTGTCCATAAAGACCCCCTGTCTAAAGAGACCACTTTTGCCCAGTCCCTTGGGTGGTCTCTTTTGACAGGTGCCACTGTATTTTGAATTGGAAAATGGACAGCATAGAGACATAGTGCTTGCTGCCGCGCGAGCCCGAGAAAACTTTATCTCTTTCTCTTTGCTGCGCTGGCTGCAAAACCCCTCCGTGCGGAGGTGTTTCCAGACATATTGTACGTATAGGGTGTGGCGGGGAAAAAAGTCGGAGGCTAAGTGAGACGGCCATCTTTTCTAGCCCAGCTCAGCTTCCACTAGCTTATTGCAATCATCATGGACATCACGGTCCTGTCACTCCCCCTCTCCCCCATGCGTTCGTCTTCATAGTGGAAACCAACCAGTTTCTATGCGGGGTGCAGTGCTTTTTTGGCCCTGTCTGACGACGTGTTTTTTTATTGGTGCCCAAAGTGTGTTTCACGCAAATGCTATTGCCAAGTTAGGTTGCCTTGTGATTGTGTCTGTGTGAGTACAACGACATAAATTATTTTCCTTCTTTGTAAAAATGATTAAAGGCTTACTAACTCGCTCCCGTGTTTACGATGTGTAGTTTGCCCACAATCGATGTCAAATGCATCATAAGGCCATATAATGACGATAATCGCAATGCGCGGACCATATACATGCATTACAGCTTGTTCTAGCCTCTGAAAAAGTGAGGATGTCAACAAAGACGCGGAGTTATTTCCCTTGCGTCAACGTTCCCTCTGTTGGCAAATCTATAAATAGGACGATCTAGATCAAAATAAAAATTCAAATATCTCAACATTTAAGGGGTCCTAGACCACAATATCTTGCAGGGAACTTAATTTAGCATGTCTCCAGCTGTGGGTAAAGCAATTAGCGTGAATAGTCATCAGCTTTCTATGCCTTTAATAAAACAACATTTCAAGCCTAATCCAGGCACAAAATACATTTAGTTTTACGCATAGAAATCATGTTAATCAACAGTGTCCAAGACTGACAAGATGACCGCCACGACCAGGGCAAAACACGGCGACGGGAGGTTCATTATTTCAGGAACCAGTCTTAAGTGGTGTTCACATGGCAGACTTTGTACCAACTTTTCCCCCAACTTTCAGTCGGCGCCTAGTCAAATCAAAATCGCTGCCCATGTGAACAGCGGCGATTCTCGCCAGACTTGAAGGCCAGTGCGGCTATCGGAGGTACCTCCTCGTGCGGTAAGAGCAGTTTGGCTTGAACTAATCGATCAATCAGTAAGCGCGATGGCGGGCGCAGTGGCGTGGTGGTAAGACGTCGGCCTCCTAACCGGGAGGTCGTGAGTTCGAATCCCGGTCGCTGCCGCCTGGTGGGTTAAGAGTGGAGATTTTTCCGATCTCTCAGGTCAACTTATGTGCAGACCTGCTAGTGACTTAACCCCCTTCGTGTGTACACGCAAGCACAAGACCAAGTGCGCACGAAAAAGATCCTGTAATCCATGTCGGAGTTCGGTGGGTTATGGAAACACGAAAATACCCAGCATGCCTACTCAACGAAAGCGGAGTGAAGCTGACTATGCTCTCAGAGTATAGTGTGGGGAACCCAAATGGGCAAACAAGCTCACACGTAACCAGAACATTCTGGAACGCTGAAGAAGAATAAGTAAGCGCGATAAGAAAATTCTGCGCAAAACTCTTCGCCAAGTCACGGCTGAGTCGAGCACTGCTCAACTGAGTTTTGGAGTCGCTGCTAAATCTGTCCAAAATCGTACCTAAATCGCTTGGGCCGTTCACATGGCACACTTTTCGCCGACTTGGCCTCGACGACTCTCAAACGACAAAAGCTGAGGTAAAGTTGGTTGCAAGTCTGCCATGTGAACAGCACTTTAGCCACGCGCGCCGGGTATAGATGATGGTTTGTGATGAACCGCGTGTCATTTCGTTAGCAGCTTCCAGCTCTGTGGTTTTCGGGACGAACGCTGTTTGAGGGTACAAAAGGTGTTCATGCTTGGGGGAATTATTGTGTTGATGAATAGACGATTATCGGAAATAACTCTCTGTCAGGATTTTCAAGCGCTCAGGCAGAGTAGAGCCCTAGACAATGAGGCAAGCGGCTGCACGCGGCTGACAGAGTAAGACCCACAATCGCGGCAAATAACTTATTCCGATGATTGTGTATATTATTCAATATATATATATATATATATATATATATATACATGCTCTCAATATAATACCCTTTTTCTTCTTCTTCTTTTTTTTATGTTTTTTTTTTAAATATGCACATCGGGGGCCATGTCTCGCTACCGATTGCTAGCAGAGATCGCGAAGATGGCGGTTTTTTCTAAACTCACGTGACCTCAAGCCTAACCCGCTGCGAACCCTGAAAAATGAGTATCAGACATGCGTTCGTCTCCATATTGGAAACCAACCAGTTTCTATACTGGACGCAGCGCTATTTTGGCCCTGTCTGAGGACGTGTTTTATTGGTGTCCAAACATGTGCTTCGGTAGTACGGAGCCCTAACGTCTGAGTAAAAACTATGCGTTCGTCTTTGGTGTGAAAACCGACCAATTTCTATACTGTCAAAAGTGCGCTTCATAGCCCTCAAGGTTGGGTAAGTGATGGGGAATATATGATAATCTGGCACTGTCTGAGGACGTGTTTTATCAGTGCCCAAAGTGCGCTTTGGCGGTGCAGAGCCCTCAAAATTGTGCAACTAACAGTGATGCGTTCGTCTTTCCATGTCGGGTGCAGTGTTATTCCGATACTGTCTAAGGACGTGTTATTTTGGTTCCCAGAGTGCGCTCTTGAGATTTAGAGCCCTCACGTTTGAGTAACATTAAGAAAGATGCGTCCATATCATCTTTCTATGCCGTTTTGGTGCCCAAAGTGCGCTTAGGGGGGGTTAAGATCCCTCAAGTTAGGGTAACACTAACAATGATGCGTCTGTCTTTCCATGCCTGTTGCAGTTCTATATTCTATCGCTGTCCGAGGACGTGTTTTATTGGTGCCCAAAGTGCGCTTGGGGGGTTCAGAGCCCTCAAGTTTGAGTAACATTAACAAGGATGCGTTCATATCATCTTTCTATGCCGTTTTGGTGCCCAAAGTGCGCTTATGGGTGGGGGGGGGGGGGTGGGAGCCCTCAAGTTTGAGTAACACTGACAGTGGTGCGTTCGTCTTTCTCTGCCGGGTGCAGTTCTATATTGTAACGCTGTCTGAGAACGTGTTTTATTGGTGTCAAAAATGCGCTGCAGGCGCGACCACTTTGCAAATGAGGAACGATTGACTTGCATGTGATATTGCATCGTGTCGAGCAGGCCATATTTGTGAAAAATTATCAGATCCAAATAATAACTGAGCTCAGAATACCAGCCTACATTGTCATTGAATTTGGCTGGTGGTTTGGTGGGCCAGTAAGTGGGTGACATGGAAAGCAGGTTGTGAGAACTAGGGGTATAGATCTGTATGTCTGCAGACCATAACTGGACACCGGTTTTGATCCTCTGCAGTGATGTACATTTTTCTAGCAGCCTTTAGGACAATTGTCCTGAAGACTGAAAATCAATAGGACACAGTGTCCTGAGATTGCAATTTCAATAGGACAAAAACACGACTCGTAAAACCGCATTTAAACAGATTTTTCAGTTTAAATTCTTCCACCTTCCGCGACTGTCATGACTAGATACTCAAAGGATTGAATCACATTTCAAAGTTATTTGAACAGTTGTCGGGGTTTTTTCACTGCCCATCTGTCAACAATGTTTTTCAGGTAGGCATCTGACCGTTCTGCGGGTCCCTCAAGTTTTGCTTTCAGGATCATGTCCTGGGTTTTGACACACAATCGGTTTCTTCGAGCCGTACACACCAAGTTCTGTGCACTGAACGGTTTTTCCGGATATTATGACGAAAAGTAATGTCTTGCGCATGTGCGAACATGCACGGGTGGTTCCCATTGGTTTAAGCGATTTATTGCTGAGCCAATGAATGCACTCGAGGCACCATATGGGTTCGGTTTTCTTTTTTTCTTCTTGATCCAACTTGAGGATAAATTAATTCAAAGAATCAGATCCCATAATATGGTGCCTCATTCACTCAACAAACTGGTCACACGCAGTGCATACTTTCGCTTGGCAAAACCGAAACCAGCTTTCCTCACGCAGTGTTTACTTTCGCTTGGCAAAACCGAAACAAGCTTTCCTCTTGAAAATTGAACAGTCCGCATGTCCGCTTCATTGTCAAAAACGATCGGACCCTTGACCACTTCTTCTGTAGGTTAATCGGACCTGTGTCCTGCTGGGGTTAAAGCTATAGGTCCTGGGGAAATTGGATCGGTCAGAGACCGGAGACCGACTAAAATGTACATCACTGCCTCTGTTCTGGTGCTGCAACCCGCAATGCTAGAGAAAAAGGGGTGGGGGGGGGGGGGGGGGGGGGAAGGGTCGACACTCATATCAGTGTCTTTTTTACACCTACCTTTCTTGAAAATCGGGGTCCGAATGGGGGGAAAAAGACCAATGTATATGTTCCTCCTTAAATTTCTTTTGTGTACGTATAATTGTTTTGTTTAGTTTTTTAGTTTGCGCGAGTTTTGCCGTTAGAGGAATATCCGTATGCTGGCCCGCTGGTGCAATCAGCTTGTGTGTGTGTGTGTGTGTGTGTGTGTGTGTGTGTGTGTGTGCCCGTGTGTGTGTGTGTGTAGAATGGATCGCTTGTTTTCTACCTTCCTCTTCCCACCCATCTGTCTCTCTCTCTCTCTCTCTCTCTCTCTCTCTCTCTCTCTCTCTCTCTCTCTCTCTCTCTCTCTCTCTCTCTCTCTCTCACGTCACTCACTCGTTTGTTTTTCCACAACAACAAAATTCACAGAATTTAAAAAAAAAAAGAATAGTAAATTGTTGTAACGTTTAATTTATGACAAAATAAAACATTACCATCGCAATTTGTTTGTTCACAATGTTTTCTTACAATTTTTTGTTTTACGATTTCTTCTTTCTTACCATTTCTTTTCTCTTGTGTGGACAGTTGCTGTGCTGTGGACCAATGTCTAGCTACGTGGACTTTCAATTTATTGTTCCTTACAATTTCTTGTTTCTTACAATTTATTGTTTCTTTCAATTTCTTGTTTCTTAAAATTTCTTGTTTCTTACTATTCTGTGTATCTTACAATATGTTTCCTCGTGTGTTTACGGTTGCTGGGCTGTGCGATCCTGAGCGTTGGCATATTAATGGTTGCGGGTGGACTAATTTCTTGTTTCTTACAATTTATTTATTTTTTACAAGAAATTCTTACAATTTCTTAAGACATTCTTACAATTTCTTGTTTCTTACAATTTCTTGCTCCTTGCAATTTCTTGCTCCTTACAATTTCTTGCTCCTTACAATTTCTTGTTTCTTTCTATTGAATTATTTCTTACAATGTTTATTCTCGCGTGTGTTTACAGTTGCTGGGCTGTGCGATCCTGGGCGTGGGAATATGGCTGCGGGTGGACCCCAACATGGCCAAGTACGTCAACCAGGCGGAGGAGATCAACGTATTTTACACGCTGGCTTACGTCCTGATGGCCATCGGCGTCGTCATCATGGTCATCGGCTTCCTGGGCTGCTGCGGGGCCATCCGGGAGAGCCAGTGCATGCTGGGAGCGGTCAGTTGCTTTTAACATTGGCACAGGCACAGAAATACACGCACATATATATACACATGTGCGCTCGCAGGAATGCACGAACGCATACATACAAAGTCTGGTATGATCCAGAATCGGTGTGTGTGTGCTATCTGCTTGTCTGTATGTCCGTATGTCTGTGTAATTTGTCTGTTTGTTTGTTTGTTTGTTTGTTTGTTTGTTTGTTTGTGTAGTTGTTGTTTTTGTTTTTGTCCAGTTGTTGTACAATGCAATAGCAGGACCAGATTGCTCAGATTATTTTGAACACAGTCATGTGTTATCCATTCTTTGACTGTGCGTTTTTATGTGTGCAGTTCTTCATTATGCTCTTCATCATCTTTACCATTCTGCTGGGCTTCGGCATCTATGCAGTCGTGGAGAAAGACACGGTGAGGCATATGCAGACATGGGTCTTATTTACAGAGCCACTGATAGATTGATCGAATATGACCAGAGCTGACAGTTTATAAATGACAACAGCGTGACGACAGACGATATAGATTGTTTACCCTTTTCAAACTTGTGTTTGCACCACACACAAAAACTTTTCAATGAAGCTGACGGAAGCTATTCCAATACAATGCAATCCTTTTGGAATCTGTTATTACCACATTTCAATTTGAATTAGATTTTTTTAAATGTTAATGAATACGCTTAGATATTGACTTGGCTTCAATCAGAAGACGAAGACTACAACGACGAAGATGACGATGATGGTGATGGCGACGACGACGACGATGATGATGATGGTGGCGATGATGATGATGATGATGATGATGATGATGATGATGATGATGATGATGATGATGATGATGATGATGATGATGATGATGATGATGATGATGATGATGATGATGATGATGATGAATCTGGCAGATGAAAGACGCGGTGGGCAATATGCTGGACAGGGCGGTGCGGGACTACGACAGCGATTCAGACAGCCGCAAGTTCATGGACAATATTCAGGAAGAGGTCAGTAACCTTATTGTGGGCGTGTGTGTGTGACTGTGTGTGTGTGTGTGTGTGTGTGTGTGTGTGTATGTGTGTGTGTGTGACTGTGTGTAGGTGTGTGTGACTGTGTGTGTGTCTTTCTATGTGTGAGTGTGTGTGTATTTCTGTGTTTCCGTGTGTGTGTGTGTGTGTGTGTGTGTGTGTGGTGTGTGTGTGGTGTGTGTGTGTGTGTGTGTGTGTGAGTGACTACGTGTGTCTGTGTATGTGTGTGTGTATGTGAGTGTGTGTGTGTGTTGTAGTTGTTGTTTCTCCAGCCGTATGTACATTTCATTTTGCTTTTGCACAGTTTGGCTGCTGCGGTTCTCGCAATGGCGCTCAAGACTATAAAGAGACCGTCCATGTCCCCGATTCCTGCCAACCGGAAAATAGAGATGAGGTGAGTGTGTGAGTGTGCGTGCGTGCGTGCGTGCGTGCGTGCGTGCGTGCGTGCGTTTAATCTCAATTTGTTTTTTAACGAACATTTACTGTTTAGTAAAAATTTGAAATATGAAGACGCAAACAGTCACGACAGGTTGTTTACTTCAGTTGTTTGTTCACTTCTACATCATCCTCGATTGAGCATCTTTCTTTTGCAGACGACCCTTTTTTGTTGGATGATGTTTTTGTTGTTTTTTCCCATTTTTAGTCATTTTATAATAACCCGCTATTACGAGTTAGTCGTGTGACAGAGAGTTTTCTTGCACACGAGACTGTAGATGTCTCACGACGGCGTAGCCGAAGTGAGACAGCAGCAGTCGAGTGTGCAAGAAAACTCTCTGTCACACGACTAACTCGTAATAACGATTATGTCTCACAGCATAGGCATAGAAAGACAGAAATGAGTTTTGGGGGACGAAATAACAGGCACAAAACAAGACTGAAAAACACAATTGCCCTTTTACACATACCCTACACACGCATGCGCGCAGAAGATAGATTCAATGAGTTTCGTGTCTTTTCTGGTTGAATGCATTCAACAAAGTATCAACCAACGTTTCTGAATCTTTCAATAAAAAAAGATAAACTTATTTTGAACCAAACAGCACATACCAACGAAAGCTAAACACACAAACACACACATGCACTAACACAGATTGAATGCAAAGCGCGAACGAACTCGGAGGATTTTTGTAGGTCAGGTCGTGGGAAAGTCCACCCGAAATGTTCCACAGGGGAACTGGTTGTGTTTGTATTGTTTATTTTCTCACAGTGATGTTGATGGTTTTTACAGTGCCGTTTTGAAAGAATATTTTCCGAATTTGGGGCACACTTTTGACTTTTGGTTCGTTTATCTCGTCGAAGTAACATTCGAGTGTTTCTAAATCAAAACCTTCCAACACCGCTGGTGCAGATTAGACCTGCCTGACTATCTGCGTGGGTGTTAGAGCTGAAGACGAAGCCTCAATCGCCAAAGCGTCACCTATCTGTAGGTCCTGAGCACCGGATGTACGTTGATACGTGGTGAGATCCGCACGGAACTGTCTATGCAACTTTTCCTAGTCACAGGTGTAAGGTTCGATCTTTTCTTTGAAATTTCGTCCTCTGTGTACGTAGCAAAGCGTTTCGCCATTTTCGGTTTTCGTTGCAGACGACGATAGTGAAAGTAGTACCTATTGTTTTGTTTTGACCTTTCGTATTCAGGGTTCTTAATTGAAGCTTGGTAAAGGGAGCTTGTCGTGTAAGTGGAAAGTTGACGAAGCTTTTGAAAACAAAAATTGGATGAAGAAGAAAATGTGGCTTTCAGGAGAACGGGGTTGGTGTTATTCTTTTCCCGTCAAACACGAAGTACACAGATAAAACGTGGTTGACTGACCAAGGCCTGTTGGCACACTATTCAGAATGCACAACAAAATGTAACAACACTTTGATACCCATTTTTCTACGTTCGTGATCACTTGAAATGAATACTGAAAACATAAGTGTTTAAGGTAGTGACTGAATGTATGTGAAGGTAACATTTTGCAGAAATAAATGCATAATCAAAATAATTGATTTCGGCATCAAAGCGTGTAACATACAATCTTGCACACGTTTGCTTTAGTAGTGGCAAAGAAGGAATGCGTGTGACATCAATGTTGCTTTAGGGTAACCCGACCGACCCTATTTTGTCCTGCCGACTTTTTATATTTAGTCAAGTTTTGACTAAATATTTTAACATCGAGGGGGAATCGAAACGAGGGTCGTGGTGTATGTGCGTGCGTGTGTGTGTGCGTGCGTGTGTGTGTGTGTGTGTGTGTGTGTGTAGAGCGATTCAGACTAAACTACTGGACCGATCTTTATGAAATTTGACATGAGAGTTCCTGGGTATGAAATCCCCGAAAGTTTTTTTCATTTTTTGAGTCACTTGAGAAAAAGTGACTCTATGTAATCGGTCAGTGTTAGTCTGTCCGGCCGGCCGTCCGGCCGGCCGGCCGTCCGTAGACACCACCTTAACGTTGGACTTTTCTCGGAAACTATCAAAGCGATCCGGCTCATATTTTGTTTAGTCGTGACCTCCAATGACCTCTACACTTTAACGATGGTTTCGTTGACCTTTGACCTTTTTCAAGGTCACAGGTCA
Organism: Littorina saxatilis; assembly: GCF_037325665.1. Taxonomy (NCBI): domain Eukaryota; kingdom Metazoa; phylum Mollusca; class Gastropoda; order Littorinimorpha; family Littorinidae; genus Littorina; species Littorina saxatilis. The sequence continues at coordinate 47,184,209 of NC_090251.1, read as the reverse complement.
GCGTCAAAGGAAAAATTAGACATTTTATATCTTTGACAAAGTTCATCGGATGTGATTGAAACTTTGTAGGATTATTCTTTACATCAAAGTATTTACATCTGTAGCCTTTTACGAACGTTATCAGAAAAACAAGGGAGATAACTAGCCTTTTCTGTTCGGCAACACACAACTTAACGTTGGGCTTTTCTCGGAAACTATAAAAGTGACCGGGCTCAAATTTTATGTGAACGTGACTCCCAGTGACCTCTACACTTTGACGTCTGCTTTGGTGACCTTTGACCTTTTTCAAGGTCACAGGTATGTCTTGAAGGAAAAAAATTGAAATATCATATCTCTGAAACTATTCATCGGATTTGATTCAAACTTTATAGGATTATTCTTTACATCAAATTATTTACATCTGTATTGTGTTGTGTATAGCAATTTCTTCCTGTCCATCTGATGCCTCATATAATATTCAGAACTGCGAAAGTGACTCGATCGAGCGTTTGCTCTTCTTGTTTGATAAATGTCTTTGATGACGTCATATCCGGCTTTTCGTGAAAGTTGAGGCGGCACTGTCACGCCCTCATTTTTCAACCAAATTGGTTAAAATTTTGGTCAAGTAATCTTCGACGAAGCCCGGGGTTCGGTATTGCATTTCAGCTTGGTGGCTTAAAAATTAATTAATGACTTTGGTCATTAAAAATCTGAAAATTGTAAAAAAAAAAAAAAAATTTATAAAACGATCCAAATTTACGTTTATCTTATTCTCCATCATTTGCTGATTCCAAAAACATATAAATATGTTATATTCGGATTAAAAACAAGCTCTGAAAATTAAATATATAAAAATTATGATCAAAATTAAATTTTCGAAATCAATTTAAAAACACTTTCATCTTATTCCTTGTCGGTTCCTGATTCCAAAAACATATAGATATGATATGTTTGGATTAAAAACACGCTCAGAAAGTTAAAACAAAGAGAGGTACAGAAAAGCGTGCTATCCTTCTTAGCGCAACTACTACCCCGCTCTTCTTGTCAATTTCACTGCCTTTGCCATGAGCGGTGGACTGACGATGCAACGAGTATACGGTCTTGCTGAAAAATGGCAGCTACTTGACTAAATATTGTATTTTCGCCTTACGCGACTTGTTTTTCATTTGGCACGATTTGCGAACCATACCGAGACTAAGACCGGCACGGTTGGCCTAGTGGTAAGGCGTCCGCTCCGTGATCGGGAGGTCGTGGGTTCGAACCCCGGCCGGGTCATACCCAAGACTTTAAAATTGGCAATCTAGTGGCTGCTCCGCCTGGCGTCTGGCATTATGGGGTTAGTGCTAGGACTGGTTGGTCCGGTGTCAGAATAATGTGACTGGGTGAGACATGAAGCCTGTGCTGCGACTTCTGTCTTGTGTGTGGCGCACGTTAAATGTCAAAGCAGCACCGCCCTGATATGGCCCTTCGTGGTCGGCTGGGCGTTAAGCAAACAAACAAACAAACAAACAAACCGAGACTAAGAGAAGTAACCTCCTTTAAAATCGTCTAAAAAAAAATTTGAATTAAAAAGTTTAAAAAGCCGACCTACCGCCCTATCTTTTTTGGTCACGTCACCCTAAACCAACATTTTAAAATTTGTTTTGGCCTAAAGAGGTCGATCTTTGCCTGTACGTGTCTGAAGGGACTAATTAAAGATTATTTTTTTATATTTTAGGATTTTGATACATAATTTAGGGTTAGGGTTAGTTTGTGTTTGCCTTGTCTGGACCGTGGAGCATTTGATGATTTCTGAAAAAGACAAATGCAAGGTTGTTTTTCTTTTCTCGCTTTTTATTTAGGCATGCGATAAGCGGTTCTTTGCCTGGATTGCGGAGCATCTCACCATTGTAGCAGGGATAGCGATCGCCATTGCCATCGTCCTGGTAAGTGTTTTGTCTCTATTGTTCTGTGTATATTCCGCGTGAACATCAGGCCTTTTAATTAAGTTCTTATGATTTTATTGAGTACAAGGGCATAAATAGTATATCTATGTCTTGTTTCGTAGGAAAGTAAGCAGATTAAGATAATTAATAATTATCTTTGGAGTTGGCAAGCATTGGTACGTAGAATTGCACGTCTTCGGTTGTATGACTTCGAGAGCCAAAATACGGAATACAGAATCTTTAATTGCCCAAGGTTGGGAATTTGTGATGACATTGCGGTTAAGAAACATTCCAATCCAGCCATATTATACATCAACACACGCATCTCATCTTCAATCAAAACTATTAAATGTTCGGCCCGAAGGGTTTCTTCGAGGTATTACAGACGAAGCGTCTGAGTTAACGACACTTGAAAGAGAGAGGTAGAAAACAAGAGACAGAGAGATTGAGGGGGGGGGGGGGTGGGGGTGGGGAGGGGGGGTGGGGGGGGGGGGGGGTGGAGTTCTCCCAAATCAAAGATGCGCGCAGCTCAGACTGCACACAAGGGTTGTCAAGAGAGACCCCTGAGAAGATAGGGTCTAGAAGACGGGGGAGTGTTAAAATTAGGGTCAGTTTACAGAGAGTATCAACAGAGTATATGAGAAAACAGGGTCATAAAAAGGGATGGAGGCTTGCATCAGCGCTGAGGTGCACGAGAAAGTTAGCAGCCGGGTGGGAGCCAGCCGCGGTGTTGGATTGGTTGAATTTGAGATGTGTTGTGATTCCAACGAATCAAGCCCCCCCGGTTTGTTCTCTCCCGCTTGGGTGGCACCCACTTTCGCTTCGTGCACCGCAGCCCTGGGGGCTTAAAATGGAAGGGGTCTTGAATCTGGGGGCTTAAAATGGAAGGGGTCTTGAATCTGGGGGCTTAAAATAGAAGGGGTCTTGAATCTGGGGGCTTAAAATGGAAGGGGTCTTGAATCTGGGGGCTTTAAATGGAAGGGGTCTTGAATCTGGGGGCTTAAAATGGAAGGGGTCTTGAATCTGGGGGCTTAAAACGGGGGTTCCAGTGTATTGTTTTTCAGTTCCTTTGAGGTGAGTGACAATCATGTTCCTTTCACTGTGCAGATTCTGGGAATGATCTTCTCCATGGTTCTCTGCTGTGCGCTCCGAGACGGGGCTGTGTAAGGAATCTTTGTTTGTCTGTGTGTTTATGTGTCTGCATTTGAGTCTGTGCGTCTGCATGTCTGTCTGCCTGCGCTTCTTCATGTATGTCTGTTTGTCTGTCTGTCTGTCTCTCCATGCGTCTGCATGTGTCTGTCTGTGTGTAAGTCTGTCCGTCTGTCTCCAATGTGTGTGTTAGGTTGCTGTTGTTGACTGTGCTTAGTCTTGTTGCTATGTTATTTTAGGCTGAATTTTTGTGTGTGGTTTTATTGGAATTGTTAAGCGAGTAGAGCTATTATTGGGTCTTTCGCTTTAGAAAAGTGATTTATCATTATTACTATTATTATTATAATTACTATTTTCCTTCAAGTTAATCACCAATCACTGCGAATAACTTGAAAGAAATGGGAATGTAAGAGGCTTCTATATATATATATACGACTTGTGTCTGTCTCTGTGTGTGTGTGTGTGTGTGTGTGTGTGTGTGTGTGTGTGTGTGTGTGTGTGTGTGTGTGTGTGTGTGTGTCCGTCCGCGATGCACGCCCAAGGTTCTCGATGGATCTGTTTCAAATTTGGTGGGCATATTCAGGTAGACCCCGGACACAACCTGCTCGATGAGATATTTCAACACGTGCTCTCAGCGCGCAGCGCTGAACCGATTTTGGTTTTTCTCTGGATCCATTCCCAGTAACTCTTCCTTATCTTCTCCAGTGTTTTCAGCGTTTATCTCCCTTCCTTCGTGTGGCGTCAATCCATATTCCCGTTACTACGTTACTATTTTTAGAATGTCACTGCACTGTCCAGAACGCTTTCATTGCACCCGTAAGTTGTCCTTACTGTAAAAGTCGAATCCATTTATAGCCACGCGAAAAATACACTGTCATCTATCTCTAGATATTTATAGATATAGATATCTATATATATATACGACTAGTGTCTGTGTGTCTGTCTGTCTGTCTGTCTGTGCGCGATGCGCGGCCAAGGTTCTCGATGGATCTGTTTCAAATTTGGTGATCATATTCAGGTACACCCTGGACACAACCTGGTCGATGAGATATTTCAACACGTGCTCTCAGCGCGCAGCGCTGTGCGCGCTGAACCGATTTTGTTTTTGTTTTGGTCTGGATCCACTACCAGTAACTCTTCCTTATCTTCTCCAGTGTTTTTAGCCGCGATTATCTCCCTTCCTCCGTGTGGCGTCAATCCATATTCCCGTTACTACGTTACTATTTTTAGAAGGTCACTGCACGTTACTATTTTTAGAAGGTCTCCAGTGTTTTGCGCGTTTATCTCCTTTCCTTCGTGTGCCGGCGAAGCCGGCGTACACCCGGCAAAGCCGGGTCCCAGGCGCAGCCTGGTATTGGGCTCTACTTCTTCCCGGCGAAGCCGGTACCCGGCGAAGCGGGTAATCATCTAGTACATATATATACGACTTCTCTGTGTGTGTGTATGTTTGTGTGTGTGTGTGGGCAACACCTGCGGATTGTAGAGTTCTGTTTGTGATGTGGTCTGGCGGCTTTGGTGTGTCTGTATGGTCAGGCCTTCCTTCGAGAAGCCATAACAGTTATTCTCAATCCCGTTTGAGTGGACTTCGCCTTCAAAGGTGATTGTGGTGTTTCGGCACTCGGTTACATTTGGCGTCGTCGACAGCGATGGGACTCGACATGAAATGTTCAGGCCACTGAATCATTTTCGTGCTGTTCCCATTCCACCTGGGAGGGACCTAAGCTTGGCGGGTCCATGGTTCGGAACTTTGGGGACAAAGTTCATTCAAAGGGGGTCGAGTGTGACAGGGAGAAAACCGTCGCCCTTCACAGCAGACTCTGCAGAGTTGTTCGCCTTAGAAGTTGTGGGCTTTCCTTGCATGTACCCGTAAGTTGTCCTCACTGTAAAAGTGCAAAGGTCGAATCTATTTATCGAAAAATCCACTGTCATCTATCTCTATATATTTATATATATAGATAGATATATACGGCTTCTGTGTGTGTGTGTGTGTGTGTGTGTGTGTGTGTGTGTGTGTGTGTGTGTGTGTGTGTGTGTGTGTGTGTGTGTAGGCAACACCTGTGGATTGTAGAGTTCTGTTTGTGATGGGGTCTGGCGGCTTTTGTCTGTCTGTATGTTCTGGCATTTGAGAAGCCATAACAGATAATATAGGGCTTAGAAAAAAGCTCTAAAATTCTCAATCCCGTTTGAGAGGACTTCGCCTTCAAAGGTGATTGTGGTGAACCGCCACGCTGTCTGTCTCTGTCTCGCGATTCACCCCGGCAAAGCCGGGTATTCCTCTGGTTAATCTATATGTGTTTGATCTCTCTCTGTTTCAGAGCGTAAACTGTGAGAAAAACAACATCTGGTCCGTGTGACTGACAATTTCTCACCACCTTGGATTGCCCCGATATCGATGGAAAGATCTGCACGAGTCAAGGGAAACAACTCTTGCGGGCGGAGAACAAATTTGGAACACAGGGTTGTCGTTTGCATGATACCTACTCTCCCTTTGTTCAAAAACTGCTTATCGATGCCGTGCGAAGTTTCAGTTGAATGATTCCTGTGAACTGTTGAGAAAAGAACAAGTGTGTTCGCTAAAAGTAAGGGTATATTGAGCGTAACTGTAGCTGCCATTTTTATTCATAATAAGAGTTTTTTTAAGTGCAGGTTCAGTGTTTTAAGTTTATTTTAATCTCAGCATTAGTAGCATAGATTTCTGTTCTGTATATATTTGAAGTTTAAAAAAGATATATTTCTTAGTTTTCTTTTTTTTGTGTGTAATGTTTTTATTCAGACTGTTGGATAGTAAATAATTTGTATTTATTGATTTTTAAGGTCTGTGCTATTTCTTGAAATTACATGTACATTGCATGAATTTTACTTTAATAACTGCACAATTTTTCTTGGTTGGGTGTTTGTATTACCAAACAGCCTTTTCTTTGGTTCTTGCAGATCTATATTCTTGCCATATTTTTTCACTTTTTGAATTTTTTCCTTTTTTTGTTTTAATCCATATTATACTGTACTGTATATGCTGTGTATGTTCTAAAAATCGGATTTAGTTTGTGTCTTTTTGTCTTGTAAATGGTATCATGAGAACAATAATTGAGGCTTTTTCAATTTAAAAAGCTTGGAAGAAAAAGAAATATGTGAGCTTAAGCATGTATATATATAAGGCATAGTATGCAACCAAAGGGATAGCAATATGATAGTCACTGGTGTAAATATCCCTTTGTTTAATTTAAAGATCCAAACTATATTGTAAAACCGTGGTAACAATCGACAAGCAATCACACAAACAGCACTCAGGCACAGACAGACACACATGCACTCAGGCACAGACAGACACACATGCACGCATGCACTCGTAGGCGCGCGCGCACAGACACACACACACACACACACACTTACATTTAACTGAACAACTACATAATGCACGTCCAATTTATATAAAATAGCAAATCCCTAGAATGCTTAAGGCACACAGTTGCTTAAATGATTGAAACAAAAGCATACACAGATAAAATAGAGTTGTTTTTGTGGGGATTGTGGTATCAGTTTGCACAGCTATACCCAACATGTTGCCTTTCTTGTCTCTTTAGTGAGTCTACTTAGCTACCTTATTTTTCTCAAAAATCTGCATATATAAATTCAAAACAGATTGCTCAATGTTATTTTTATGCCATTTACGAACAAGCGCAGTTGTTTGTAGAACTTTTATACCTTTGAAAGTATTGAAAGTATGTTTTTCATTACATTTTACATTTTGCATCATACATACTTCTTTCTTTTCTTTTTCTTTTTCTTTTTTTCAACAGCAGACAGTCGTTTATTCATTGGGGAATTCTTCTTCTTCAGCGTTCGACGATGGCTGTGTCTAGATTGGGGAATGATATTGAAAACAAGCTTAATTATATACAATTTTATATTTTTGGTAATTGTATCTCCCAGTAGAGCTCAAAAACAGAGAGTTGGCATATTAACAGACTAGTAAAGGTACCGGTAGTCAGGTTTTTTATATCAGTGGAAAACTGTGTTGAAAATTATGCATGTGCATTAAACCTGACTTGTTCTTGTTTCCATATCTGTCGGGTCTACTTGGGCAGCTTGTCGTAGCGAAGATTTTGGTCCCGTCTTTTTGTTTTATTTGTTACATGCTGAAAATGTTGGTTTGGACACTCACAAATGTTAGCAATAGTCAAGTCAAATGTATGACTACCCACGCCTTCTTCAATGAAATGATAGTGCACAAATGTTAGCAATAGTCAGTCAAATGTATGACTACCCACGCCTTCTTCAATGAAATGATAGTGAAGGAAGTAACCGAGAGACAGAATTTTTGAGACTTTTTCTTTTCTCTCGGATTTAGAGTTTACCTCTACTTTGAAAGTCAAATAATGTTCTGTCTTTAGCTTTCGTTGGAGAAACACAATAATACTGTTATTACTTACTACATGTACTCGAAAGAGAAAGTCAACAACTTTGAACCCCCCGCGGGTTTGGGGGAAGAATTTACCCGATGCTCCCCAGCATGTCATAAGAGGCGACTAACGGATTCTGTTTCTCCTTTTACCCTTGTTAAGTGTTTCTTGTATAGAATATAGTCAATTTTTGTAAAGATTGTAGTCAAGCAGTATGTAAGAAATGTTAAGTCCTTTGTACTGGAAACTTGCATTCTCCCAGTAAGGTAATATATTGTACTACGTTGCACGCCCCTGGAGCAAATTTTTGATTAGTGCTTTTGTGAACAAGAAACAATTGACAAGTGGCTCTATCCCCTCTCCCCCCTTTCCCCGTTGCGATATAACCTTCGTGGTTGAAAACGACGTTAAACACCAAATAAAGAAAAGAACAACTTTGATAAGTTTATGAGTCTGTATAAGGGAAGCAGGAAAGAAAATGTTTCTGTGCTGGTCCTTAAAAGTAAGATGGATTGTACAATCATTTACGTATATGATGAGCAAAATCATGTGAAATCATTTACAATACTCATGAATGTGCAGTGAATTGTCTTCGTATTTAAAGGTACCAACCATCCTTCTTGCGCAACTAATCATGTTCACCGCCACAAATCTGAGCAGACTTTTGACACAGGATGGGTTCATCTTTTCACTTGGATATAGACCAAAAATATACAGCCTAGCTGCTTTCAGTTTGGATATAGACCAGAATTCTACAGCCTAGCTGCTTTCAGTTTGGATATAGACCAGAATTATACAGCCTAGCCGCTTTCAGTTTGGATATAGACCAGAATTATACAGCCTAGCCGCTTTCAGTTTGGATATAGACCAGAATTATACAGCCTAGCCGCTTTCAGTTTGGATATAGACCAGAATTATACAGCCTAGCTGCTTTCAGTTTGGATATAGACCAGAATTATACAGCCTAGCCGCTTTCAGTTTGGATATAGACCAGAATTATACAGCCTAGCCGCTTTCAGTTTGGATATAGACCAGAATTATACAGCCTAGCTGCTTTCTGTTTGGATATAGACCAGAATGATACAGCCTTGCTGCTTTCTGTTTGGATATAGATCAGAATTATACAGCCTTGCTGCTTTCTGTTTGAATATAGACCAAAATTATACAGCCTTGCTGCTTTCTGTTTGAAAAAAGACCAGAATTATGCAGCCTTGCTGCTTTCAGTTTGGATATAGACCAGAATTATACAGCCTAGCTGCTTTCTGTTTGGATATAGACTAGAATTATACAGCCTAGCTGCTTTCTGTTTGGATATAGACCAGAATTATACAGCCTAGCCGCTTTCTGTTTGGACAAAGACCAGAATTATACAGCCTAGCTGCTTTCTGTTTGGATATAGACCAGAATTATACAGCCTAGCTGCTTTCTGTTTGGATATAGACCAGAATTATACAGCCTAGCCGCTTTCTGTTTGGACAAAGACCAGAATTATACAGCCTAGCTGCTTTCTGTTTTGACAAAGACCAATAATCTACAGCGTAGCTGCTATCAGTTTTGGACATCGACCAAAATTCTACAGTCAAGCTGCTTCAAGTACAGAATGGGTTTTTGTTGCTGAATAAAATTCACAGATTGACATAGGTGCCATTTTGAACCTTAATTCAGCAACAAATCCACACAGTGCACTGAAAGCAGCCTGTCTGTAGATTGTGGGTGTACCTTGAAGCATGCTATTTTCCTCTGTAAAAGCCTGGTCAGATCTGTTGTGGCGAACACATGTTGAAGTACGTGAGAAGGATTGTTCCTTTAAATGTATTACCATTGTGTGGTGACTCTTACTTTGTGCTTGTTGACTATCTATTCCTATAACTGTTTTTAAAAAATCTGGTTGATACCATTCTTATTATAATTATTATTGACTGTGCCTGTACCACATCACTATACCATGTTTCTGGCGTTATGTATGTATGTATGTAAGTGTGTACATTTATCGTCAAGATCAGTACTAGTTCAGAATACCATTGTCAATCTGTTCACTGTTTCAAATTCGTCATTGGTTTGGTTGTGAGAGTATTCTGGCTGTATTTTTTGTGACCAGCTATCGTGAGGCTGGTTGTGAATTTACACTATTTGTGCAAAGTTGCAGACATTTAATCTAACATTTAAAGGACTAAGCAGAAACCTGAAGTAACATCCAAGCCTACCCTTTGATTTGGAGGGATATTGTTTGCCAAAAACCAACGGCTATCTGAAAACATATCTTTCGCTTTTAACTGACACGCTTTGTGCGGTCTTTTAAAGTTAACCAGATGTAACTTAATTATTTCTTCAGCAAAATAGTTTGCAAATTTCCCGCAGTGGGGCACTGCGGTTATGAAATTAAAAGCCCCTCCTGTTTTTGGAACCGCAGGAGCTTTCTAGTTTGCTGTTAGGTAGATTTTTGGTTCCTCTTTCCTGTCATGCTCTCTTTTTCTTCATGAATTCTTTTCTTTTTTCTGCCTTCTTGCTCATTCACCTGTATTTTTTCCAAAAATCTCTTCTCTTGCCGCTTGTCTCGCGATTCATGTATAGTTTAATCTGTTAGTGTTCTGATGTAAGTCCAGCAGTAGATAGGTTAAGCCTATTTTAACATACTGGAAACTGGTAATCTTCCAGTAGGTATTAATTTAGTTTTACTAAAGCCTGCTGGGACACAAGTAATGGGTTAGTGCATTTGTAAACAGGAATCGCTTGACAAGTGGCCCCCTTCATCCCCCCTTCCTCGTCCTGATATGGCTCTGCGTAGTCGGCTGGACGTTAAGCAACAAATAAACAAACAAACAAACAAGTTTGCAAATTAACAAATAGCATCCACAATGAGTATATCCCGTCCATTATGAGAAATATATTTTATTATGAAAATGAAAACAAGTACATAAAGCTTGGCATAAAATAGACATTTTGCATTTTGACCATTATTATAGACCTCGCCATGCCCTGCTAAGAAATTGACGGAAGATCTTTGAAAATGAAAGTAGTTAAGCATTAACGTCAAATTTATAATCATGTCCAGTTTACTGAGATGGACTTTATCTTTGTTATTGTCTTTTTTCTATGTTGTGTGTCTTGTTGATGTACTTGCTAAGCAGTTGTCAGGCTACATACCTTGCTGGTTGAAAAAATATGGAAAAAAACATGGCTAGAAATGTGTTTTTCATTGTACAGTAGTAGATAAATGTAGCATCAGTGGTATTCTCCACTGGATGCAGATCACATGGTTTCTTTTCCGTGTTTTTGTCTTAATATGTAGAGCTGTTTTGATTGTGTACAATGAGTAGATTTCTTGTATAGCCTGTTTGAGGGACTTGCAGTGGACGTTTTTTATTATTAAAAAAAATCAAAGCAACATTTTATAGTACTTAAGTTTTTTCAGGACGATTAGCACTAGCTTGTGTTAAAAGGGTTAAGTGCTACCACCAATCCTTTTTGTCTCTCCCTTAGTAAATAGCAAGATCTAGATGTGGCACTTTTGAGGACATGTACGGGAACGTGTACGGGTAACGTCATCAAATCTAGTTTTTACGTCACGCGTTTGCCAAGATCTGCAGTCTTGGTGGGAGCAAAACAACGTATGCATTTGGAACATTGGAGAAAAAAGTGAGTCACGGGTGACGCAATATCGACACTACACGTACAGGTCTTTGCTACACGTTCGATTATCTAGAACACTGTAATGTTTGATTGATACGACCAGAAATCGGTCAATTCTAGCACCGGAGGAGCCTCAGTGAGATCTCAACACTGACCTCTCTGGCCAGTCAAGTGTGCCGGTCGCATGTTTTTTCACACCTGTTAAGTTCTGTTTCACTGCATTCTGTCCAATGAGCGTGACAGTTTTAAGAATCACTTAAGTTCTAGTGAATATAAAGTTTTTTTTAAAAAAATCAAAAAAATCAGTAATCCCCGATACAGGGACAGCACAATAGTGAATATATTAAAATGTGAAGTTGGGAACGAGGCTCTTTTTTTCTGGTATATATATTTGACGATTTGTCCTCTCAATCTCTATAAATGTACGTGTACGGGGCGCAACCCGCATAAGCTGACAACAAGTCATTTAAACATAAGATAGTACTAATCTTCCTGAACAACTTTTCTTCTTTAAGCGCTGTAACAGTTGCTTGGATTTGTTTGATTAATAGAAAAAACATCCACCACCTGCCCCTCAGCCAGGCTGTAGTCTGTAAAGACAGATGTGCAATAGATGTCTTCGCTACGGTAGATTTTTTTTGTTTTTTTGCTTTATAACATTTTCTGGGGTTTGCATGAGCTCTCTCTCTCTCTCTCTCTCTCTCTCTCGCTCTCTCTCTCTCTCTCGCTCTCTCTCGCTCTCTCTCTCTCTCTCTCTCTCTCTCTCTCTCTCTCTCTCTCTCTCGCGCTCTCTCTCTCTCGCTCTTAAAAAATATATAGTGCAATTTTGGTGGGACAGAGAAGCTAAAAAAGGGACGAAAAGTGCGTTGGAACAATAAATTTGCTAAAAAAAAAAGATGCAAAAGAAGTAAAAACACCTTTGTATTTCCGTACGTGCTTTAGATGATAATTATACAAAAGTTTTAAAAAATACCATTACCTTAAAAGTCATGATCAAAGAACAAAAAACCTGTTCATCAAAAAGGGTGGACATTAACCAAATGAGACGCGTGTATTTATGCGTAAGCTTGGATACTAGGCACAGAAAACTTAAGAATAAGAATTTATATTCAAAAGTTAAGACACTTTCTTTTGCTCTTTCCCCCTTCCTTGACTTCTCTCCTCTCTTCTTTCACGTTTTAATTGTATACGCTGTCAAAAAGAATTGGATTCGATTTCTGCTTTTTATCGCTTGTGCAAAGCATAGGACGGCAAGTAGTGTTTGCAGATATAGATACAACTCAAGCCGGATTTCAGTTTTTAACTTAATCTGTTCTTCTTAAAGTCTAGATGATGTTACAATCCACTCTGGAGCCACTGTTGTTTATACACACTGGACTTGAGGGTGGGTTGTACTTTTTGTGTGTGAGTGTTTTCAAAATTAAAGACAACAAAAATCAATCTGTGTTGTTTCGCCTTCCATTTTTCTATGAATAATAAATCTTTTACAAAACGTCTCAATGCTTTGTGTCTGTGTTGTGTGCTGCGTCTGTCTGTCTCTCTCTGTCTTGAAAGTCAGACCTGTTTCTTCTGCTCTCCGGTCCATGATATTAATGAATGAATGATTAATTACATAAAAGTAAACAATAGAGATAACAAATCTATCGATAAATAATAGTTCAAACTCAATGAATTAATAACTGAGAAAATAGATAAACGAAAAAATCAAAAGACACCAAACAAAATCTATCAATCAAAAAATCAATAGTGCTAAATACAACATCATTGATACACAGACAAAAATATATTTTGAAAAGTGAATGAATAAAATGTAATGACTAAAGCAAATCATCACACTTTACCAAATTAATGAACAGTACAGAAAAAATAATACATAAAAAATTAATATAATACAGAAATTAGCATGCACCAACCAATTCTTATTTCCAAGTAAATGGTTTTGGTACAAATGCAGAGATATTTTATGGTATTTAAGAAGATAGAAAATATTGGGGGGGGAACAATCCGAGCTATAATGGATTTTGGGCGAATTGTTTAAATAGAAAGGGTGCATGACCACGTCAAAATGTTGCACTCCAAGGCAGGTAACGACGCTGTGACCATCGGCGATCATCGCCGGAGTTGTCTTTCGTTACAGAAGAAACCGCATCCCAACAGCCATCGTTAGCGTCAGTGTTAGCATCAGATGGGCGCCGGGTAATGGTTCCGCTCCTGCATCAAATACAGAAAATGAACTGGTGAGGATGCTGGATTCTGTTTTGTATTTGTTGTTCCTTCTCTCATTTCAGTTTCAAAATATTTCATTTTCATTTCGTTACTTTATTGACTAGTAAACGGCCGCATGACAAAGATCGCTGTACTCAAACACATCTGCCAGGTTGTTTATTCAAGACAAGGTAAGAAAAATGGGTAGCGCCGTACTGTATGGCAGCTCGCTTTCCCCAGGGAGAAAGCAGCCCGAATTTCCATGAGGGTAACATCACAGACCATATGAAATCTTATCCCTTATCCCTAATATAGAACGGTGAAAATAATTCATGATGACACTTACCGTTGTCCGATGTCTCGATATTTTCTGACTTGACGCTGTCTGATGTGTCCCCGTTATTGTCTGGTGGCTTGGCCCCATCAAACATGTTGGTCGTGTTGTCCGGAAAGGTGATGTTGATGTTGTCTGGTGGCTTGGCCCCATCAGACATGTTGTTCGTGTTGTCCGGAAAGGTGATGTTGATGTTGTCTGGTGGCTTGGCCCCATCAGACATGTTGTTCGTGTTGTCCGGAAAGGTGATGTTGATGTTGTCTGGTGGCTTGAAGCCGTTGTCAGTGTTGTCCGTGTTTTCCGTGTTTTCCGTGTTGTCCGTGTTGTCCGTGTTGTCTGTGTTGTCCGTGTTGTCAGTGTGGTTGGTTCTCTTTGGAGTAGTATTTCTGCCTGTTGAGACACTGCTCTGTGTCGTTGTGGACTTGGCTGTGGTGCGCTTTAAAGCAGTGGTTCCGGCTGTCGTAGTCATGCGCGGTGACGTTACTGTAGTTTGTGACGTGTTAGTGCCTGCTGACGTAGACATGGTCGTGCGTGACGTGTTCGTAGCTCCTGTGACTTCAGGGATGATATATCCATAGGTATCTGTGAATATGATGAATAAACGAACGCATAAATTCCTACGTTTATAAAAGCAAACTTTTAAAAACAGAGAAAATATATTAAGACAAAGTTCTAGGAACGTAGAGAGAAACTGCTGGTTATTGTGGCAAATTAAGACAACAAATTCACACGCACGCACGCACGCACGCACGCACGCACACACACACACACACACACACAAACACACACACACACACACACACACACACACACACACTCACACATACACATACACACACCACCACCCTCGTCTCGATTCCCAGTCTATGTTAAAACATTTGGTCAAAACTTGACTGAATGTAACAACACCAATGCTAATTCTTACTTGGACATCCCTCTGCCATGAGCTCCGCGAAGAGAACGTGAATGCGACTCGTGACTGGAGCTAGCACGGGGCATTTGTCGCCAAAGAAGTGAACACACTGCAGGGAGTGAGCCGTCAATCTGGGCCAACAAAACACTCTCCTTGTTGTCACTGCCGTCATCATCATTATTATCATCGTCGTCATAGTCGTACTCCTGTAAGTTTTCTATAGTTAGTTATGATGTTGTTTTTGTTTGTTTGTGTGTTTTGTTTTCTTTTGTTCCTTACTTAAGATCACTGCTTGCTGTGCCTGCGTGCACTCTCATTGTCCGTGTGTTTGAATGTGTGATTTAACTGCGTATTTTCTTAGCTTAAACGCCCTATGGGCCAAAAGCCAAATAAAACCTTGAAACCCTGAACCCTAACGTTGGCTACTTACTCGCACCAAGTCCCCGTGTCCATCAGCCCTGCGTCATTGAAGGGCAGGTTGGCGTCGCTCATGCAGTCTGTGTACTCTTGGCACGTCGTCACGCTCTGACCCTCCAACGCTGCAAGAGACAATCACACCGCAGTCCAGTTTACGGTGCCATCAGTCTCGCGTTCACCGTCATGTTCACCGACACGGTTCTGGCCAGGATTTTTACGTGAGAGAAATTCAAGTGTTACGCCCTCGAGGCAAAGCCATTAGGGGCATGTTCCCGGGTTTTACCTGACTTTAGATGAGATATACAAGTGTATGCGTGTTTAGGTGGTATCAGCCATCTGCACTTATGGCAGAATGACCGAGGTCTTTTGCATTTTCACGAGAGAAGTGTGACTTTTACTTAGTTGCACAGAAAAAAATAAACAGCCTGATGTGCACAAAAAACTACTCTTTTTTTACATTTAGTCAAGTTTTGATTAAATGTTTTAACATAGAGGGGGAATCGAGACGAAGGTCGTGGTGTATGTGTGTGTGTGTGTCTGTCTGTCTGTGCGTGTGTGTGTGTAGAGCGATTTAGAGTAAACTACTGGACCGATCTTTATGAAATTTTACATGAAAGTTCCTGGGTATGATATCCCCAGACGTTTTTTTCATTTTTGTGTTAGATGTCTTTGATGACGTCATATCCGGCTTTTTGTGAAAGTTGAGGCGGCACTGTCACACCTTCATTTTTCAATTAAATTGATTGAAATTTTGGCCAAGCAATCTTCGACGAAGGCCGGACTTCGGTATTGCATTTCAGCATGGAGGCTTACAAATTAATTAATGACTTTGGTCATTAAAAATCTGAAATTTGTAATTAAAATTATTTTTTTAATAAAACGATTCAAAATTACTTTTATTTTATTCTTCATCATGTTCTAATTCCAAAAACATATAAATATGTTATATTTGGATTAAAAACAAGCTCTCAAAATTAAAAATATAAAAATTATGATTAAAATAAAATTTCCGAAATCGTTTTAAAAACGATTTCATCTTATTCCTTGTCGATTCCTGATTCCAAAAACATATGGATATGATATGTTTGGATTAAAAACACGCCCAGAAAGTTAAAACGAAGAGAGGTACAGTAAAGCGTGCTATGCAGCACAGCGCAACTGCTACCGCGCTAAACAGGCTCGTCACTTTCACTGCCTTTTGCACTAGCGGCGGACTACAGTCATTGTGAAAAAATGCAGTGCGTTCAGTTTCATTCTGTGAGTTCGACAGCTTGACTAAATGTTGTATTTTCGCCTTACGCGACTTGTTTTTTTGGTAACGTGAAGCACTCCATGTGTTTTGGGATTTCAGAAAAGTCCCAAACGCGGTGCGCACTCACCAACACACATTTTCTCGTTGATGGCAGCAATGTTGTCCAAAGACGGTTTGTTGTCGTCCCCGTTGTCGACGACGGGCTGGGTCAGGTTGCAGGTTGTCCTGGCGTTGTGCGTACACCGTTGGAAAATCAGCATAGCCCTGTGGAGTAGTAATATTCAAATTCATGTAACAAAGCTTTAAGAAACAAAGGGACGTCTAAATACAGCCGACATGTCATGCTCTACAAGAGATGAGTCCTTAACTGGGCGAAGTCGACTGAGCGAAGTTAAGTTCGCAAAGCTGGCAGCACGGAGCTTTAGCACTGCGTTTTGGGTAAAAGTCGACAGACAGACAGACAGACTAACGGGTATGCCAGACAGGTATGCGGACAGACATACAAAACTTACTGGCATTGCTGGAAGTGAGGCACATCAGGTCCCGAAGAAGCCATTGACGCTTTACAAGCCTGGAACTCCGGACATCCAGCTGTATCTGCAAGAATATTGGTCGTCGTTATGTCCTTTATTCTGTCCTCCGTTGAAAACGAGAAAGAGGTTGTTGCTGAGAAAAAAGATAGCTTGGGATCGAGGAGAGAGAAGGGGGAGAGAGAGAACTCACAACTCACAACTCACAACTCACAACACTCACAACTCACAACACTCACAACTCACAACTCACAACACTCACAACTCACAACACTCACAACACTCACAACACTCACAACTCACAACACTCACAACTCACGACTCACGACTCACGACTCACGACTCACGACTCACGACTCACGACTCACGACTCACGACTCACAACTCACAACTTTATTACATAAGGATAACGGTTTTAGGCTTAGCTTAATCTTCCAACCAGTCCTTGGAACATATACAGAGAATAATTGTAAACGTAAGCAAAAGACGGCACACACACAGACACACACACATACACACACACACACGCACGCACGCACGCACACACACACGCACGCACACACGCACGCACGCACACACAAACACACACACACACACAAACTCACACTCGCTTACATACACACACACACACACACACACACACACACACACACACACGCACACACACACACACACACACACACCCATATAGACACCCACATCCCCCACACACACACAAACACACACACACATACACACACACACACACACACACACACACACACACACACACACACGAGGGATCACGTGACCGCCGCTCAAATAAGGGTACCCCCAAAATCGACGTGACAAAAACGGAAGGAACCAACCACAAATCGACAAAAATCATAAAAGGCAAAACTTGGCAACTTTTACATACGGGGGGGAAAGCCAAATCAATTATCTACCCAGAACATGTTATGTTGTTATGTGCTCTGTCGCGTGCATGCACGTTTGCATGTTTAGTTTTTCACACAAAAACTTTGGCCACACCACACAGCACTCACAGAACACCGATGTAAATAAATGAAAGTATTTAATAGTTCCCAGTTGGGTGAAATATGGGGGTGACGATGGATGGAACAATGAAAGGGTTACCACGAATGCATGAGGATGAACATAATGAACATGAGAAAGTACACAACAGTCAAAATAATGTCAACAAACGACATACGAGACAATCAGGACAGTCAAACACAAAGCACGTACGTCATAAAGGCCCTCCTCATTCCATGAATGATATCTATCGTAAGAAAGTACTTATCTACACGTTCGACGAATTCAGGGGGGGGGGTGCGCCCTCGGGTCGACACCTGCGTCTCTGTCGCGGGGGTGAGAGAATCAGCCCAGTTGAGAGCTGTCACACGGCACACACTCTGCAGCGACGGCGCCGGTTCGATGTTGCTGCCCAACAGCAGCGTGGTTGCGCCGCTGTGACGTTACAAGATAGCTGCTCAAAACAGCGTAATGAAGCCTCGGAGAAGATCCAGAGGGGCTGCTCACACAGCAGCGTGGGGGTGACGATGCGAGAGTCCAAACTGGCTGCTCAAGCAGCAGCGTGGTGGTGCCTCCTCCATGCTGTGAAGCTAGGGTTCGCACCTTCCCGTCCGGTCTGTCTTCGACAGTAAACACTGAAAGCCTAGAAGGCCAAAGTCAATATTCTCCCCAAAAATATAAGACACGTGACTTCCTCCTCCAATAGACATCATTATTAGGGATGAGGAGGAAGCACAATGACTAAACTTTGGTTTCCTTCTACGATATAATTTACCATTATAATGATTTCCTTTTAAACCCTATGATGAACACTATTTACAACAACACAAAGACGAGACAAAACAGTACAACTGGTAACTAATGTAGGTTCCCTGTCCCCTGCCACCGGCCGCTAATTCACCTTCAGCAAAAACCTGACAAAAGTCTATCCAATTAGACCAAGAAATTTGACTTACCTCACACAGGCTAATGAAAAACATCGCGCACTTTACGCAACCGACTTTAACAAAGTCCACAGTAGACGTACATTACTACTGAAAATAACTTCGAACTCAAACGACAATTCACACACGAATTTCGAAGCCGTTCGAACAAACATCTGGTCTCGGCCGAGACAGAAAAAAGAATGCCTATGAATTTCTCAGTCAGCAACCAGGTAAACGGTGAACCCTACAAATAGCGCGCAGCTTACCGTGAACGTCCCGTGCAATGCGTGCAAAGCGTGCAAGGCGCGAATCACTGAGCTAAGCCCAGCTACCGGTCTTCCCACCTTGACACAGGTACCTGTCAGCAACGCCCGACCAAGGAACCTTATAACTACATACAACTGTCCGCGACAATGCCCCCCAAGTTAAGCATAGACATCTGTCTACACTGCAAAAGATCCCTCTTCAACGCATGCCCGACTGAGGTAGTCGGCTCCCACGTTGCGACTACCGGGAATCACCCGCACGGTGAAACTGTAGGCTTGCAACAACAAACTCCAGCGCATGAGCCTGCTGTTCACCACCTTTGCTGTCTGCAGGTAACGCAGTGGTTGGTGATCTGTCTCCAACACAAACGTCTGTCCGTACAGAAATGGCTGGAACTTCTGGGTAGCCCATACAACGGCCAGACACTCACGTTCAATGGTGGAGTACTTGCTCTCCGGGGGGGACAACTTCCGGCTGGCGTAGGCGACAGGGTGGAACACGCCATCCTTTTCTTGCATAAGCACAGCTCCCAGTCCATGATCAGAGGCATCCGTCCGGAGCGTGAATGACTGCGACAGATCCGGCAGTTGCAAAACTGGCTTTGAGGTCAGCCTGGCTTTCAGAGCCCTGAATGCCTTCTCACACTCGGCTGTCCAAACCACGGTGTTGGGAGAATTCTTCTTTGTCAGATCAGAGAGCGGCAGAGCAATTGCAGAGAAATTTGGGATGAACTTCCGGTAGTATCCGGCTAGACCAAGGAACGCCCGAACTTGCTTCTTGGTCTCTGGAACCGGAGCCTCGTCAATTTTCTGCAGCTTGTTGTCCTCAGGTAAGATCTCACCCTTCCTCACCACGTGACCCAAGAAACTCAATTCCTCGAACCCAACGAAGCACTTCATCGGTCTGGCAGAGAGATTGGCCTGCTCAAGGCGCCGCAACACAGCCTCCAGCGCAGCCAAATGTTCCTTCCAGGTTTCGGTCGCCACCAGAATGTCGTCCATGAAGTTATGAACGTCGTTCCTCCCCAGCGGTTCCAGCAAAGCCCTCATCATACGGGAAAACACAGCCACGGCGTTCTTCAGTCCAAACGGCATGACTGTAAACTGGAACTGGCCTACCGGAGTGGTGAACGCAGTCATGGGACGGACGTCGTCTCGGATGGGTATCTGCCAATACCCCTTGGAAAGATCAAACTTGCTGAAGTAAGTCGCTCGACCCAAGCCAGCGAACAGGTGTTCCACATCTGGGAGTGGTTCAGCATCGAAGACTGTCACATCATTCAGCCGCCTGTAATCCACACAAAAGCGAACCTTCCCATCCTTCTTGCGGATGAGCACAACAGGGGCGTTGTAGGGAGAAGCAGCCGGTTCGATAACACCCAACTTCTTCATGGCCTGCACCTCTTCCTTGATGGTCTCTACCTTGGCATAAGGTAAAGGGTACTGTTTCACTCGAACCGGTTTCGCGGATTCCACCGTCATGTCAAAAACGGCTAAAGGCGTCTGCAGGGGGACATCAGTAAGAACTCTCTCGTGCCTCTCCGCAATCTCCAACACCTGACGTCGTTGCTCGGCAGTCAGTGTAGCAGACAGGTTGATGTCCTTCACCGTTTCTTCGCCCTCCAAGCAGGGCAGAGGTAGTTCCCGATCAGGCGAAATCATCTCCTCAGTTTCTTCAACCACCGCCACCGCTACGGTGGGTATCCCATCTGAGGGGTCCGCAGTGTTTTGTCGGTCTCTGTACAACTTGAGAAGATTGGCATGGTACAGCTTCTCACGCCCGTAGATCCGAATCCTGTAGTCTGACTCGCCTTTCTTCTCCAAAACGTCGAACGGTCCCTGCCAACACAACTGCAGCTTGTTCTTCTTCTGCGGCAGCAGCAACAAAACCTTGTCTCCAGGCTGGAACTGTCTTCGCACTGTCTTCCGGTTGAACACCTCCGCGTGTTTCTGTGCAGCAGCTGACAGATTCTGACGCGCCAGTTTGCAGGTTTCCTCAATCCGGTTCCTCAAGTCAACCACATACTCAGAAGTCGTACGAACTTGTTCATCGACTTGCTCCTCCGTCCATAGGTTGCGAAGAACAGACATGGGTCCTCGCACTGTCCTGCCGTATAGAAGCTCAAAGGGAGAGAATCCCAGACTCTCCTGTGGAACTTCACGATAAGCGAAGAGGAGTGCAGGAATGTAGCGATCCCACTGCTTCGGTTTCTCTTGAGCAAGCTTGCGTAGCATGGTCTTGAGTGTTCCGTTGTACCGTTCCACCAATCCGTTTCCTTGCGCATGGTACGGAGTAGTCGCTAAACCCTTGATGGCCAGCAAACGCTCCACTTCTTTCATCACCTCGGACATGAACTGGGTACCACGGTCTGTCAAAATCTCTGAGGGAATTCCTACTCGAGTCCAGACTGCCCACATCGCTTCTGCCACCTTCACAGCCTCAATCGACTTCAAGGGAATGGCTTCCGGGTACCGAGTAGCGTAGTCCACAAACACTAAGATGTACCGGTTACCAGACTCAGAAGCAGGGATGATGGGACCCACCAGATCGATCGCCACACGCTCGAACGGCGTATCGATGAGAGGCATCTTACCTAACGGTACCTTCTGTGGCTTATGAGAAACCTTCTGACACTGATCGCAAGACAACACAAAGCGACGTATGTCTGCGCACATACCTGGCCAAAAGAACTGCTGCCAAACTCGATCACGTGTCCTCTGAACACCCATGTGACCTCCCATAGGCGGTTCATGAGCCAACTTGATAACACCTAACCTCAACTGCTGGGGAACAACAACCTGAGTATAGACGCTACCACCACCGCGATACTCACGGTACAGAATCTTCTTCTTCCAAACAAACCCAACTTCACCGGAGTGACCAGACGTTCTGACGTCTCGGCGATCTGCCGCCTCACGACAACTCTTCAAAGTCGAATCATTCCGCTGAAGGTCATGCAACTGCTCAGGGGTGACTGTTTCTAGCCCTGGAGCAGCAACATGTAACAAAGTCGACTTCTTCCCTTCAGCGGCAGCCTGAGCACGAGTGACAACTGACACAACCTTGGACACAGCGTACACTGGAAGAACAATCGAGTCACCCAGCCGGGCGTGATTACCTACAATGAAATCAGCAACAGGTGTATCCATGACGATAGCCTCAACCTCACCAGTGTAGAAAGGACATTCAACCTGAACCTTAATCACTGGATAGCGCCTCTTGATGTCTTTCTCAGCCATAGAAACCTCAAGATCCTGTCCTGTGAACTGAGACCTGGAAACTAATGAACTCTTCACGACACAAACCTGAGATCCAGTATCACGCAACCCCTCCACTGCAACACCATCCACTACAACCAGGCATCTCGGGTCGTAGTCTTGCTGGCTACAGGGAGTACACAAAGTGGGTACACTGACGGGCGGTAAAGACTTCTCAGGACCACTATTCACCGCTCCCGTCGACTTGCTCTTCTTGGGGCAATCTCTAGCCAAATGTTTGGGGGACTCACAGATGAAACACTTCCTACCGGATGTACCAACTGAGTTATCTCCACTTTTCTGCTTTTCACCAACGCCAGCCCTTCCACCCTGATCACGATCATGCTGAAAAAACTTCTTACTGTCACGGTGTGCTTCAAAATGAATCTCAGCGGACTTAACTGCTTCGGCTAACGTCTGAGGTTTTTTCTCCTTAACGTACGCGGCCATGTCCGCGCTCAGGGTCTGCAAGAACTGTTCCAGCAAAACCAACTGTTTCAGTTCTGTGATCTCGGAAAGCTCATGCCACTTAGTCAAATTCTCTTCAATGCGAGCACCGAACTGTCTGAACGTTTCATGTTCTTTTCTCTTGCAGGTTCTGAGACGACGGCGGTAGGTTTCGGCTGTGAGCTGATAGCGGCCTAACAACGCGACCTTCAAACCGTCATAGTCGTCTGCGCTATCATCATCAAGAGTGTTGTACACTTCTACAGCCCTACCCGACAACCTAGTCGAGACCCTAGTTGCCCACGTATTTCTCTTCCACTTGTACAAGGTAGCGACTCTCTCAAACCTTTTCAACCAAGTAGCTATGTTTTCTTTGCTCTCATCAAACATCGGTATGGAAGGCCGAAAACCACGAAGGTCACTAGACTCTTCTTCACCTGAGGAATCTCCCTCATTATCAGCTCCATCCCTACTTCCTTTCTTCACCCTCTTACTTTCCGACTCTCTCTGCAGGAGTTGCATGCGAAGGTCATGCTCTTCTCTTTCCTGCCTTAGTTTTTCTTCCGCGGCTTTCTCATCAGTCTCTCGCTGAGCTTGAACATACTTAACTCTCTCATCAGTCTCTCGACGCGCTACTTCTAGCTTGTCCTGATAAGCTTCCCTTTCCAGCTCTAGCTTGTCCTGATAAGCTTTCCTTTCTAGTTCAAGTTTTTCCTGTTTCTCATCTTCACGGGTCATCCGCTCGGCAATAAACTCAGGAATACTGGTAGATTTAACACCTAGCTCCTCAGCAAGTGAACGCCACCTAGCAATCCTATCCGAACTACTTTCCGTCCTAGACGCCATGATAGCACTATCATCAAGAACACGACCAGAACGAAGTTCCATAAACAAGAACCAACTAGCAAACGGTTAGCCAAAACATGAAAAATAAAACAAGGCACAGCTGACCGGCAACAAGGACAGGAAACCCACAAGGCCTGATGCTAACCCTCGGGCCCCTCCAACCACCCACAGTTACCAGACAACAACAACAGCTAATTAACTACAGTACATCAGTGTCCAGTGTATGGGCAGTGTGGCCAACGACAAAAATGAAGTGAATTCCTTGAATTCAAAGAGAATTTATCCTGGCAAGCTCGCCATTGTCGCGTGCATGCACGTTTGCATGTTTAGTTTTTCACACAAAAACTTTGGCCACACCACACAGCACTCACAGAACACCGATGTAAATAAATGAAAGTATTTAATAGTTCCCAGTTGGGTGAAATATGGGGGTGACGATGGATGGAACAATGAAAGGGTTACCACGAATGCATGAGGATGAACATAATGAACATGAGAAAGTACACAACAGTCAAAATAATGTCAACAAACGACATACGAGACAATCAGGACAGTCAAACACAAAGCACGTACGTCATAAAGGCCCTCCTCATTCCATGAATGATATCTATCGTAAGAAAGTACTTATCTACACGTTCGACGAATTCAGGGGGGGGGGTGCGCCCTCGGGTCGACACCTGCGTCTCTGTCGCGGGGGTGAGAGAATCAGCCCAGTTGAGAGCTGTCACACGGCACACACTCTGCAGCGACGGCGCCGGTTCGATGTTGCTGCCCAACAGCAGCGTGGTTGCGCCGCTGTGACGTTACAAGATAGCTGCTCAAAACAGCGTAATGAAGCCTCGGAGAAGATCCAGAGGGGCTGCTCACACAGCAGCGTGGGGGTGACGATGCGAGAGTCCAAACTGGCTGCTCAAGCAGCAGCGTGGTGGTGCCTCCTCCATGCTGTGAAGCTAGGGTTCGCACCTTCCCGTCCGGTCTGTCTTCGACAGTAAACACTGAAAGCCTAGAAGGCCAAAGTCAATATTCTCCCCAAAAATATAAGACACGTGACTTCCTCCTCCAATAGACATCATTATTAGGGATGAGGAGGAAGCACAATGACTAAACTTTGGTTTCCTTCTACGATATAATTTACCATTATAATGATTTCCTTTTAAACACTATGATGAACACTATTTACAACAACACAAAGACGAGACAAAACAGTACAACTGGTAACTAATGTAGGTTCCCTGTCCCCTGCCACCGGCCGCTAATTCACCTTCAGCAAAAACTGACAAAAGTCTATCCAATTAGACCAAGAAATTTGACTTACCTCACACAGGCTAATGAAAAACATCGCGCACTTTACGCAACCGACTTTAACAAAGTCCACAGTAGACGTACATTACTACTGAAAATAACTTCGAACTCAAACGACAATTCACACACGAATTTCGAAGCCGTTCGAACAAACATCTGGTCTCGGCCGAGACAGAAAAAAGAATGCCTATGAATTTCTCAGTCAGCAACCAGGTAAACGGTGAACCCTACAAATAGCGCGCAGCTTACCGTGAACGTCCCGTGCAATGCGTGCAAAGCGTGCAAGGCGCGAATCACTGAGCTAAGCCCAGCTACCGGTCTTCCCACCTTGACACAGGTACCTGTCAGCAACGCCCGACCAAGGAACCTTATAACTACATACAACTGTCCGCGACATGCTCTAAGAAACAAACGAATAATGTGGCGGACGATATTATAAATCCATGATATCTAAACCAATATTCTGGGATTGTATGGGATGGTCGTTTTGGGCACA
>NC_090251.1:47148920-47153920 GCF_037325665.1 Littorina saxatilis | reverse complement strand
CACACAAAAAAAGTCTGTTTACGGTATCCCGACCGACCCTATTTTTTCGCGCGACCCTAGACTTTTTTTTGGCATTTGGGGAAAAAATTAAAAAATTAAAAAATTAAAAATTAAAAAAAAGAAAAAGTCTTTGTTTTTTGGCAAAATAACTTAAAAATATGTTTTTTTGGAAAAAATAATATTTCCCGACCTACCGACCCTATTTTTGTGTGCCTATGTTACCGTAAACAGACTTTTTTTTTTCGGCCTTATCAAAAGTCCAACGTAAATTTGCTCAAAGTGGGGATGGGCCAAAAAAGGAAAAAACATTTGATTCAAGACCGTAGGAAAGGGGGATAAAATCCACCTTTTGGTTTAAGCGGCAGCTTAAAACAATATTCAGACTATTTTCACAATAGTGAGACCATGAATGTTAACTATTCTTCACGAAAAAAAATCCGAGAAAAAAAAATCCAATTCAAATCAAAATCAAATCAAAATAAATTACAAATTTTTAACAAATAAAAATATATTCAAAAAACTATTCTTCTCGTTTAAAACAAGCATGCCAGGAAGTAGAGGGAGACTTACGACAGTATTGGTCAATCTGCACCAGCCCGTTGATGGAGTCTCTGACCGTTCGTATCACGTGACAGTCTCTTCCGACCTTTTCCTCGAAACACTTCATCACATTTGCAGTGGCCCTTTGTTGTCAGACACACACATTACGCCTTAAAGATGCAGTGCGGGTCACAGCATTGCTGAAGCAACGATTTGTCTTTTTGTCGCACATTACGATATAAACAGACAAAAGCTTTACACAACTATTTCACGGATGACTACACATTACTTTAGTGTTCCCAGCCAAACGAAGTATTATGCGGTTTGTCAGTTCGCATCTCCCGTCAAAATGTGATAAATATTTTCCGAGGGTGTGTTTGCGCTCGTGTGTATGTGTGTGTGTTCGCGAGCGTGTGTGTGTGTCTTCGTGTGTGTTTGCGCTCGTGTGTATGTGTGTGTGTTCGCGAGCGTGTGTGTGTGTTCGCGAGCGTGTGTTTGCACTCGTGTGTGTGTTCGCGAGCGTGTGTGTGTCTTCGTGTGTGTTTGCGCTCGTGTGTATGTGTGTGTGTTCGCGAGCGTGTGTGTGTGTCCTCATGAGTGTTTGCACTCGTGTGTAATGTGCATGTGAGCGTGCGCGCTCTTCCGTGCGTGTGTGCGTGTGTGTGTGTGTGTGTGTGTGTGTGTGTGTGTGTGTGTGTGTGTGTGTGTGTGTGCATGCGTGCGTCGTGCGTGCAGGTGTGTGTGTGTGTGTGTGTGTGTTTATGTGCGTGTTTGTGTATGTGCGTATGTGTGTGTTTATGTGAGTGTTTGTGCGTGTGTGTTTATGTGAGTGTTTGTGCGTGTGTGTGTGTGTGTGTGTGTGTGTTAGTGTGTGTGTGTGAATGTGTGTGCGTGCGTACGCGTGCGTGCGTGCGTGCGCGCGTGCGCGCGTGGGTGCGTGCGTGCGTGTGTGTGTGTGTGTGCTTGCGTTTATGCCTGTCTGTGTGTGTCTGTGTGTATTTCAGAAAACCTCCGCAGACTTACGGACAGTAACTGTTGCCTGATAAGCTGACTGCCGAGCTTGCGAGAAGGGTCTCCATCTCGGGCTCTGTTTTTATGCAGTCTCGCATTTTTGTTATGCATCTGAATCCTGAAGAAGAAGAAAATCATCATCGTCACAAGTTACAACTATGCCTATATGCATTCATATGCCCACAGTTAGGTATAGGTATAATAATTTGCGCGTACATGTACATTAAAGTGCCCGTATCTTCTATTCAATCAATCTATCAAATCAAATCAAATCATCTATCCTTATGCACAAACAAACAAACAAGCAAACAAACAAACAAACAAAACAACAACAACAACAAAAACAAAAAACAAAACAAAAAAACAGCAAGCAAACAAACAAACGAACAAATCAAGCAAACAAACAAACAAACAAATAAAAATTAAAAAAAATAAACGAACAAGCAAACAAACGCAACAAGTAACGCATAGTTATGCGTGCAATGACCGTTAGTACGGAACGCTGTGTTCGTGTGTTCGGTTCTACTGATGCCAGAATATACGTAGTGCTGTGAAAACCAAGACCAAGGCTCTCCAAACTGTGCGTCCATATGTCCACTAGAAGCTTAAAGGTGGTCGTCTACATTTTTGCTTTTTTTCAATAATCTTATGGTTAGATTTCGATACAAAATTATGTCAAATGATGAATGAACCATGGGGAAAAAAGTTATAGAAAAACAAATATATGTAAAAAAAGATTTTATTTTTGGGTAGCGTGACTCACGCTTCCAATATTTTGTTTTCTGTTTGCTGAGAACATGTGCTTTGCCTAAAAATTCATGTCACTATGCTTATAGCCACGCCCAAACAAGTGCAGCAACAGTTTGACACTGGAGCGCTGTCCAAGCTTTTTTTTAAACGCACGAAATGCACGGGATTTGAGAGGAGTTTTGCGCTTGGCATTTTCCAAATAAGGATATTCTACTATGAGTACTACGCTGGAATACTACAATGAATTTTCAAACGGCTACACTGGCTTCGTCTTTCCTGATCGAAAGGGGGTGTATTGTTGATATTTGTAGATAATAGACTCTGCATTTTAATGGTCAAATGGCGATTTCGGTATAAAAATGTAGACAAGGACCTTTAAATAAACGTAGGCTACTAGAAATTCCTGAAGAGGTTCCCGAAACGAACGAGCAAAATTACTTCGTCAGATTTCGCACCCTAACTAAAGTATTAAATCGCGTGTCTTTTCATTCAAATTTGTATGCCAATTAAGGGAGTCCACTTGACTGTCAGGCACACTTTTCGGATCAAACATTTCTCACGGATCACGTGACCGACGCTCAAATAAGTGTCAACTTTGAAGGGTAACCATGAGAGATAAAAATGGAGAATGTTGTGTACATGGCTTGCTTTGTCGTACCAGATGATCCTGTTTAACCTATAAACTGTACATGCGTGTCTTTTGCTCCAAAACATCCTTGAGTCGATGCGTCCAGATTGGAGAGGCTTCTTGTGGAACCTCGATCTCTTCCAAAGCCTCTTGCAATTTTTGACGTCAATGCAAAGAGACGTCGCGCTATGTAGAAAGTATGGCGTGACGTGTCCGCTCCAAAAAATGTGCAAGGGAAACAGGAAGCGCAATATTATTAGTGTCTCCATAATGGCCTTTGTCTCGTTTACGTTGGCATCATGAGCAGTGGAACATAAGGTTCCTGCCGGACTAGTTTGACAGGGGTCCTGATTTGGCCTATATGGTCCGCTGGACCCAAAAAGCAACAACTAACTAACTAACTAACTAGTTTGACATGACCTCATTTACATAACATACCCGCGTGTGAATAGAACGATATTGTTATCTCATGGGTGGTTTCTCTCACGTATGTACGATACAATTACTTACTTTGGAAAAAAAAGTAATGGTCCGCTTACTAAAAGGCAATTTTTCAAACGGTACAACCGTCTTAACAAAATGTTGGTCAACAAATACGAAAAACTAAGGTACTTCGAATGATCTTTACGCATATTAGTGACTACACTCGCCTTCATTACAGAACGCTGTGTCACTGGCTTCGATGGCAGTGATGACAGGTTGCACATCTTGTAGTGTTGTAGCGCTGCACGTGCTTCCAGCTGTCGTGATACAGTTCAGGGTCAGGGTCACCTCACTGAACAGTCAAATAGTACACGTTATTTACATCTTAGACACCTCACTAAACAGTCAAAATAGTACACGTTATTCACATTTTGGACACCTCACTGAACAGTCAAAATAGTACACGTTATTCACATTTTGGACACCTCACTGAACAGTCAAAATAGTACACGTTATTCACATTATGGACACAGCACTGGACAGTCAAAATAGTACACGTTATTCACATTATGGACACAGCACTGGACAGTCAAAATAGTACACGTTATTCACATTTTGGACCCCTCACTGGACAGTCAAAATAGTACACGTTATTCACATTATGGACATCTCACTGGACAGTCAAAATAGTACGCGTTATTCACATTATGGACCCCTCACTGGACAGTCAAAGTAGTACACGTTATTCACATTATGGACACAACACTGGACAGTCAAAATAGTACACGTTATTCACATTTTGGACACAGCACTGGACAGTCAAAACAGTACACGTTATTCACATTATGGACACAGCACTGGACAGTCAAAACAGGACACGTTATTCACATTTTGGACACAGCACTGGACAGTCAAAATAGTACACGTTATTTACATTTTGGATACAGCACTGGACAGTCAAAATAGTACACGTTATTCACATTTTGGACACAGCACTGAACAGTCAAAACAGTACACGTTATTCACATTTTGGACACCTCACTGGACAGTCAAAATAGTACACGTTATTCACATTTTGGACACCTCACTGAACAGTCAAAACAGTACACGTTATTCACATTTTGGACACCTTACTGAACAGTCAAAATAGTACACGTTATTAACATTTTGGACACAGCACTGGACAGTCAAAATAGTACACGTTATTCACATTTTGGACACCTTACTGAACAGTCAAAATAGTACACGTTATTCACATTCTGGACACCTCACTGGACAGTCAAAATAGTACACGTTATTCACATTTTGGACACAGCACTGGACAGTCAAAATAGTACACGTTATTCACATTTTGGACACAGCACTGGACAGTCAAAATAGTACACGTTATTCACATTTTGGACACCTCACTGGACAGTCAAAACAGTACACGTTATTCACATTATGGACACAGCACTGGACAGTCAAAACAGTACACGTTATTCACATTTTGGACACAGCACTGAACAGTCAAAATAGTACACGTTATTCACATTTTGGACACCTTACTGAACAGTCAAAATAGTACACGTTATTCACATTTTGGACACAGCACTGAACAGTCAAAATAGTACACGTTATTCACATTTTGGACACCTCACTGGACAGT
>NC_090251.1:47111420-47143920 GCF_037325665.1 Littorina saxatilis | reverse complement strand
TTAAAACAGGCATCCTGGTGTCGCCCAAGTTTGGTTTTGTTTGACACAATTCACTGTTCCTATAAGACTCCCTGGCACCAACACGCCCCCAGGTTTTTATAAATGTATAATATGGTGACATGAGGTCAAGCCCATGACACGTGTGTGTGTGTGTGTGTGTGTGTGTGAGTGTGTGTGTGTGTGTGTGTGTGTGTGTGTGTGTGTGTGTGTGTGTGTGTGTGTGTGTGTGTGTGTGTGTGTGTGTGTGTGTGTGTGTGTGTGTGTGTGTGTGTGTGTGTGTGTGTGTGTGTGTGTGTGTGTGTGTGTGTGTGTGTAAGTGTGTGTGTATGTGTGTGTGTGTGTTTGTGTGTGTGTGCGCGCACGTGTGTATGTGTGTGTTTGTGTGTGTGTGCGCGCACGTGTGTGTGAGTGTTTGTGTGTGTGTGCGTGCACGTGTGTGTGTGTGGGGGGGTGTGGGGGGTGTGGGGGGGTGTTTGAGTGTGTGTGGGTGTGTATGCGTGTATGTGCGTGTTTGTGTGTGTGTGTTCTGTCTGTCTGTCTATCTGGCTAAGTTTTAGACTCTGTCGGTCTGTCTGTCATTCCTGTAGCTCATTAAGTCACAAGATTAAACCAATTTAGAAGGGCAAAAATAAAAATAATAAAAAGGAAAACACACTTTGTATACTCACCCGCAAAAATGATGAAGTTGAACAATGTTCCCTGCATGTTTCTACAGGAACCCTTCTCTGGTAAGAAGAACTTGTCAGAAGCCCAACTGCAGGCAAAGATGTCAGAAAAAAATAGAGACGGAATTAAAAACATTGTATTCAAGAAACGAAAAAAAATTACACTCGCAGAAGAAAAAAACACACCTCTGTGTAATGCTTCTCAAAAAGAGATTTTGAAGATTCAAAGATCTTCCAAGAAAGAAAAAAAAACGCACCAACAAAAACGGAAATTTTTATTTTTTTAAATAAAAAAAAAAGTAGGAGATTCTTTTTGAAGACTCTAAATTCTTATGAGATACCGATTGGAACCCGCTCCGGTCGGGAAGACGAAGTATAGAATAAGCCGCGAGTTTGAAAAGCAGTGGAAGAAAACAAGTGTCACGCTGGTCCACGTCTGTCGGTTTGTGTGGATGACTGAACAAGAAACGCCTTCAGATGGGACATACGAAACTGCTTTCGACTGGAAGAAATGGTCGCAGTGTTCGAGAGTGACTTTTTCATTAAAGGGGCTGTCAAAAGATTTTAAATCATGCGGAGTGCGGCAATGACTTAAAAAAACAAAAATATGAAGGGTTCATTTTTGGAACGTTTAATCATAAGAAATACGATATATTCATTGGTAGAACTGTGTACCTGTGTAGAAGGAAAAGTTGTCCACTG
The DNA here is from genome assembly GCF_037325665.1 of Littorina saxatilis. Lineage (NCBI taxonomy): Eukaryota > Metazoa > Mollusca > Gastropoda > Littorinimorpha > Littorinidae > Littorina > Littorina saxatilis. The sequence continues at coordinate 47,142,553 of NC_090251.1, read as the reverse complement.
GGAAAAGAGTCCTACGGAACGATAGTCCACAGCCGGACAAATTTTCCTAGACTTTCAGCGGACACATTTTCCGGACAGAAAGTCCTTGCCTATTTTTAGGGGTCAGCCAGACACTTCATCCTTTCACACCGGGACGATTTCTCATACCAGTTTATTTCGGTTTTCTTGTGTTGTACCGGTATTTTGGCTGAGCCCAAATAGCCTGAGTTCCACGACCAACCATTCGCTGATTCGCAAGCTTCGTTCGGCTGCTCCTTTTTCATTACATTTAGTCAAGTTTTGACTAAATGTTTTAACATAGAGGGGGAATCGAGACGAGGGTCGTGGTGTATGTGTGTATCTATATATATATACGACTTGTGTCTGTGTGTGTGTGTGTGTGTGTGTCTGTGTCTGTGTGTGTGTCTGTCTGTCGGTGCGTGTGTGTGTGTGTGTGTGTAGAGCGATTCAGACTAAACTGCTGGACCGATCTTTATGAAATTTGACATGAGAGTTCCTGGGAATGATATCCCCGGACATTTTTTTCTTTTTTTCAATAAATGTCTTTGATGACGTCATATCCGACTTTTTGTAAAAGTTAAGGCGGCACTGTCACACCCTCATTTTTCAATTAAATTGATTGAAATTTTGGCCAAGCAATCTTCGACGAAGGCCGGACTTCGATATTGCATTTCAGTTTGATGGCTTAAAAATTAATTAATGACTTTGGTCATTAAAAATCTGAAAATTTAAAAAAATAAATAAATAAAAAATTATAAAACGATCCAAATTTACGTTCATCTTATTCATCGTTATTTTCTGATTCCAAAAACATATAAATATGTTATATTTGGATTAAAAACAAGCTCTGAAAATTAAAAATATAACAATTATGATTAAAATTAATTTTCCGAAATCGTTTCAAAAACTATTTCATCTTATTCCTTGTCGGTTCCTGATTCCAAAAACACATAGATGTGATATGTTTGGATTAAAAACACGCTCAGAAAGTTAAAAAGAATAGAGATAAAGAAAAGCGTGCTATCCTTCTCAGCGCAAATACTACCCCGCTCTTCTTGTCAATTTCACTGCCTGTGCATCGAGCGGTGGACTGACGATGCTACGAGTATACGCTCTTGCTGTAAAATTGCAGTGAGTTCAGTTTCATTCTGTTAGTTCGACAGCTTGACTAAATGTTGTAATTTCGCCTTAGGCGACTTGTTTAAGATCTGCATGCTCACAAATTACTTCCTCTTGACATATAGGTACTTATTTAGTAGACTTTTGTCACATCCTCACTTCTGTTTTTAATTTCTTCATCCGCTCGACTGATGATTGCATAGAAAGTCAACAACACCTGCTCGTGCTTCTGTTCATCTTCACTGACGTCACGCGCATGCGTTGTACATTTGCTGTGAACGCATTTAAAGTAACTTACGAGGTTAAACGATTCGAAAGCTTTCCATAATCAGACGGACCAACGCGAATGAAAATGCCACGATATAATGTCTTTCAAAAACATAAAACTGTCTGGTCATGGTTAGAAGTTTGCTTTGGCAAGGTGTAATGCTGACGCACGATATGTGATTAAAAGAATACAATGTAAAAGGTAATGTCACATAAAACAAACTTATTTATAAGACGCTAGAACTAATTCCGGTAAGACCCGGTTCAAACACACACGCTGAGCCATAAACTTCTTGTATTTTTCTTCTTCGTTCATGACCTGAAACTCTCACGAGTTTTACGTGTATGGCCGTTCACCCCGTCATGTAGGCAGACATAGGACTACGCTTTTAGGGGAACCAAATTAAGCTTGGTATTTTCGTGGTTCTATAACCCACCGAACTCTTGTGCTTACGTGTACACGTGTAGAGGGGATAAGACATTAGCAGGTCTGCTCATAAGTTGACTTGGGAGATTTGACAAATCTCCACTCTTAACCCACAAGGCGCGGCCGGTATTCGAACCCACCCTGGACGGGCGCGGTGGTAAGACGTCGGCCTCCTAATCGGGAGGTCGTGAGTTCGAATCCCGGTTGCTGCCACCTGGTGGAAATGATGTAAAATAAGATGAACGTAAATTTGGATCGTTTTATATAAAAAAAAAAAAGTTATTACAATTTTCAGATTTTTAATGTAGCAAAGTGCACTTCGCTACCCTAAACACTCTAATCATCGCATAGCGAAACAGCCTTGTGTACAGTACAAACGGGATAACCCATCCCATAGCAGACGATACGATGATGCGCGCGCACCTTGCCGGCGCAAATTCTAATACAATACCTTTATTTATATATCTACCTAACTTCTATCTTTCAAAGTCCCTTTTATCTTTGATACGGTCCTAATTATATTTAGGTTTGCATAGAAGTCACTGATTAGGCTGGATGGCTGCATATTATTGTGTTATTTACGATAATGCTTCGAACTGACCAAAGCGTCACTCTGACCTTGACCGGTTTTCATGTATCGTCGAGAGAAATTGATTCTCACAAACTCATCTTTTTCTTTTCAATCATTGTTTTGTCATTTTTGTATCACTATTACATATCCCGTACCTATGTTGCTTATGATTTTAGTTTGTTTATAATGATTTGGTTGTAATGAGTGATGCTTGGTTCCTCTGCAAAGATTGCTAATTTATGCAGACAGGTACTCGCGCAGGAATTTAGCCGATTCCATTTACTTTCGGACTTTACCGCTTCGTACTAAGTCAATGTATAATTTTCCCCCAAGTAACGCATATCATGATGTTTGTCTAGGGTTCTTCTTTTTATCTGTATGATTTATGAGTTTGTCCATTATTCCAGTTTAGAGAGTTTTGTAATTTTCCGCACTGAAGTTGGTTCAGTGCCTTCACTAGGACCATTGTTTTTGCATCCTACTAAATAAATATAAGTTTTTACGAAATGTGATCTATTGCAATGGAAAGCTAAAGGTCGTAGCTTTAATTTGATGTATTGTTTGTTAGGATTGGTTATGTATTTGTTTAAATAACGGAGGGTAAAGCAAGTGTAAGAAACACAGATTCCGTGTTTCTGGCCGTATTCAGTCCGATTTTCATCACCGCCGGACGGTGCTTTCTGTGCAGTCCGCGCCGGGGCTATAAGTATAGGCCGGACACCGGCATGAGCATGCATTCGCTCCTAGCAGCTGAACACGACACTACACTTGCTTTGCTGTCTACGGGTTTCGCCTTCGGCCTCTACGTTTCCTTGCATTGTTTTCTTGAATAAAAAGTTGAAACAAGACGCTTGGACTTGGGCTTCGTGTATCTACTACTACCCTTCCACTCCTCCACTACATTTGGCGCTGCGCAGCAGGGTACAGAAGCATCAACTGAAAGAAGACAGTACAGGCAAACATGGCGGACGAGGCAAACACCCCCAACCTGCGGCTCTGCAAGCTGAGGCGTTTCACCGGCGAGGGCGACTGCGCCGAGACTTTTATCCAAGAGGCCAAGCTGATCCTGCAGCTACAGACGGTCCCTGCACTTGCTGCAGCGGCATGGATCCTTGGAGCGCTGGACGGAAGGGCTCGACAGGAGGTCATCAGGCGACCAGCAGCTGAGGTCAACACGCCGGCCAAAATTTACGCCATCTTGGAGCAGACGTGGGGCGACCAGCGAGATAGTGTCGCGCTGGCTGCCGCCTTCCACAGACGACAACAGGGTCTCGGCGAGTCCGTTAGCGAGTACGCCAGCCACCTACGCGCTGTGTTGGCCAAGACCAATGCTGCCGAGGCCAACACACTGAACGACAATACGCTGCGCAAGACCTTCGCCACAGGACTCCACCCACAATCCCTGAAGCGTGACATGTGCCGCTTCCTGCGAGAAAAGCCGGCCGCCACCTTCGACGAAGTGTTATTTTGCGGTTGTGTGACCTTGAGATGGAACTGTGTGGTGCCCATTTGGTGAGTGTGACTATAGCCCTTATTCAACGGACTGTGTATGACGGTGTAGAGAGCCTACAGGACTCAGCCAGTGTATATACTGTACTCGAGTGGCTGTAGCGCGTGCAATCCCATTCTTAGCTAGTGTGACACGTCATATCGGACTTGACGGATACAGACTTGGGCTGGTGACGTTAGCCATGTGGTATTACATAAGACTTTCCTCGGTGTTCGCGGCAGTGAAGTGACGCAAGTTTGCGTCCACGAAGAGACTCGCAGGTGTGTTTACTGCCGGGTGTTTTGTTGCCGTTTAATTTGTTGATGTTTGATAATGTTCATTTTCATGTATGCTATGCCATGTTTCTTGCATTGGTATGATTGATATTGATTGTTGCGATTATTTGTCATGATGCTTTGAGTGGAATGTGTTGGCGGATGTTTGCGCTTATTGAAAGATTTTTTTTTGGCACAAGCAGATACTACAAATCTGATGGTAATTGCCACCTAGGGTTGAAAGTAATTTAGTGAATACTTGCTGACCTTCAAATAAGGCCCTGTATCATCACTTTCTTAATTGCTCTCTTAAGCGTAAACTAAGTTATGATTTACCTTGTTACCTTTAAATAGGCTTGGTACAGATCATTTGTAATGTTGGATGTCATTGCATTGTGTCAGGTGTATTGTACATGATGTATCATTTTAACAGTGTCAGGTAACTACGTCATTCATTAGTGAATCTGTCCATGTTGTAACTGTTACCTAAAATACGTCTTAAACACAGCCTTTACTGTAAAGCCGTGAGCGAGAGTTTTTGTGAGTGTTGAGCTTGTGCATACAAGAGCGCACATTGAAAGAGAAACCCTATATTATCAACTAAACGGGTTGGTGGGGATGAAGGTTGCATTTTTGTATGGTTTTGTGTTACTTTTTCTCAGTGGAGAAAATTTGATAATTGTAGCAATGTTTTCCCATGAAATTCCTGATTGTTTGCACTTTTATGTTTTTGACGCAGTACTTTGATCATATGTGAGACACTTTGTAAAATGCAGGCCTCACTTTTGATTTAGCAAAGCTGGTACTGATCACGAGAACATGTTTTTGTAACTGTCGATTTTCTCAGTGACATATGTGAAAGTCATAGGCAAAGTTTTCGCAATTTTTCTCTTTTTGGATAATCTAAGATGGTTTGATAAATTCAGCCCTTAGGCTTTCCTGTTTTTCTTAAAATCAGCGCGGCCGCTGATATGTAAAAGAGTTGGGGGGGATGTAGCAAAGTGCACTTCGCTACCCTAAACACTCTAATCATCGCATAGCGAAACAGCCTTGTGTACAGTACAAACGGGATAACCCATCCCATAGCAGACGATACGATGATGCGCGCGCACCTTGCCGGCGCAAATTCTACGACGAAAATACAGTTTAACGACCTCTCTGCTTAGAGCAATTTGGGTCAAAGATATCAGAGCCGAAGCTCTACGATGTGTGCCTGGGTGAAGATGAGCAACAAAAACAAAACAAAAACAAAAACAAAAAAAAAAAACTTTTACTTTCCGTAATGGAAATGCTGGAAGAACAGGATTTAAAATCAATTCCTTGCAGGAGATACACGATTGTAGAGATTTATTCTTTCATTCCGAGGCAGAAATGCTTTTGTATTCAAGAAACGTGGAACGTTGCTATTCCGGAAGGGAATTGATTTGATTTGTTGGTACTTTAGAATAAAATTGTGAAAAGTGGCATCCGACTGATCATGGCAAAGGAGTGAGTGTCAGACCAAGGAGGGTCGTGGTGGAGAAGCTGAGGCACCCTCTACGTACTTGTGGATTCGGCGGCTAGTCAACTGGCGAAAAGCAAACCCGGTCCTCCCTAGGACCTATACTGGCCGGTTAAAAACATATGTACAGGGCTGCGACTTTGTACCACAACCACTTAAGGTTCCCCATATTAAACTATGTGTATCTTTTTTTTTTTTTTTTTTTTTTTTTTTTTTTTTTTTTCTCCCTCGTACCACAACCATCTAAGGTTCCCCATATTAAACTATGTGTATTTATGTTTATATCAATAGTAAATGTCTATGTGTTTATTGTTAGTAAATGTTCTACGTTACATGTATTATGAGTGTATCTTAGGTCTACATATTAATCTAGCTGGATGATCTCGGCATAGCACATCTTACTTCATTAAGCTACAAATTATTTGCTATTACTATTATTATTGCTATTATTATTATTATTATTATTATGAACCAACCACTTCCTTCGCTGCACCTGCCCACCTGCCGTGTTTTCCGCCGACGGGGCCGAAATCGCGTGTGGCCCGTGCACTTGTAAGTTATTCCTTACTCTTTAATTATTTACTATTATTATTATTATTGTTATTACTATTATTTTTATTATGAACAAATCATTTCCTTCGCTGCACTCGCCCACCTGCCGTGTTTCCGCCGGCGGGGCCGAGGTCGCGTGTGTCCCGTGCGCTAGGCTTATAGTTAATGCCACGTTACATTCATATATTCCATGTGTCACCTTAGGTGTATATATTAGATTAGACAGCGCAAATTCTAATACAATACCTTTATTTATATATCTACCTAACTTCTATCTTTCAAAGTCCCTTTTATCTTTGATACGGTCCTAATTATATTTAGGTTTGCATAGAAGTCACTGATTAGGCTGGATGGCTGCATATTATTGTGTTATTTACGATAATGCTTCGAACTGACCAAAGCGTCACTCTGACCTTGACCGGTTTTCATGTATCTCACAAACTCATCTTTTTCTTTTCAATCATTGTTTTGTCATTTTTGTATCACTATTACATATCCCGTACCTATGTTGCTTATGATTTTAGTTTGTTTATAATGATTTGGTTGTAATGAGTGATGCTTGGTTCCTCTGCAAAGATTGCTAATTTATGCAGACAGGTACTCGCGCAGGAATTTAGCCGATTCCATTTACTTTCGGACTTTACCGCTTCGTACTAAGTCAATGTATAATTTTCCCCCAAGTAACGCATATCATGATGTTTGTCTAGGGTTCTTCTTTTTATCTGTATGATTTATGAGTTTGTCCATTATTCCAGTTTAGAGAGTTTTGTAATTTTCCGCACTGAAGTTGGTTCAGTGCCTTCACTAGGACCATTGTTTTTGCATCCTACTAAATAAATATAAGTTTTTACGAAATGTGATCTATTGCAATGGAAAGCTAAAGGTCGTAGCTTTAATTTGATGTATTGTTTGTTAGGATTGGTTATGTATTTGTTTAAATAACGGAGGGTAAAGCAAGTGTAAGAAACACAGATTCCGTGTTTCTGGCCGTATTCAGTCCGATTTTCATCACCGCCGGACGGTGCTTTCTGTGCAGTCCGCGCCGGGGCTATAAGTATAGGCTGGACACCGGCATGAGCATGCATTCGCTCCTAGCAGCTGAACACGACACTACACTTGCTTTGCTGTCTACGGGTTTCGCCTTCGGCCTCTACGTTTCCTTGCATTGTTTTCTTGAATAAAAAGTTGAAACAAGACGCTTGGACTTGGGCTTCGTGTATCTACTACTACCCTTCCACTCCTCCACTACATTAATGACCAAAGTCATTAATTAATTTTTAAGCCACCAAGCTGAAATGCAATACCAAAGTCCGGCCTTCGTCGAAGATTGCTTTACAAAACTTTTAATCAATTTGATTAAAAAATGAGGGTGTGACAGTGCCGCCTCAACTTTTACAAAAAGCCGGATATGACGTCATCAAAAGTATTTATCGAAAAAATGAAAAATGTCCGGGGATATCATTCCCAGGAACTCATGTCAAATTTCATAAAGATCGGTCCAGTAGTTTGGTCTGAATCGCTCTACACACACACACGCACAGACAGACACACACACATACACCACGACCCTCGTCTCGATTCCCCCTCTATGTAACAAGTCGCGTGATGCGAAATTACTACATTTAGTCAAGCTGTGGAACTCACAGAATGAAACTGAACGTAGTCCGCCGCTAGTGCAAAAGGCAGTGAAAGTGACGAGCCTGTTTGGCACGGTAGCGGTTGCGCTGTGCTTCATAGCACGCTTTACTGTACCTCTCTTCGTTTTAACATACTACCCCGCTCTTCTTGTCAATTTCACTGCCTTTGCCACGAGCGGTGGACTTACGATGCTACGAGTATACGGTCTTGCTGAAAAATTGCATTGCGTTCAGTTTCATTCTGTGAGTTCGACAGCTTGACTAAATGTTGTATTTTTGCCTTACGCGAATTGTTGTCTTTTGTGTTCTTGTTTTTCCTGATGAAGCTTCCAGAAGCGAAATTCGTTATCGTCTTGTGTCGTCTTTGTATCGGTGAGTACAGTAATCCTTTGTTTTTTAACTTTTTTGTTTGTGGGTGTGGGGGGTCAGCAGTGTGTGTGTGTGTGTGTGTGTGGGTGTGTGTGGGTGTGTGTGTGTGTGAGTGTGGGTGTGTGTGTGTGAGTGTGCGTGTGTGTCGGTGTGTTGAAGTGTGTGTGTGTGTTTGTGTGGGTGTGGGTGTGTGTATGTGTGAGACATACAGACAGACAGACAGACAGACATACAGGCAGACAGACAGACAGACAGACAGACAGGCAGATAGACAGGCAGACAGACAGACAGACAGACAGACAGTGACAGAGCCCTTATTATCCAGTCATTCTAAGTCAACGCCAAAGTCCTTGACGATTGCTTTGAAGCAATATATGCAAGAGTTTTTATGTTGAACTGATTACTTCTTTCCACATTAAAGTCTCTTTGAAATGCTTTTTATTTCCCGCAACCGTTTTTCGGCCTTTTGCCATTAAACCCTTGCTGACATCGATTTTAGATCACATTAACATCTTTTAAATCAAACACTTGTTCAAATTAACTCTGCTTAACACATGTTGTGAAGAGAAGTTTAAACATCGATTAAACATCGACATGTGGTGGGTTTTCAAGTTTGCTGTACTTTTTGAGAGAGAAAGACAAACCGTCTGTCATGCACCTGATCTGTGTGTCTACCTGTCTGTCTGCTTGTATGCGTACCTGCTTACCTTCCTGCTCGCCTGTCTGTCTGTCTGTCTGTCTGTCTGTCTGTCTGTTTGTCTCTCTGTCTGTCTGTCTGTTTGTCTCTCTGTCTGTCTATCTGTCTGTTTGTCTCTCTGTTTCTCTGTCTGTCTCTCTGTCTGTCTTCTTGTCTGTCTTTATTTTCTAAGTACGTTATTTTGTGAAAGTTAAACATGCGCTATGTGTGTGTGTGTGTGTGTGTGTGTGTGTGTTTGTGTGTGTGTGTGTGTGTGTGTTTAAACTAACTCCTGAGCTAACTGTTCAATCTTCAGACTTGTCAACTCAACATGCGCCTTGTGTGTGTGTGTGTGTGTGTGTGTGTGTGTGTGTGTGTGTGTGTGTGCGTGCGTGCGTGCGTGCGTGCGTTCGTGCGTGCATGCGTGCGTACGTGCTTGCGTGCGTGCGTGTGTGTGTGTGTGTGTGTGTGTGTGTTAAACTAACTCCTGAACTAACTGTTCAATGTTTAGAATTTTTGTGGTTTTTTGCCATCAACACAATAACACAGGTTTTTTTATGAATATTCAAGGTAGGAAAATCTGCTTTATTTTTATTTTTTTTTAAATATGTTCATATGTATCATGAAAACTCTCTCTCTCTCTCTCATTGTGTGTTGATACTTACATACTTATATAGCTGGTACGTTATCGGAATAACACTTGTGTTTTCTGTTCGCCGCTGGGAATTGTATACTAACTCATCATTTGGTAATGTGGATGATAAGCTACATGCCACTAACACGGCATATGAGAAGAATCTATGCAAGTCGGCGAAAATTAGATGAAACACAGCGGCTTCTATTTTTAGATCACTGGCACTGGCACAGGCACATGCAATCTGTCAGAAAAAACCCACTTCTGCTTTAATTGAGAAGCAGGGAATTTATGGTCATTTGGTATTGTGGAGAATAATTATAAGCTACATGTCATTAATTAATTCTGAGGATGAGAGCACAGTCTCGCTTAGGCAAAGGGCGGAAGAATACGCTCTGTGGAAAAGTTAGCGCACTCCAAGAGTGCGCTAACAGTTTTAGCGCATCGCCATTAGCCAATCAACTGGTTCACATCAGTCATGTGACACCAGTACTTATACTGACAATTATTATTATTATCTGTTATACGGTGTAAAAGCTTGCCAACAAAAAAGCTCATTCAACAGCACAGATGGTGGGTGAATGCATTCCACTTGAAAACGTTTCCAACATTTGTGTCGTTATTGTTTCTGACTTTGTACATTGTTTTTTTACAGAGCGCTTTTGGACCCCCATGGTTATTTGCTCTTCATATCCACATCCCATACGTGCAAGCTTAGGCCAAATAGAAATATATGTTGGTTTAGGGTAACGTGACCCAAAAAGATAGGGTCGGTAGATCGGCTTTATTTTCCTTTCTTTTTTTCTTAAATTTAGTCGATTTTAAAGGAGGTTACTTCCCTTATTGGGGCCCAAGGACTGTTATGCCGGGGTGGAAGTAGAGATAAGCGCCTACTTCCCAAGAAATGCTCCATATGGCTTCGTGTCTCCAAACACCTCTGACAGTCAAATCCAGCTCCTGGCCTTCACGTGGCGGGCCCTGTCTTCGACTAACAGAAGGGATGCAGGCGGGTCCCTGGCGCCTTAAAACCAGCTGCTTCGGGCAGATGGGGCTCGTCAACCTTGGATGGTCGCTCATCTAGGAGAAGGACAACTCCGATTTCAAAACCCGCACTGCCTTGTGTGCGCCTTGGGAAAGGCAAAGGCTACGAGAAGGAAAACTTCGACAACAAACCCGGGTAGAGTGGACTCGACAGCCCAGCAAGGCAGCTACTCTTGGGGAGGAGGCAACCCTGAGTAAGAACCTCAACCACCGAAGACGGAAGACAGCAGCCAACTTGGCGTGGGGAGAAAATCGGCTGTCTACGCTTCCACGATAATACAACATCGAACGCAGAAGAAGAAGACTTCCCTTAGTCTCGGTATTGTTCACAAAATGTGCCAAAAGTTTTTGTTTTATTTGAGAAATGAAAAAACGTTTTAGGGTCGGTGGCAAAAAAATAGGGTCGGTCGGGTTACCCTAAACCAATAAACATTTTTATTTGGCCTTATCGACATTGCAAAAATGACGAAGCCGTTGTATTAATATTGAGTTTCATCGGCGACAGTTGTCACTGTCCATGTCAACAACTCTTGACTATTGTGCGCTTGCAAAAAAAAATAACAATAAAAATCGATTTTGTTTTAATTAAGAGGTGGATTTTTGTAATGGTTGAAGGCGCTTTCCATCCCGTGCAAACGATTCGACTCACCATCTTTTATGTGGCGAGGCTTTTATGTGAACTAAGACCATTCATTGCTCCATTTGGACACATACCACGTATCAACAACTTGGGTGTTGTCTGTGCCGAGTGGGAATACGGCACAGAAATCATTTCTCAACTTCAACCGGCACCAATCTGCAAAATTGATTCATTCTTCTTCTTCTTCTTCTTCTTCTTCTTCTTCTGCGTTCGTGGGCTGAAACTCCCACGTACACTCGTGTTTTTTGCACGAGTGGAATTGTACGTGTATGACCGTTTTTTTACCCCGCCATTAAGGCAGCCATACGCCGTTTTCGGAGGAAGCATGCTGGGTATTTTCGTGTTTCTATAACCCACCGAACTCTGATATGGATTACAGGATCTTTTTCGTGCGCACTTGGTCTTGTGCTTGCGTGTACACACGGGGGGTGTTCGGACACCGAGGAGAGTCTGCACACAAAGTTGACTCTGAGAAATAAATCTCTCGCCGAACGTGGGGACGAACTCACGCTGACAGCGGCCAACTGGATACAAATCCAGCGCGCTACCGACTGAGCTACATCCCCGCCCTGACTGAGCTACATCCCCGCCCTGACTGAGCCACATCCCCGCCCTTTGATTCATTCAAAAATCCACACCATGCACAGGAAGCAGTCATGGTATTAATTTTTGGTATGTGACCATATGGATGGATGGTCTTATCTCATGTAAAAATCTGTGCGGATCTGAGATAAGAACGAGCTATTTTCACGGGAAGGACTGTCCCTTTAACAACGCGGTTTCTTTAAAGCCGAAAGCCGAACATCCGTCTTCAGGGCTGAGATGCACGAAGCGAAAGTGGGTGCCACCCAAGTGGGTGGGAGCCAGCCGCGGGGCCTGATTGTTTGAAACAACCACAAAACTCAATGTCAACCAATCAGACACCGTTGATGTTGTTCTGGATTTTGATTCTTCTTACATTTAGTCATTGACTAAATGTTTGTACATAGACGGGGAATCGAGACGAGGGTGGTGATATGTGTGTGTGTGTGTGTGTGTGTGTGTGTGTGTGTGTGTGTGTGTGTGTGTGTGTGTGTGTGTGTGTGTGTGTGTGTGTGTGTGTGTGTGTGTGTGTGTGTGTAGAGCGATTCAGAGAAAACTACTGGACCGATCTTCATGAACCTTTACATGGGAGTTTTTTTCTTTCATTGTTTTTATAAATGCCTTTGATGACGTCATATCCGGCTTTACGTGAAAGTTGAGGCGGCAATAGTACCGTCACACCCTCATTATTCGATCAGATTGATTGACATTTTGGTCAAGCTATCTTTGACGAATCCCGGACTACAGGATCGCATTTCAGCTTGGAAGCTTCAAAATTATTTAATGAGTTTGGTCATTACAAATCGGAAAATTCTGATTAAAATTTAAGTTTTAGTGATCGTTCCAAAAAGAAATTTCGTCTTATTCTTTACTACTTCCTGATTCCAAAAACATATATGTAAGTTTGTTATGTTTGGATTAAAAATAAGCTCAGAAAGTTAAAAAGAATAGTGAAAAGCACGGTTTCCTGTGAAGTGCAATCGCTACTGCGAAGCTATATTGTCTGGGTGAAAAAATGCAGTGCGTTCAGTTTCCTGGTGTGAGTTCGACAGATTAATTAAATGTAGTAATTTTGCCTTCCGAGACTTGTTTGTATTCATTCATACTTCATTCATTATGCATTATTCATTTATTCTATATGCTTGTTGCTGGTTATGGAAAATACTATACCCAACACCATTGTGAAGTCTAGCGTGCGTTAGTTCCACGTGTGTGTATTATTTCCAAAGAAATCATACTGTTTACATCATGCACACTTTTGTTGAGTGATTTATTATGTCGATTCGTGTATACTGTTCCTTTAAACGCGACATTAAGTAATATACATGTGATTAGAAGACTGACTGTTTGTATAACAAATGAAAATATGTACCAGGTGCGGATCACGCATAAAATGATACACGGCGTGTTTATTCAAGTATTCAAAAGTGGAAGCTCACTTGGAACGCAGTGAGTATTCGTACTTGTCATACACTTTAATGGTTTGTTTGTTTGGTTGGTTGGTTGGTTTTTTGTTGTTTTTGTGCGTGTTGGTTGGTTAGTTGGTTGGTTGGTTGGTTGGTTGGTTGGTTGGTTGGTTGGTTGGTTGGTTGGTTGGTTGGTTGGTTTGGTTGGCTGGTTGGCTGGTTGGTCGTTTGGTTGGTTGATCGGTCGGTTTTTGTGGTTTTTACATTTAGTCAAGTTTTGACTAAATGTTTTAACATAGAGGGGGAATCGAGACGAGGGTCGTGGTGTATGTGTGTGTGTGTCTGTGTGTGTGTGTCTGTGTGTGTGTGTGTGTGTGTGTGTGTGTGTGTGCGTGTGTGTGTGTGTGATTGTGTGTGTGTGTGTGTGTGTGCGTGTGTGTGTGTGTGTGTGTGTGTGTGTGTGTGTGTGTGTGTAGGGCGATTCAGAGTAAACTACTGGACCGATCTTTATGAAATTTGACATGAGAGTACCTGGGTATGATATCCCCAGATGTTTTTTTCATTTTTTTTATAAATTTCTTTGATGACGTCATATCCGGCTTTTTATAAAAGTTGAGGCGGCACTGTCACACCCTCATTTTTCAATCAAATTGATTGACATTTTTGTAAAGCAATCTTCGAAGAAGGCCGGACTTTGGTATTGCATTTCAGCTTGGTGGTTTAAAAATTAATTAATGACTTTGGTCATTAAAAATCTGAAAATTGTAATTAATGTATTTTTATATAAAACGATCCAAAATTACGTTCATCTTATTCTTCATCATTTTCTGATTCCAAAAACATATAAATATGTTATATTCGGATTAAAAACAAGCTCTGAAAATTAAAAATATGAAAATTATGATCAAAATAAAATTTCCGAAATCGATTTAAAAACAATTTCATCTTATTCCTGGTCGGTTCCTGATTCCAAAAACACCCCCCGCGGGTTAGGGGGAAGAATTTACCCGATGCTCCCCAGCATGTCGTAAGAGGCGACTAACGGATTATGTTTCTCTTTTTACCCTTGTTAAGTGTTTCTTGTATAGAATATAGTCAATTTTTGTAAAGATTTTAGTCAAGCAGTATGTAAGAAATGTTAAGTCCTTTGTGCTGGAAACTTGCATTCTCCCAGTAAGGTAATACATTGTACTACGTTGCAAGCCCCTGGAGCAAATTTTTGATTAATGCTTTTGTGAACAAGAAACAATTGACAAGTGGCTCTATCCCATCTCCCCCCTTTCCCCGTCGCGATATAACCTTCGTGGTTGAAAACGACGTTAAACACCAAATAAAGAAAAGAAAGAAAGAAAGATTCCAAAAACATATAGATATGATATGTTTGGGTTAAAAACACGCTCAGAAAGTTAAAACGAAGAGAGGCACAGAAAAGCGTGCTATACAGCACAGCGAAACCACTACCGCGCTAAACAGGCTCGTCAGTTTCACTGCGCTTTGCACGAGCAGCGGACTACGGTCATTGTGAAAAAATGCAGTGCGTTCAGTTTCATTCTGTGAGTTCCACAGCTTGACTAAATGTAGTAATTTCGCCTTACATGACTTGTTTGGTTTTCTTGTGTGTGTGTTTTGTTTGTTTGTTTGTCTGATTGACGTTTCAATTCTTTATTTCTACCTGATGTTTATTTGTCATAAGAACCCTTACTTTTCGAAGTCTTTGAACTGTGTTAGAAGAGAGAATGAAAGACAAAAAAGATGAAGAGAGTTTTACAAATCCAAAACCTGCTACATCGGCAGCATACAATGTAACTGCAAAGACATTTATATGATATGTTTCAACAATAGCAAGGCTTACATGACATGTTTCAACAATAGCAAGGCTTACAGAATATGTTTCAACAATAGCAAGGCTCACATGATATGTTTCAACAATAGCAAGGCTTACATGATATGTTTCAACAATAGCAAGGCTTACATGATAATATTATGTTTCAACAATAGCAAGGCTTGCATGATATGTTTCAACAATAGCAAGGCTTACATGACATATTTCAACAATAGCAAGGCTTACAGAATATGTTTCAACAATAGCAAGGCTCACATGATATGTTTCAACAATAGCAAGGCTTACATGATATGTTTCAACAATAGCAAGGCTTACATGATAATATTATGTTTCAACAATAGCAAGGCTTGCATGATATGTTTCAACAATAGGAAGGCTTACATGATATGTTTCAACAATAGCAAGGCTTACATGAAATGTTTCAACAATAGCAAAGCTTTTCAACTATAGCAAAGCTTACATGATATGTTTCAACAATAACTGGAGTTTCTTCTTTTTGCTGTCGTTCGTCAGAGGATAGGGAAACTTTCAGAAATGTGGCCTTTGGTGAAGAAAAAAATGTCCATGCAAACTAGAATTTCTGTCCAGTTATGAGAAGAATATAAGTTTCTTTCATGGCACTAATACAAAATAAAAATAAAAGCAAAACCCATAGGCGATACAGGTTCGTGAATTAAATGCTTCCTGGTGTTTGACATTATTTATATATTTAAACAAAAAAACAAAAAAACGGTTTGCAACAGAACGTCTTTCATGTCTGGTCTGGTAACCTTTTTTATTTTTCTTTGTAGTCCGAATGTACTGCGGGGGAAATGGCCAAGGTTATGAATACAGCAGCCTTGAGATCAATGTTGCGAGACAAACAAAGCACAGAGAGAGAGAGAGAATGAGAATCTACCCTTCACGGGGTCAGCACAAAGAATGATTGGGTCAAGGCCACTACCAAAAACAGCAAAGGGTCAAGGCAAAATGAAAACCGTCTGGTACTAAATTTGGATTATATTTTTGTGTTTGCCTCTCTGACATTTTGTGCATAATACGTATCTGTCTGCCATTTGCTTACTTATTTTTGATTACAAACTGTACTTGAAGACACCACAAGCCATAGGCTTGTTGTTGTTTTCATATCTACAGAATTAATGTATGTAAATTTCATGTACAAGTAAATGAAAATAAAACATTGTTTAAACCAAAGGACATCCGTGTCACGGTCATGGAAAAAGAAAACACGAGGTCGTGGCAAGACCAGGCCGAACGACGACGTAAAGTGGCACGCAGCGTCTGTGTCTGCTTGTGCTTCGTTTGTCAGGTACGTTTTTCGTTTTAAGTAATGATAATTGTAATCATCTAAGGCATTTTGCTTTCTTCAGTAGGGCACGGTAACAGCAAAGACAGGCACCGCCTTCTTTTAGTTTAACCTCTCGTATCGGGGAGAAATTCGAGTAGCCTACAGTGCAGTCATCAGAATCGCAATGCCATCAATCTAGTTTTGCTTTGACGAATAGGATGTGGTGACGACGATAAAAGACCACGCCTCTCTGGACCTGCATCCATTTACCAGCGCTAGTGTTAAGAGCAGTGCAGTCAGTCAAACTTTGCTGTGTCCAATAGGGAATGACGACTGAAATGATAGGCCCCGCCTCGAAGGACCTTCATCCACTCAGTCACCGGCAGTAATGAGAAGAGCACTGCAGTCAATCAAACTTTGCTTTGTCCTGCAGGGTTTGACGACAGAAATGATAGGCCCCGCCTCGAAGGACTTTCATCCAATCACCAGCAGTAATGAGAAGCACAGAGCAGTCAATCAAACTTTGCTTTGTCCAATAGGGATTGACGGGCAGCAATGATAGGCCCCGCCTCGAAGGACCTTCGTCCACTCACCAGGAGTAATGAAAAGCACAGTGCAGTCAATCAAGTTTGGTTTTATGCAATACTGAGGAATTGACGGCAGCAATGAGAGGCCCCGCCTATAAGGACCTGCATTCTTTCACCAGGAGACGTGAAAAGCACAGTGCACTCAACCAAGCTTTGTTTCCTCCCATAGGGGTTGGTGGCAGCAGTGAAAGGCCCCGCCTCTAAGGACCTTCGTCCACTAACCCTAATCTGAAGCACAGTGCAGTCAATCAAGCTTTGCTTTGTCCAATAGGGATTGACGGCAGCAATGATAGGCCCCGCTTTCTTGGACCTTCAGCTCATCACCAACACTGACGTGCAGCAGGCCTCCGCCCTCTTCACGTCATTGTCTGCTGGTAACATGGCTGGCTCGCTCCTGGTCGGGCTGGTAAGGCTAAACAATTAATCTGTCTGTACTTTCTTCTATTTCTTCTTGTGCGTTCGTGGGCTGAAACTCCCTCGCACACTCGTGTTTGTACACGAGTGGATTTGTCCGTGTATGACCGTTTTTACCCCACCATTTAGGCAGCCGTACGCCGCTTTCGGAGGACAATCTTTGTCTACTGTAAAATGGCCGACAGATTGGAGAAACTTTCTTTTTGTTTTATTTTTGAGTGTGTGGGGTTTTTTTTCTCAATAATATAAAGAGATCTTGAAAACAAGAGATCACATTGTTAGTTAACAAGAACAAGAACAAGACCAAATACTTTATTGTCTGTCTTCACAAAACGGAAATTTGGCTTCAGGCCTGCCGAGAGTGTTTGCATTCTCGTCAACTGCGTTTTAGTTCTACACTACTCGTCATAAAAAAACCTATACAGATGCGTTTGAGGGCAGATCTTTCTGATGAGGCCGTTTATCGTAAAACCAATTATATGACTGGAAAGGCCGTTTATTCCTCTAACGTATTCAGAAAACAGATTGAGTTTACATGACGTAGTGTCGATACAGTGGTACCTATACAACACAGATACCCCACAGAATCAAATTCGCAAAATCAAGGTTCCCGCGTTAAAATTGACAAAAAATCAGAACTGCAAAAACGAAACATATTTAGCATGTCCTTATACAGAACAATCAAATCTGCATCCAAATCAGTTAGTTTTGTTCACATATCTTGTCTAACATGGACGCTGTGGCATGCTGAGCGGTGTAGGTGTCAATCCTCTCAGCAGGCATAAAAGGTAGTTTTTGAAGCCGTTTTAGCGGGTAATGAGACAAAAAAATAGTACATTTAAGTAACTCGCCAACGCATTGCCTTCAAACTTTCGGAGATTTGTGCTAACACATGTTGTAAAGTACATACGGAATTTCAAGTCATTTGAGACATTAGGTCTGCTGTTATTTGTCATGTCAGAAAAAGTTCTTAAATTTACCGTAGGTTTTTGCTGACTAATTGAAAAAAATTAATTTGTTGAAATCTTCAAGAATAATGACAGATGCGCCACATACTCAAATTTCATGTACATATTTTATCAGACATGGGTGGGATGAGGATTTCAACGCGAAAGTAGTTTTTAAGAAGTTGACTCATTCAGAGCGCTGAGCGCAAATGTCGGCCTTCGGCCTAGGCCTAGAAAAGCTCACTGCCGACACGCTTAACTGATCAATGGCTCTTGAAAAAGCATTTTCCAAGAATGTGTGTGTGCGTTTAAACAAGTGCGCTGTAAACAGCCATTGTTGAAACTGTATTAAATTTAAGCGTAAATTGAAACTTTCATTTTTCAAAATGCATGCTAATTTTTTTTTCTGTTCAATCGGACAGGGTACATTTTTATTTTTAAAACTCTTTCTGGTATGTCGCATAACAGCAGAACTAATATCTCACATGACTTGAGATTTCGTGTGTAGTTTACGACATGTGTTAGCACAAATCTTCGAAAGTTTGAAGGCAATGCGTTTGCGAGTTACTCAAATGTACCATTTTTTGTCTCACTACCCGCTAAAACGGCTTCAAAAACGGCCTTTTATGCCTGCTGAGAGGATTGACACCTACACCGCTCAGCATGCCACAGCGTCCATGTTAGACAAGATAATTATGTGAACAAAACTAACTGATTTGGATGCAGATTTGATTGTTCTGTCTAGGGACATGCTAAACATGTTCTGATTTTTTTTTCGATTTTATCGCGGGAACCTTGATTTTGCGAATTTGATTTTGGGGGATATCTGTGTTGTAGGTTCCACTGTATTGACACTACGCCATGTAAACTCAATCTGTTTCCTGAACAAGGTAGCGGAATCAATGGCCTTTTCAGTGATATACTTGGTTTTACAATCAACAGCCTCATCAGAAAGATCTGCCCTCAAACGCATCTGTATAGTTTTTTTATGACGAGTAGTGTACATTGTCCATTGTTTTAGTTGTATGACCTCTTCAACCCGTCATTGCTTCTGATTGGTGGTATGCTGATGATGGCTGTGACGTCAGCCGTAACTCCGTTCTGCTCCCTCTTCGGTGTCATGGTGGTCGTCTGCTTTCTTACAGCTACTTTTGCACAGATGTTTTGCGTCGGTAAGTTGGCTTGAGTGTTCAAACTCGACAGAAATCTAGGGACTTTTAGAGATCACCCATGACAGTTGATATCTCTCTCTCTCTCTCTCTCTCTCTCTCTCTCTCTCTCTCTCTCTCTCTCTCTCTCTCTCTCTCTCTCTCTCTCTCTCTCTCTCTCTCTCTCTCTCTCTCTCTCTCTTTTAATTCTTTTTCAACATGACTGTATAGTGAATTTTGACAGCTTATCTCTAATGTTTGACGTGTTTTTTTCAACTTTTCCAGTTGATGCTTCTTCTTCTTGTCGTTTGCTGTTAGATCGTCAGTCCGGACTGCAGGGCGAAAAGTGCTGTTAATCTCCAAGTCCTCTCTGGGGCCGTATAGCTTCTTTTGTAGCGCTGTTCCAGTTGATACAGAAATGATTAATATTTCTTTGGAACTGTGTTTTGCTGAATGGTTAACCACGCTTCATGGATCTTTTTTTCCCTTTTATCTTTAGCGGTACTTCTAAGAGCTATATTTCTGCCCAGAGATCTAGCCTAACGTCTACATCATGGCAGTATATATTTTGTTTAATCTCAGCCACT
Organism: Littorina saxatilis; assembly: GCF_037325665.1. Lineage (NCBI taxonomy): Eukaryota > Metazoa > Mollusca > Gastropoda > Littorinimorpha > Littorinidae > Littorina > Littorina saxatilis. Next base: position 47,122,553 of record NC_090251.1, on the reverse strand, counting down.
TCTTATTCAACGGTTGTTTTATTTGTTTGCACACTTCTGTGCAGGTTTGCAGTCAAACATTTAACGTTTTCAAAACCATCACTTCTTTTGACCTGCTAACTTTTGTTACACATTTCATGTATGTCTTGATTTGATTTCATTGAATTGATTAGATATACATTTAGCGCACCATTAACGCCATCGTCTTCATGAGCTTGGAGGCTGGTTATGCACGCACACGGACCTGATTGTGTTGCATCTGGTCTGTGCAGCCGCCACGACAGAAGAGGTGCAGACCTGGGGAGCAAAGGCGTCAGAAACGGCGTTGCAAGCCACGAACTGCGCATACGCTGTTGGTGCTGTTGCGGCTCCCTTGATCGTCGAACCTTTCCTGGCCCCAATAAACGAAGCTGCGGGTATCAGTGCAGCCAATTATTCAGTTCTGGATCCAAGAATCCAATTTGCGGGACTAAGTGGTGTCAGTGATTCATTTCTGGATCCAAGATCTCAAGACGTGGGAAATACTTCTTTCTACTCAATCAAAACTTCTTCAGAGGTGAGACTTAATGGTTCTTTCTACTCAAACGACAGTGTCTCAATGCCCTCGGTGCCAAAGACTCGAATCCATTTTGCTTTCAGCATTACCGCCGCCCTGTCTTTTCTTGCCTCCATTCCTCTTCTCGTCGACTTCATCACAACGCGGCAGGCAGCGAGAAATGACAAAGAAAGTTTGGGATGTGTCAAAGCGCTAGCCGAGAAAGAGCACCGGGCAAGCCGCAACGACTACCACAAAGGCCGACCGAACCTGCCTCGGACGGCTTACCTGGGAACTCTATTGTGGGTGTGCGTCTTCAACGCCGTCTTCCTTGCCGTGGAGATTACCTTCCCCTACTACCTGCCGACCTTCGTGGTGTTGCAGCTAGGCTGGAGTAAGTCTCGGGGCGCGCTCGTCACCTCAGCTTTCTGGCTCGCCTTCGCCGGATCTCGCTTCGCCTGCATGTTCCTCGTGCGGATCTTTCGTCCAGCTCAGATCCTGGTCAGCTGCTTTTCTCTCATGGTTCCCTCGTTCGTGGCGTTTCTTCTGGCGTCGCTATGGCAACTAGACTGGTTGGTGTGGCTGAGCAGTGTCACGGCTGGTGTCGCTACCTCGGCTGTTGTTCCCAGCGGATTCTCGTGGGTGAATGACGAGCTGATGCCAGTCACTGGGAGAGTGACTTCTGTTGTTTTACTCGCTGCCAATGTTGGACCTTTGCTTAATCCTATGGTGAGTAGTAGTAGGGGATTGCATGTTTGTCCTGGTGGGTTATTGATTGGTGTGCCGTGTGTGTGTGTGTGTGTTTGTGTGTGTGTGTGTGTGAGTGTGTGTGTGTGTGCCGGTGTGTAAGTGTGTGAGTGTGTGTGTGTGTGTTTGTGTGTGTGTGTGTGTGTGTGTGTGTGTGTGTGTGTGCATGTGTGTACGTGCATGCGAGCGTGCGTACGTGCGTGCGTGCGTGCGAGCATGCATGCGTGCGTGTTTGCTTGCGTATGTGTGTGAGTATGTGTGTGTATGTGTGTATGTCTTTGATTGTGTCAGTGTGTTGTTTGTTGTTTGTTGTTTGTTGTTGTTGTTGTTTCACTAAAACAAACTATTAAAAACACACTCGAAATCACAAATCTTCATTGGTTTCAGGTTTTAGGTCACATGATGGAAAACAGCGGCGCCATCTGTCTGGCATACGAACTGGCAGGGGAAGCAACTCTGTGTGCTCTGATCTTTCTGCTACTATTGCTCTTTTCTCGAACGTACCTCCGCACGAACTATGGCAGCATTCATAACGATGACGTCACCCAAGATCTTCAGCCTTTACTCTCTGTTCCGGAAAGTGTACAGAAGGGATAAACATCTGGCCTATGTCAAGCATAAGAAAACAATAACAATGTACTCACCAGAAACATTGACAATCAAACATGACCACGAATACGTACAGACGTGTTTGTGTTCCCCACATGTTTGACTGTCTATTTTTTTGGTGAGTACATTTTTATTGTTATCTTGTTGCAGTCTCTTGTTCTTTTTATGTCAAATTTACTTCACTGAACTTTGCTGAAGGGCTCAAGTGAGCACAGACTTTGTCTACGGAAAAAGAAAAATGAATTTCAGATTACACTTTTTTGTTGGTAGTTTGTCTTGCAGATTTTGGGTATTGGATAAAAGCTGTTGCTCACATTGAATACGAGTACTGTTAGCACAGCAATACACTGCTGCAACATTGCAATCAGTGTGGTTCCGTCGCTCCTCGTATGTGGAAGGTTGACGCCTCACACACAAAGGCCAGTTGGTGTCAACACGTATGTGCGATTGCTACACATGATGGGCAAATAAATGTACGTGTCATGTCTAGATCTTAATGTATTGATCGAATTCAGCGCCTTCTCCACTAAGTTCCTTTTTACGATCAGTCAAATTCTGACTGTATGTTTTTTCAATAGACTGTCATTGAGAGGGACCCTGGGGGGTGTGTGTGTGTGTGTGTGTGTGTGTGTGTGTGTGTGGGTGGGTGGGTGTGTGTGTGTGTGTGCGGCGTGTGTGTGTGTATGTGTGTGGGTGGGTGGGTGTGTGTGTGTGCCAACAGGTACAGGCGCATGAAATCACATGACAAAATATAAGCTCAATAAAACCGTTTAAACACAATCCCTCTTAAAGGTACTGAACTTGTCAAATCCAGGTGCACGGAGCCCCTGGGGCTTTTAGTCATACCTCAGGCAGCTATCCGTTAGAAGAACTACCAAGTTTCATTGACTTGCACCCAAAGAGTCAAGAACTGCGATTTTTTTACGAATTAATTTCGTACTCGGACCCGGCTGGTCTTGGCCTATTTTTGTTATCTAAATTTAGATCAGGTAGATCACCACATGCACATCATGCACAACTGAAAAGACACGTCACTAGAAAACTATGTCAGACGTCATCATGAGTTTGTGTAAAACAAAATGGAGGCCGGAATCACTCAGTTGAATCGAACTCCGACCAAACACCACGTAATAATTATTAGGTTAATTTATGCACTCGCGTGAACAAGAAACTGTCGAGCTTCACAGATGTCGTCGTTGGGTAGTTTTGGGTTTGTTTTACTACCATAGGAGGATTTTTGAACTGTAAATGCACTCAGCTGCAACAAAAACGCAAAACGAAGGCTGTGAGCTGCACTATGCCTTTAACCTATAACCTTATGGACCCTACCCCTGCGCATTGCGCATTGCGCATTGCGGAGGGGTCAGGCATCCCTATCTATACTCCAAAAATAAAAAAAATATGGTAAAACAACACCCCTACCCAACCACCAACAACACCCCACCTCCCCACCCCACACCTCACCACCCCACCCCCACACCCCACCCCCAAGGAGCAAAATGAGCAAACCCATGAGGGCCAGATCCTACATCTATATATATATATATACGACTTGTGTCTGTGTGTGTGTGTGTGTGTGTGTGTGTGTGTGTGTGTGTGTGTGTGTGTGTGTGTGTGTGTGTGTGTGTGTGTGTGTGTGTCCGCGATGCACGGCCAAAGTTCTCGATGGATCTCTTTCAAATTTGGTGGCCATATTCAGGTACACCCCGGACACAACCTGGTCGATGTGATATTTCAACACGTGCTCTCAGCGCAGCGCTGAACCGATTTTGGTTTTTCTCTGGATCCATTCCCAGTTACTCTTCCTTATCTTCTCCAGTGTTTTCAGCGTTTATCTCCCTTCCTTCGTGTGGCGTCAATCCATATTCCCGTTACTACGTTACTATTTTTAGAATGTCACTGCACTGTCCAGAACGCTTTCCTTGCACGCGTAAGTTGTCCTCACTGTAAAAGTGCAAAGGTGGAATCAATTTATAGCCACGCGAAAAATACACTGTCATCTATCTCTATATATTTATATATATATAGATATATAGATTTATACGGCTTCTGTGTGTGTGTGTGTGTGTGTGTGTGTGTGTGTGTGTGTGTGTGTGTGTGTGTGTGTGTGTGTGTGTGTGTGTGTGTGTGTGTGTGTGTGTGTGGAGGCAACACCTGTGGATTGTAGAGTTCTGTTTGTGATGGGGTCTGGCGGCTTTTGTCTACAACTTACCTGTCTGTATGTTCTGGCCTTTGAGAAGCCATAACAGTTAATATAGGGCTTAGAAATAAGCTCTAAAATTCTCAATCCCGTTTGAGAGGACTTCGCCTTCAAAGGTGATTGTGGTGAACCGCCACGCTGTCTGTCTCTGTCTCGCGATTCACCCGGCTTCGCCGGGTATTCCTCCAGTCCTATATACGCCATCAAAATGAGCAGAGCACAAGGGTCAGATCCTACATGCTATACTACTCACACACACACACACACACACACACACACACACACACACACACACGCACGCAAGCACGCACACACACACACACACCCACACACCACACACACCCACACACACGTGCATCTGTTATACGGTGTAAAAGCTTGCCAACAAAAAAGCTCATTCAACAGGACAGATGTTGGGTGAATGCATTGCACTTGAATCACCCATGAAACGTTTCCAACATTTGTGTCGTTATTGTTTGTACATTGTTTTTTCACAGAGCTCTTTTGGACCCCCATGGTTATTCGCTCTTCATATCCACTTCCCATACGTGCAAGCTTAGGCCAAATAGAAATATATGTTGGTTTAGGGTAACGTGACCCAAAAAGATAGGTTCGGTAGGTCGGCTTTATTTTCCTGTTTTACATTTCGTCAACTTTTGACTAAATGTTTTAACATAGAGGGGGGGAATCGAGACGAGGGTCGTGGTGTATGTGTGTGTGTGTGTGTGTGTGTGTGTGTGTGTGTGTGTGTGTGTGTGTGTGTGTGTGTCTGTGTGTGTGTGTGTGTGTGTCTGTGCGTGTGTGTGTAGAGCGATTCAGACTAAACTACTGGACCGATCTTTATGAAATTTTACATGAGAGTTCCTGGGTATGATATCCCCAGAATTTTTTTTTCATTTTTTCGATAAATGTCTTTGATGACGTCATATCCGGCTTTTTGTAAAAGTTGAGGCGGCACTGTCACACCTTCATTTTTCAATTAAATTGATTGAAATTTTGGCCAAGCAATTTTCGACAAAGGCCGGACTTCGGTATTGCATTTCAGCATGGAGGCTTAAAAATTAATTAATGACTTTGGTCATTAAAAATCTGAAAATTGTAAATAAAATTATTTATTTATCAAATGATCCAAAATTACTTTTATTTTATTCTTCATCATGTTCTGATTCCAAAAACATATAAATATGTTATATTCGGATTAAAAACAAGCTCTGAGAATTAAAAATATAACAATTATGATTAAAAACAAATTTCCGAAATCGTTTTAAAAACAATTTCATCTTATTCCTTGTCGGTTCCTGATTCCAAAAACATATAGATATGATATGTTTGGATTAAAAACACGCTCAGAAAGTTAAAACGAAGAGAGGTACAGAAAAGCGTGCTATCCTTCTCAGCGCAACTACTACCCCGCTCTTCTTGTCAATTTCACTGCCTTTGCCACGAGCGACTTGCTTCTTAAATTTAGTCGATTTTAAAGGAGGTTACCAGGGGCGGATTAGGGGGGGGGGGGTTACAAGGGTTCCGGACCCCCCCCCCCCCCCCCCCCCGGCTGTCAAAAAAAATTAAAAAATTAATACTAACCTTAAAAGAAATAATGAGTGGCTGCTGACACCAGTTGATCATGTTTAAAATCAAGGATAAGCCATAAATTGTTCATAAAATAGCTAAAATTCTTCAGCTTCTGGGGGGCAGACCCAGACCCCCCAACGGGGCCTTCCCATGTACCCCACAAGGGGTCTACCCCCTGGACCCCAGGTTGTAACCCCCCATATGGCTTAACTGCTCCGCCCTTGGTTACTTCCCTTAGTCTCGGTATTGTTCACAAAATGTGCCAAAAGTCTTTGTTTTATTTGAGAAATGAAAAAAAAGTCTTAGGGTCTGTGGCAAAAAAATAGGGTCGGTCGGGTTACCCTAAACCTATAAGCATTTTTATTTGGCCTTATCAACTTTGCAAAAATGCCGAAGCCGTTGTATTAATATTGAGTTTCATCGGCGACAGATCTATACATCATGCACGTTATTTTGAAGTTATGTATTATGCCGGTTCGTGTATAATGTTCCCTACAACGCGACATTAATAATGTGCATGTGTTTAGAAGACTGACTGTTCATATACCATATGAACATAATCATGTCCCAGCTGGGGATCACGCATTAAATGATACACGGCGTGTTTAGTCAAGTATTCAAGAGTACATTGTGAAAGCTCACTTGGAACACAGTGAGTATTTGTCTTTGTCACAAATGCTTTGTTTGTTTGTTTGTTTGTTTGTTTGTTTGTTTGGTTGGTTGGTTGGTTGGTTGGTTGTTTGTTTGTTTGTTTGCGTGTTCGTTGGTTGGTTGGTTGGTTGGTTGGTTGGTTGGTTGGTTTGGCTGGTTGGTTGGCTGGTTGGTGTGTGCTTGAAGACACCACCATAAGCCATAGGCTTGTTGTTGTTTCCATATCTATAGAACTAATGTATGTAAATTTCATGTACAAGTAAATGCAAATAAAACATTGTTTAAACCAAAGGACAACCGTGTCACTGTCATGGAAGCAGAAAACACGAGGTCGTGGCAAGACCAAACAGAACGACGACGTAAGGTGACACGCAGCGTCTGTGTCTGCTGGTGCTTCGTTTGTCAGGTACGTTTTTCGTTTTCAGTGTGATTTTTTGTCGATTTTTATTTGGGCCCTTCCGTTTTTGTCCAGTCGATTTTGAGGGTACCCTTTTTTGAGCGGCGGTCACTTGATCCATGTAAAAGAAATCTTTAATCCGAAAGTAGGTGATCCAGTTAGTCAAGTGAACGGCCTTAACTGGCATGTAAAGTTTGGATAAAATGACACGGGAATTAAGGCTTTCATTTTGGTCCGAATTCTGTTGCAATAATATTTTGGCGAAGTTTAGTTTTGCTTTGACGAATAGGATCTGGTGACAACGATAATAGGCCCCGCCTCTCTGGACCTGCATCCATTTAACAGCACAAGTGAAACGACCAGTGCAATCAATTAAGCTTTGCTTTGTCCAATAGGGATTGACGGCAGCAATGGTAGGCCCCGCCTCTAAGGACCTTCATCGACTCACCAGCAATACTGAGAAGCACAGTGCAGTCAATCAAACTTTGCTTTGTCCAATAGGGATTGACGGCAGCAATGGTAGGCCCCGCCTCTAAGGACCTTCATCGACTCACCAGCAATACTGAGAAGCACAGTGCAGTCAATCAAACTTTGCTCTGTCCAATAGGGATTCACGGCAGCAATGATAGGCCCCGCCTTCTTGGACCTTCAGCTAATTACCAACACTGACGTGCAGCAAGCCTCCGCCCTCTTCACGTCATTGTCTGCTGGTAACATGGCTGGCTCGCTCCTGGTCGGGCTGGTAAGGCTAAACAATACATCTGTCTGTACTTTCTTCTATTTCTTCTTGTGCATTCGTGGGCTGAAACTTCCTAGCATTTTTCCGTGTATGACCGTTTTTACCCCGTCATTTAGGCAGCCGTATGCCGCTCTCGGAAGACAATCTTTGTGTACTGTAAAATGGCCGACAGATTGGAGAAACTTTCTTTTTGTTTTATTTTTGAGTGGGTTTTTTCTTTGTGTCAATAATATAAAGAGATCTTGAAAATAAGAGATCACATTGTTAGTTAACAAGAACAAGAGCAAGACCAAATACTTCATTGTCTGTCTTTACAAAACGAAAATTTGGCTTCAGGCCTGCCGAAAGTGTTTGCATTCTCATCGACTGCGTTTTGGTTCTACATTGTCCATTGTTCTAGTTGTATGACCTCTTCCACCCATCATTGCTTCTGATTGGTGGTATGCTGATGATGGCTGTGACGTCAGCCGTAACTCCGTTCTGCTCCCTCATCGGTGTCATGGTGGTCGTCTGCTTCCTTACTGCTACTTTTACACAGATTGTTGGTACCGGTAAGTTCGCTGGAGTTATCAAACTCGACAGAAGGCTAGGGACTTTTAGAGATCTCCCATGACAGATATCTCTCTCTCTCTCTGTCTCTCTCTGTCTGTCTCTGTCTGTCTGTCTGTCTGTCTGTCTGTCTGTCTGTCTGTCTGTCTCTCTCTCTCTCTCTCTCTCTCTCTCTCTCTCTCTCTTTTAATTCTTTGAATTTTGACAGGTTATCTCTAATGTGTGACGTGATGTTATTCAACTTTTCCAGTTCATACAGAAATGATGATATTTCTTTGGAACTGTGATTCGCTGAATGGTTAATCACGCTTTAGGGTTCTTTTTTTCCTTTTTTTCTTACGCGGTGCTTCTAAGAGCTATATTTCTGCCTAGTGATCTTACGTCTACATCAAGTATGTCAGCAGTATGTATTTGTTTCAATCTCAGCCACTTCTTATTCAACGATCTGATTGTGTTGCATCTGGTCTGTGCAGCCGCCACGACAGGAGAGGTGCAGACCTGGGGAGCAAAGGCGTCAGAAACGGCGTTGCAAGCCATTAGCTGCGCGTACGCTGTTGGTGCTGTTGTGGCTCCCTTGATCGTCGAACCTTTCCTGGCCCCGATAAATGAAGCTGCGGGTTTCAGTGCTGCCAATTATTCAGTTCTGGATCCAAGAATCCAATTTGCGGGATCCAGTGGTTCCAGTGATTCATTTCTAGATCCAAGAGCACAAGACGTGGGAATTGCTTCTTTCTACTCTAATGAAACTTCCTCAGAGCCCTCGGCGCCAAAGACTCAAATTCATTTTGCTTTCAGCATTATCGCCGCCCTGTCTTTTCTTGCCTCCATTCCTCTTCTCGTCGACTTCATCACAACGCGGCAGGCAGCGAGAAATGACGTGGATGGTTCGGGATGTGATGAAACGCTAACCGAGAAAGAGCACCGTGGAAGCCGCAAGGACTACCACAATGGCCGACCAAACCTGCCTCGGGCGGCTTACCTGGGAACTCTCTTGTGGTTGTGCGTCTTCGACGCCGTCTTCTGTGGCGTGGCGATGACCTTCCCCTACTACCTGCCGACCTTCGTGGTTTTGCAGCTAGGCTGGAGCAAGTCTCGGGGCGCGCTCGTCACCTCAGCTTTCTGGCTCGCCTTCGCCGGATCTCGCTTCGCCTGCATATTCCTCGTGCGGATCTTTCGTCCAGCTCAGATCCTGGTCAGCTGCTTTTCTCTCATGGTTCCCGCCTTCGTGGCGTTTCTTCTGGCGTCAATATGGCAACTAGACTGGTTGGTGTGGCTGAGCAGTGTCACGGCTGGTGTCGCTACCTCGGCTGTTGTTCCCAGCGGATTCTCGTGGGTGAATGACGAGCTGATGCCTGTCACTGGGAGAGTGACTTCAGTTGTCATCCTGGCGGCCAATGTTGGACCTTTGCTCAATCCTATGGTGAGTTGTAGCGCCTTGCATTTTTGTCCATGTGTGTGTGTGTGTGTGTGTGTGTGTGTGTGTGTGTGTACGTACATACGATACGTGTGTGTGTGTGTGTGACTTTGATTTTGTCAGTGTGTTGTTGTTGTTGTTGTTGTTGTTGTTGTTGTCGTTGTTATTTCACTAAAACAATCTGTTAAAAACACACTCCAAATCACAAATCTTCATTGGTTTCAGGTTTTAGGTCACATGATGGAAAACAGCGGTGCCATCTGTCTGGCATACGCACTGGCAGGGGAAGCAACTCTGTGTGCTTTGATATTTCTGCTACTATTGCTCTTTTCTCGAACGTACCTCCGCACGAACTATGGCAGCATTCAAAATGATGACGTCACCCAAGATCATCAGCCTTTGCTTTCTGTTCCGGAAATTGTACAGAAGGGATAAACATCTATAGTCTATGTCAAGCATAAGAAAACAATAATAATGTACTCACCAGAAACATGGACAACCCAACATGAAGACGAATACACTGGAATACGTACAGACGTGTTTGTGTTCCCCACATGTTTGATTGTCCATGTTTCTGATTAGTACATTTTTTATTGTCATCTTTTTTTAGTACTTCTCGCCAGCAGTATCTTGTTCCTGTCAAGCATGAGAAATTCACTTCACTAAACTTTGCTAAAGAGCTGAAGTTGAACATAAACATAGACTGTGTTTACGGGAAAAAGAAACAAACTGAATGCAATGATGAATTTCAGATAACTAATTTTGTTGGTAGTTTGTCTTACAGATTTTAGTTATTGGATAAAAGCTGTTACTCAACTTAAATACGAGTGACGGGCGCAGTGGCCTAGTGGATAAGACATCGGCCTCGTAATCGGAAGGTCGTGAGTTCAAATCCCGGCCGCGGGCGCCTGGTGGGTTAAGGGTGGAGATTTTTCCGATCTCCCAGGTCAACTTATGAGCAGACTTGTGTGTACACGCAAGCACAAGACCAATTTCGCACGGAAAAGATCCTGTAATCCATGTCAGAGTTCGGTGGGTTATAGAAACACAAAAATACCCAGCATGCTTCCCCCGAAATCGGCGTATGCTGCCTGAATGGCGGGTTAAAAATGGTCATACACGTAAAAACCCACTCGTGCAAAAACATGAGTGAACGTGGGAGTTTCAGCCCATGAACGAAGAAGAAGAGCAGAAGAAATATGAGTACTGTTCGCACAGCAATACACTGAGGCAACGTTTCAATCAGCGTGGTTACGTAGCTCGACTCGTATGTATGGACCGGCACGGTTGGCCTAGTGGTAAGGCGTCCGCCCCGTGATCGGGAGGTCTTGGGTTCGAACCCCGGCCGGGTCATACCTAAGACTTTAAAATTGGCAATCTAGTGGCTGCTCCGCCTGGCGTATGGCATTATGGGGTTAGTGCTAGGACTGGTTGGTCCGGTGTCAGAATAATGTGACTGTGTGAGACATGAAGCCTGTGCTGCGACTTCTGTCTTGTGTGTGGCGCACGTTATATGTCAAAGCAGCACCGCCCTGATATGGCCCTTCGTGCTCGGCTGGGCGTTAAGCAAACAAACAAACAAACAAAAATCAACTTGTATGTGGAAGGTTGATGCCTGTTAACCCGTGATTTGTACAAATGTGGCCCTGCAGTCCGGACTGACGATCTAACAGCGAACGACAAGAAGAAGTACAAATGTAATCACGTAAATGCGCCCGATATTTTCTTTTCATCTCCAAAG
>NC_090251.1:46818920-47108920 GCF_037325665.1 Littorina saxatilis | reverse complement strand
GCCGTGACACTGCTCAGCCACACCAACCAGTCTAGTTGCCATAGCGACGCCAGAAGAAACGCCACGAACGAGGGAACCATGAGAGAAAAGCAGCTGACCAGGATCTGAGCTGGACGAAAGATCCGCACGAGGAACATGCAGGCGAAGCGAGATCCGGCGAAGGCGAGCCAGAAAGCTGAGGTGACGAGCGCGCCCCGAGACTTGCTCCAGCCCAGCTGTAACACCACGAAGGTTGGCAGGTAGTAGGGGAAGGTCATCTCCACGCCAAGGAAGACGGCGTTGAAGACGCACACCCACAAGAGAGTTCCCAGGTAAGCCGCCCGAGGCAGGTTTGGTCGGCCATTGTGGTCATCGTTGCGGCTTCCACGGTGCTCTTTCTCGGCTAGCGTTTCATCACGTCCCGAACCTTCTACGTCATTTCTCGCTGCCAGCCGCGTTGTGATGATGTCGACGAGAAGAGGAATGGAGGCAAGAAAAGACAGGGCGGCGGTTATGCTGAAAGCAAAATGGATTCGAGTGTCTGGCACCGAGGGCTCTGAGGAAGTTTCGTTTGAGTAGAAATAACGATTCGTTCCCGCCTTCACCATACTTGGATCCAGAAATGAATCAATGGAAGCACTGAATCCCGCTAGTTGTATTCTGGGATCCAGAACTGAAAAATTGGAAGCGTTGAATGTCACTGTTTGGATTTTCGGGGCCAGGAAAGGTTCGACGATCAGCGGAGCCGCAACAGCACCAACAGCGTATGCGCAGCTCATGGCTTGCAACGCCGTTTCTAACGCCATCCCTGCTCCCCAGGTTTTCACCGCTTTTGCTGTGGATGCTACACAGTACAGTTGTAACACATTCAGGGTTTGTGAGTCTGTACATACGCATCAACCTCCAAAAACACATATAGACGACAGTGTTAAGCGCTAACTGTTTACATGTGAAATCAACTCAATAAAATCAAGATATAAAATAAACTGCCTTCATTGTTTTGCATATCTTCTTCGTCTGCGTTCCTGAGCTTTTTACTTTCAAGGTTAACTTATGGTGAGAGTTCTGCGTTCCACACCGTATTTTACCTTGTTCAATTGTGTTGGTATACATTTAGAGTGTGTCTTCACACGCGTACAAACTTAGACATTCTGTTCACTAACATTTTGAACTCTGCTTCGCCCGGGAGTTTCTCACTTCGACTCTATATATTCTGTAAGAATGAGACAGTGTAAAAGTATTTACCATCAACACACTCTGTTTGCTGACAAATACCTTTGATTTGAGTTATCTCCCTTCCTTAGGAAAGTTCTACGGATACTTGAGAAGCAGGTCTAACATTGACTCTTTATATTCTGTAAAGACTGATCAGGCATGCCTGCAAGAGAAGAGTTACCTCCCTTCCATGGGTGACACAGCATGACTTACCTCCCTTGCACTATATAGCCTGTATTCATAAATGGGGAGGGTAATTATCCGAGGAAGGAAACCATGTCTGGAGAAACTAAAACCCAGGTGTATGCAAAATATCTTGTGCTTATCTTTTGCCATCTCTGAGGTATGGCGACCACAGACAGACACACACACTTACATCCATTTTTACATTCAGTCAAGTTTTGACTAAATGTTTTAACGTAGAGGGGGGAATCGAGACGAGGGTCATGGTGTATGTATGTGTGTGTGTGTGTGTGTGTGTGTGTGTGTGTGTGTGTGTGTGTGTGTGTGTGTGTGTGTGTGTGTGTGTAGAGCGATTCAGAGAAAACTACTGGACCGATCTTCATGAAACTTGACATGAGAGATCCTGAGTATGGTATCTCCAAACTTTTTTTTTTTTCATTCTTTTGATAAATGTCTTTGATGACGTCATATCCGGCTTTTCGTGAAAGTTGAGGCGGCACTGTCACGCTCTCATTTTTCAACCAAATTGGTTGACATTTTGGTCAAGTAATCTTCGACGAAGCCCAAACTTTGGTATTGCATTTCAGCTTGGAGGCTTACAAATTAATTAATGAGTTTGCTCATTAAAATTGTCATTAAAATCGATTTTTTGCAAACAGATTTAAAATTGATTGCATCGTATTCTTCATCACATTCTGAATCTAAAAATATATACATATGTCATGTTTACTCTTAAAATGTGATCACAATTAACGAAAAAAGATTAATTAGTCTTACGATTAAAATTTAAGAAATCGATCCAAAAAGGATTTCATCTTATTCTTTATCATTTCCTGGTTCCAAAAACATATAGATATGATAGGTTGTATTCAAAACAAGCTCAGAAAGTTAACAAGAATACAGAAAAGCGCGCTTTCCTGCTTAGCACAATACGCTACCGCGCTATTCTGGCGTGTTAATTTCACTGCGTTTTGCACGTGGGAGGTGAGCGATTTCCTTCTCGCGGGGATTGACGAAGCTGTACTGTCTTGGTGAAAAAATACAGTTCGTTCAGTTTCATTCCGTGAGTTCGACAGCTTGACTAATGTAGTAATTTCGCCTTACGCGACTTGTTCTTTCTTCATTTCTTCCCCTCATAGGAGCAATAGAGAGCCTCTAATATCACTGGCATGATGTGCTTGCTACAGGTGAACAGTAGGCACTGGACTGGTCTTGCACAATATAAGCTGTATTCAATAAATGGGGGTCCATAATCTGAGAAAGGAAACAATGAATGAAGAAACTAAAATCCAGGTGCACAACTGCGGCACATAGAGAGTGTGCAGGCATACTCTCTTGTTCCTGCCTCTTGCCATCTCTGAGGTATGGCGACCACAGACACACACATTTACATCTTGTTTTATATACATAGTAGATAGATTACGAAGCGGCTGGGGGCAAAAAACATGGCGCCATTTCAAAAAGTTAGAATTTTGAGTACACAAAAAAGGCTTTTCTTTGCACAGTCTATTAAGAAGAAGAAAATAGAAAGAAAAGAAAAGAAAACAAGTCGCGTAAGGCGAAATAACAACATTTAGTCAAGCTGTCGAACTCACAGAATGAAACTGAACGCACTGCTTTTTTCACCAAGACCGCATACTCGTAGTTTCGTCAGTCCACCGCTCGTGGCAAAGGCAGTGAAATCGACAAGCCAGAATAGTGCGGTAGTGGTCGCGCTGAGCAGGATAACACGCTTTTCTGTATCTCTATTCTTTTTAGCTTACTGAGTTTGTTTTTAATCCACACATATCATATCTATATGTTTTTGGAATCGGGGACCGACAAGAAATAAGATGAAATTGTTTTTAAATCGATTTCGGAAAATTAATTTTAATCATAATTTTAATTTTTTTTTATTTTCAGAGCTTGTTTGTAATCCAACTATAACATATGTACATGTTTTTGGAATCAGAAAATGACGAAGAATCAGATGAAATTGTTTTTGGATCGTTTAATAAAAAATATAATTGTAATTACAAGTTTCCGATTTTTAATGACCAAACTCATTCATCAGTTTTTAAGCCACCAAGCTGAAATGCAATACCAAAGTCCGGCCTTCGTCGAAGATTGCTTTGCCAATATTTCAATCAATTTGATTGAAAAATGAAGGTGTGACAGTGCCGCCTCAACTTTTACAAAAAGCCGGATATGACGTCATAAAAAAATGAAAAATAAGTCCGGGGATATCATTCCCAGGAACTCTCATGTCAAATGTCATAAAGATCGGTCCAGTAGTTAAGTCTGAATCGCTCTACACACACACACACACACACACACACACACACACACACACACACACACACACACACACACACACACACACACACACACACACACACACACACACATACACCACGACCCTCGTCTCGATTCCCCCTCTATGTTAAAACATTTAGTCAAAACTTGACTAAATGTAAAAAAATAAAAAATAAATCCACCATTAGTGATCTTTAAAAGTCCAAGCCCTCGGTCGATTTTTAAAACCTCCAGCCAACTTACTTGCACCAAAAGATGTCCCAAAGACGGCATTAAAGAAGCAGACGACCACCATGAAAGCGAAGAGGGAGCAAAACGGAGTTACGGCTGACGTTACAGCCATCATCAGCATGCCACCAATCATAAGCAAGGAAGGATTGAATAGGCCATACAACTAGAAAGTATCAACATTGGACAATTAGAACTGAAACACAGTTGATGATGATGCAAACACTTAAACTGATGTATATTTGGTTTTCTCTTTTTTGTTCAAGACACGGAATTCTTACAAAGTCATAGATCTTAAAAGACCGTTAGCCTTAAAAAAGAAGCAACTTTACGTATTTAAACAAACACCAAGACCAAACAAAAGCTTGTATAGCAAGCTGTTTAAAATGAACAAAAGTTTGCAATAATAACTTGTTTAAATCTAAATACAGAAAAAATAGACAACTCAAAACCCAAAGCATAAAAAGTACCCAATATTGACGGACTGTGTGATGATATCTTCTGCTATGGTCTGTTGAGACAGTGATATCAAAATCGAGACCGGAGGTCGAGATTTTGATATCACTGTCGAAACAGACCAATAGCAGAAGATATCATCACACAGTCAGTCCATGTTAGATATATTGCTAATTCTCTGGACAATTTGTATTTACTGTAAAGAAATTACAAAAGTATTTGTCTTAGTTTTGGCTGTTCCATATCCCTCCCTCTGATTATTATTTCTTTTTGTTCACTCTTTTCTTGTACTTTTCAGTATTTTAAAATGTCTTTCCTTTCAAAAAGTCTTTTGTCACTTGCTCAACTAAATTCTGGGATAATTACATTTTCATATATATGTGTTTGTTTTTAAATTTAGGTGTTTTTGTTTTTGAAGTGGGGAAGCAATAAAGAGGTCGTCGATATCAAAACTGATATCGACGGAAATGTCGTCGATATCACTTTTGCACTGAGCTCAGTTTTGCCCAATTGACCAATGGAAATCCACGTAACATATGAAATAGCAATATGAAAGTATATGGTCCATCCTGTCAGCCTACTGAGGCAATGAATAGTACACACAGATATATTGTTTAGCCTTACCAGTCCGACCAGGAGCGAGCCAGCCATGTTACCAGCAGACAATGCCGTGAAGAGGGCGGAGGCCTGCTGCACGTTAGTGTTGGTGATTAGCTGAAGGTCCAAGAAGGCGGGGCCTATCATTGCTTCCGTCAATCCCTATTGGACAGAGCAAAGTTTGATTGACTGCACTGTGCTTCTCCATAATGCCTGTTAGTGGGTGTAAGTCCTTAGAGGCGGGGCCTATCATTGCTGCCGTCAATCCCTATTGGACAAAGCAAATTTTGATTGACTGCATTGTGCTTCTCCATAATGCCTGTGAGTGGGTGTAAGTCCTTAGAGGTGGGGTCTTTAGTTGGTGCCGTCAATCCCTATTGGGCAAAACAAAGTTTGATTGGCTGCACTGCTCTTCTCACTAATGCCGGTGAGTGGATGTATGTCCTCAGAGGCGGGGCCTATCGTTGCTGCCACGAATATTGGACAAAACAAAACTCGATTAATGCATTGCGCTGTTCACTGGTTTGGTGATTAGTTGCAGCCGGCTCAAGAAGACCGGCCTTTTTACTGCTGTGATCAATCACTTTGGGACAAAGAAAGGTTTGATTACCATGTTGTACTGTTAACAAATATGTTGACTGGCTTCAGGTCTAGAAAAGGGAACCCCATCATTGCCTGTTAGACAAAGTAAAGCCTGATTAATTGCATCTTCTACTTTACACTATTGCATGATGACTGGGTTGTAATTCCAAAAAATGCGGGGCACATCATTGCAATCCCTTTTGGTGTGTGTGTGTGTGTGTGTGTGTGTGTGTGTGTGTGTGTGTGTGTGTGTGTGTGTGTGTGTGTGTGCGTGTGTGTGTGTGTGTGTGAGTATGTGAGTGTGTGTGTGTGTGTGAGTGTGTGTGCGTGTGAGTATGTGTGAGTATGTGAGTGTGTGTGTGTGTGTGTGTGTGTGTGTGTTTGTGCAGGGCCGGACTAGGCTAAGAGGAGGGGGGGTTGCCAGTGGTGGTCCAGGGGGATGTTCCCCCTGGCAGGGTCAAGGGGCAGAGCCCCTTGTGGGGGCCAGGGGGCTTCGCCCCCTGAAGCTGATGGGTAGGTCATATTCTGAGATAGGAAAATGGTCGCTCCTTGCATGAAACGGCATAAAATAAACAATAAATAAAAAATGTTTTAAACAAGTGAGGTACATGTTTAGGTTAAGGGGGGGGGGGTTGCGCAACCCCCATAACCCCCCCAGTAGTCCGGCCCGGGTGTGTGTGTGTGTGTGTGTGTGTGTGTGTGTGTGTGTGTGTGTGTGTGTGTGTGTGTGTGTGTGTGTGTGTGTGTGTGTGTGTGTGTGTGTGTGTGTGTGTGTGTGTGTGTGTGGTTGTGTCTGTTGTCGTTTTTACACATGTATTCAAGTTAATGGATCTTTATACTTCGTGTAAAGTCTGAATATATCTTCTTCGGTGGCTGACATGAAGTATAGAATAGATCTGAGGTGGTGAACCTAATTGCTTCCAAGTGAAGGATCGTACCTTCAAAGGATTCCGATTACTTTTGCCCAGAACGAGAAACATACCTTACACGCGTAGCACAAGCAAATCCATAAGCTTCTCCAGACCTTACGCCGTCTTTCTACTTGCGCTTTCAAAGACCTCGTGATTCCTTCTTCCGTGGCCTTGATACAGTATTCCTTTGAACTTGACCCTTTGCTGATTTCGGTAGTGTCCTTGACCCCGTAATTCCATAGCGCTTGTCCCTCTGTACTTTCTTCGTCGTGTAACAGTGATCTCCAGGCTTCTTCCTTTGTAACTTGGGCCATTTTCGGACTTTAATGAAAAACATTTCAGCTACGAAATCAGATATTGAAAAAGTTCTATCGTAAAGCATTATTGTGTGAATAAATGAAATTTAAGTAAAATTCGAATGCTAGGAAGCGTTCTTGCAATTGCTGAAACTGTGCACAATCAATTATTTTTGTTTGTTTGTTTGTTTTAAGTTTGGTGAAACAAATATTGTTTGTTCCTAGAAGTGGACAGTCATTCCGGATTATAAAGAAATGTGTATCCTCACTGAACAAAATTGTTCTAAAAGTAGCCATTTGAAAATTAAAATTTGTAGCTGTAGTTTATAACTATCGCGCAAATTTGTTACCGATGCATACCGTACTGTGAATAAAGCAGGTGTTCGGTTCTGTAAGTCTATTTGTGACCCTCCACCACGGAATGAGTCGCATGTCACCTCGCGCGGTTCTGCACTAGGCTTAGTATAAGTCCGGGGGATGTCTGGTAACAGTGTGACGGTCACCTTAGTCACAGGCTAAAAACTCGAAAAGTTTGCGCTCTTTTCTAAACCGATTGTCACCACTGGATAGAGCATAAAAACCTCTTTAAGAAAATGTAAAATATATGAAAATCATGCAAAGGTGACATGCGACTCATTCCGTGGTGGAGGGTCACATTTGTATTATTTTGTTATTCTATCGTTCTTCTCATTTCTCTGAAGTGTCCGAAGACTACTGAAGCAAAAACACTCGCATGTGTGATGAATGTCAAGTAGAAATAAAACATTGACACAATAGGTAACCAACAACAACAAAACACAAGCAAACAAACAAACCAAAAAAACCATTTTTTTAAAACAAGCAAACACACGGACGAACACACTGAGAAACAGACTGTTCACTAGTAATAAAGAAAAGTACTCGCTGCGTTTTCCTGTCAAAAGACTTGGAAGCGTAAACATTCTTATGTTCATGAACTATGAATATCAAGTAGAAATAAAACTTAAAACCACATTAACAAAACAAACAAGCAAACAAATAAATTAACAAACAGGGCGGGGATGTAGCTCAGTCGGTAGCGCGCTGGATTTGTATCCAGTTGGCCGCTGTCAGCGTGAGTTTGTCCCCACGTTCGGCGAGAGATGTATTTCTCAGAGTCAACTTTGTGTGCAGACTCTCCTCGGTGTCCGAACACCCCCGTGTGTACACGCAAGCACAAGACCAAGTGCGCAAGAAAAAGATCCTGTATTATTACCCCCTCTGCTTCTTTCTCTCTGTAAAGGTGTAGGGCTAGTTATTTTTCGGTAACTTACACAACAACCAAAATCACTTACCCAACAACGGGCCTGAATCCTCGATAGCTCACATGTTGATGAGTTAGACTTTGAGGGAACTACTTTAGCGATTGAAAAGTTCCGAACGCTCCAATGTACGAAATATACATCTCTAGACCAAACAATACAAACATACTGCATTTAAACTGGCAACTACAGGCTTGAACACATTAATCTCCATATAAAATCTATGAGTTTGGTTGTTTTCTAAATCCAAATCTAACGCTCAGTGCAGAGAAACTCGCTTTAGATCTCTTATGAGTGCACGCAAACTCCCAAGGCAAGTAACTCGCGTACGACAAGAGTAGTTCCCCTTCCAAATTTTCTGAACTGAGTTGCTTGGACAAGAAACTGCAATCCGACGGTTAGTTTTCGACAATATTTCATTTTATAAACAGATCACACGCAACCAAATGCACAAATCGCATCAATTTAAAGAATATACAGCGGTTTCATACACTATTTTGCCCCAGAAAACGGAACTTCATACAGTTTTTAACGTTGGAACACGGGTGCAAAAGTTCGTCTGCTTGTCCCATTCGAAGAAAGAACATTTCCCAAGCGATACCAAAACATGACCAGAACACACACTATCTGCCTTTACCGGCACAGCAGAATAACAACATAACTGTGTACTTGATTTTAGTCCAAAACAGGGAAACTGACAAGAAGTGTTAACAGAATTGATTGATTTTCCCTGAACTATACAACCGCGCATTGTTCAATCGCCAGCGCAGGTAGACTGGTTGAGTGATTTGGATTCGATCAAACTTTCGCAAAAAAATTCCTCTTTTCTTTGAATAACTGAAGAAAGGAGGAATAAAGAGGTTACATACCTCGTCTCAGTGATTATTAAAAATAATGGTCTCAGTTCGCGGTCATGAAAAAGCTCGCTGAAGCTCGCATTTTTCATGATCCGCTAACTTCGACCATTATTTTTGATAATCACTGAGACTCGGCATGTAACCTCTACTTATATGTCAGAGTTCGGTGGGTTATAGAAACACAAAAATACCCAGCATGCTCCCCCGAAAGCGGCGTATGGCTGCCTAAATGGCGGGGTAAAAACGGTCATACACGTAAAAGCCGTGGGAGTTTCAGCCCATGAACGAACAAACAAACAAACAAACAATTAACAAACATATCCCACGAACAAACATACCAACAAACAAACACAGAAACACACAGAAACACACAGACACACATAGACACACACACACACACACACACACACACACACACACACACACACACACACACACAAAGATAGACAAACAAACAAGTAAACACACATTTTATTTGTGACAAAGACACGTACTCACATTGTTCCCAGTGCTTCCACACTCTACTTTTGACAACTAGCAGAAACACGCTGCGTATCATTTTATAAGGAATTCACTCCCACCCCCCGCGGGTTAGGGGGAGTCCCATATTGGTTGGGACGAGAAAGAATTTACCCGATGCTCCCCAGCATGTCGTAAGAGGCGACTAACGGATTCTGTTTCTCCTTTTACCCTTGTTAAGTGTTTCTTGTATAGAATATAGTCAATGTTTGTAAAGATTTTAGTCAAGCAGTATGTAAGAAATGTTAAGTCCTTTGTACTGGAAACTTGCATTCTCCCAGTAAGGTAATATATTGTAGGCTACTACGTTGCAAGCCCCTGGAGCAAATTTTTGATCAGTGCTTTTGTGAACAAGAAACAATTGACAAGTGGCTCTATCCCATCTCCCCCCTTCCCCCGTCGCGATATAACCTTCGTGGTTGAAAACGACGTTAAACACCAAATAAAAAATAAAAAATGAAAAAAGATTCACTCCCCAAGGCACATTGTCATTAGCATAATGAATCACTTAATCTTATTTATTGTCAGGCATGGGAATTGAAAATTGTAAAAAAGGCTGAAAATTTATAACTGAAGACGCGAAGCGTCAAGTCGACGGCGCGAAGCGCCTAGTCTTACTAGGGGGGTCCGGGGGCATGCCCCCCCGGACAAAAATGTCTCCAAAGAACCCAGATGGTGCAATCTGGTGTCATCTGAGCTCCAAGTTTGCCATTAAATTCTGTTTTTAGAATCAGAGTTTTTAGTACCAATTTTTGCTTTTTTGAAGAAAAAAATATATACATGTATTATATGGTTTAAATGTGTTAAAAAATTGATCTGTTTAGACAAACAGGAAAATGTAACTTGTAACACAATCGGTGCAATCTGGTTTACTTTCAAACATAAAAGTTCAAGTAACTGAGGCGGGCGGTAGCAGTGCGTGAACAAAGTACAGAAAGTTTTCGCGGGCTTTTGCGCAAAGGCAAAAATAACCGGTGCTTTTTTTGTGTGCCTTCCCCCTTTATTTTTTTGGCGGACACTTTTACTTTTACGGCGGAACAAAAAAAAATAAACCGCCGTTCGGCGGACAATTCCCATGCCTGAATTTATTTATTTGTGTCTACAGTATGATTCAGGGCTCCCCAAAGTGCGCGTCCTATACACACTATATAACCTGAAATCACGTACTAGAAATTCATAGAGGGGGTTCCGGGACGCACTAAACCTATAAGAGCGGATCCCGGGATGCACTAAATTTCCGCTATCGTGCATACCGTAGGTACTCATTTCAGACTGTATTCGTCAATCAAGCAAAGTGCAAGCACAATTGCAAAATTCACGCGGGAACGTTATGGAAAAGTAGGCCGAAGCCGGTACAGATGAAGCAGCGCCCGACAAAGGTTATGACATAAACAGCACTCCTGGCATGTTGCTAGCGCAAAAATATACCGGGCAACTTCAGCGGCGGACGAAGACAGTGCCACAGATCCCGCGAAGCAATGGACAAAATCACACCGCTACCGACCCAAAAGAATGTGGCGTTTTCAGGCAGAAAGGAAGAAGACTTTCAGTTGGTTTAAACTGTTTTATTCAACGTTTGTGCATTATTTACAAAAAACGCATATTGAGTAAACAACAACAAGCATAATGCTTATAGTGGTGTTTACAGTTTTCTAGAAAGTACATATAAATGGCTGCTATTGTACAGTTTCAGTTGACCAAAGTTCAAAGACAAAACAAAAGTACTAACGTATATATGTACCTATAAGCTTATCTAAGAAAAGGATCGAACCGATACCACGAAAAAAATCTTGTTAAGGTCTCGAAAAACTTTCAAATGTCAGCGCTGAGATCATCTATCGGCAAGAAATGTGCCGACCGAGCGCATAACTATACATCTGTCAAAAAGTAACGTGAAGGTAAGCTTCCATATTTTTTAATTAATTTCTGCTGTTTCTTTTTACATTTAGTCAAGTTTTGATTAAATGTTTTAACATAGAGGGGGATATCGAGACGAGGGTCGTCGGTGGTGTATGTGTGTGTGTGTGTGTGTAGAGTGATTCAGAGTAAACTACTGGACCGATCTTTAAGACATTTTACATTGGAGTTCCTGGGCATGATATCTTTAGAGGTTTTTTTCAATTTTTTCGATAAATGTCTTTGATGACGTCATATCCGACTTTTTGTAAAAGTTGGGGCGGCACTGTCACATCCTCATTTTTTAATTAAATTAATTGAAATTTTGGCCAAGCAATCTTTGACAAAGGCCGGACTTTGGTATTGCATTTCAGCTTGGAGACTTAAAAATTAATTGATGACCTTGGTCATTAAAAATCTGAAAATTGTAATTAAAATCATTTTTTTATAAAACGATCCCAAAACAATTTCATCTTACTTGTCATCATTTATTGATTCCAAAAACATAAACATGTTATATTCGGATTAAAAACAAGCTCTGAAAATTAAAAAATATAAAAATATGATTGAAATTAAATTTCCGAAATCAATTTAAAGCAATATCATCTTATTCCTTGTCCGTTCCTGATTCCAAAAACATATAGATATGATATGTTTGGATTAAAAACACGCTCAGAAAGTTAAAAAGAATAGAGATATAGAAAAGCGTGCTATCCTCCTCAGCGCAACCGCTACCGCGCTTTTCTGGATTGTCAATTTCACTGCCTTTGCCACGAGCGGTGGACAGACGATGCTACGAGTATACGGTCTTGCGGAAAAAAATGCAATGCGTTCAGTTTCATTCTGTGAGTTCGACTGAGCTTGACTAAATGATGTATTTTCGCCTTACGCGACTTGTTTTTCTTCTGGGTGCTGCCTTTCAAACTGGCACAGTGAGAATAGGTGATGGCGCGATGAGTCTTTGTCAGATTGTGTTCGGATCTTAAAGACCTTACAGCCTTAGAGATCAGTACCAAATCAAAATCAAGTCTCAAGCACTGCACCTTTTAACCTTTCTCAATATTTCTACTATCATTTGGCTAATCTATCTCAGTCATGGAAAGCCACACACACACAAACACACACACACACACACACACACACACACACACTCATACAGGCACACCGACGTACTCATGTTTCAAAGTGTGCATCATGTTTAGAATCTGACATGTTAAAACAGCAACATTGAAATTGAAAAAACAGGAAGTCAAGTTCAAAGAATGTGTGTGTGTGCGTGCGTGCGTGCGTGAGTGTGTGTGAGATTGATTCTCGAGATTGATTCGTCTTCCCACTAACAGAAACAACAGAAACTACATTTACGTTCACAGCCCTTGCCGTGAAATCAATCAATCAATCAATCAATCAATAGGAAGCTTATATAGCGCGTATTCCGTGGGTACAGTTCTAAGCGCTTGTCTATAGTTACTATAGCAGACTGATATGCCCCGTCTGTTACACACCACCACATACCAAAACCAAGGACAGTTGTGTACTCTACAGACTCTGTCAAAAGTGACTGCTTCCAATGCAGAGTCGGAATTTGGGGGGTGAATTTATTTTACAAATTGACACCAGCGGAAGTTAAAACTGTCCAGGAAAACAGCCCAGCTGTGGCTATTTGGTACGTGTCCATGTGTTGGAATGGTCTCATTTCATGTCAAAGCCTGGCCATGGCTGAATCGTTTGCACGGGAAAGAATGTGCCTTTGACTATTCAAAATAACCCCATATTTGAAAGAATCGATTTTCATCTCTCGCCTTCCGCAATGGCAAAATGGATCAGAATGAGAATGTCATTATTGCTACAACGGCTTCGGCGTTTTACAATTTTGATAAGCTTAAAAACATGATATCTAGATATTAATAACGCGCAATCCAACAGTGGGATGCGAAAACAATGTATACATGTAGTGACAATATCAACACAGTTTGTATTGTGTGAAAGCAACAATTCTGTTGAATAATTCAAATGAGATATAATAAACCTGTAGGGAGACAGATGTCTAACTGTTTAGACTGATAAAGACACGTCGTAAATTACGCACGTCGTTATTGTGACAAGTCACAAAAAATAAACGTTGACACGGTGTGGGAGAAGTCCCAGGGCGGGGACGTGGCTCGGTGGGTAGCGCGCTGGCATTATAAGTAAACCTCGCCAAAAAATTATTGCGACAAATTTCATTCAAACTTGTTATGCCAGTTGAAGCCAGCAATTGACTTTCTGGATCACCTTTCGGATTAAAGATTTCTTTTCCAGGGATCGCATGAGCGGTCAAACACGGGAATTTGTGCGACAATTTTGAGGGGTATCATGACAAAACGCGCTATATTTCACTCATGACTCGGTTGATTGCTTTGAAACTTTCAGGATATATTATTTTGCCTACATAATAGATGTGCTTCGAGTAAAGTTTTGGATTGTAACACTTTTCTGTTCATTCTATCATTTAGCTGTTTACCTGTGGTGATGCCCAACGCATTTGAGAACTTAAAGGTTTGTTTTTTAAAAAGTCATGAAGAACTCTGCCTAACACACCTACTGTTGAGCAGAAACTTTCTTCCTTAGCCCAGAGCTTGGAAAAAATACCGCCCCAGAGCTTTTCACGCATGGAACGTCTCCTACACAGTAACACGCACATGTTAATGCAGGCATGGGAATTGAAAATTGTAAAAAAGGCTGAACATATTTAACTGAAGACGCGAAGCGTCAAGTCGACGGCGCGAAGCGCCTAGTCTTACTAAGGGGGTCCGGGGGCATGCGCCCCCGGAAAAATTTTTCTCCAAAGAACCCAGATGGTGCAATCTGGTGTCATCTGAGCTCCAAGTTTGCCATTAAATTCTGTTTTTAGAATCAGAGTTTTTAGTACCAATTTTTGATTTTTTGAAGAAAAAAATATATACAAGTATTATATGGTTGAAATTTGTTAAAAAAATTGAACAGGAAAATGTAACTTGTAACACAATCTGTGCAATCTGGTTTACTTTCAAACATAAAAGTTACAAAGGCTCACCAATAAGAATTGCCTACTTAAGTTACTTTCCCATGATCTCTTACAAGGAGTTTAAAAAAAAAGTATACAAAAATATTTTTTAAAAAAGAAGAAGAAAATAAGGCTCAACGCATATATTTTTCTTCGATTTGTGGGTTAGCGGTTTGGGTACCAGCCCAGCTCCAACCCTTGCTTAAATTTGGTAAATATAGTTCGAAGAATACGATCAGCACAGTGACATTCGAATGGAGAAAAACTGAAACAGATGCGCAAAGTTCAGATCTAGAGCGGTGTTCTTCGCTTGACCACAGGCGGAAGGTATCGTCCACTGGACTACTACTATCACAGAAAGACTACTCTTTCTGTGATAGTAGTAGTCCAGTGGACGATACCTTCCGCCTGTGGTTGTTGACTTGAGCCAAAATCTGTTCTTCTTCTGCCGTATAAAATCGAAGGAAAATCAAACAATTCAGGAGCACTGTGCCATACTTGAGCAGAAAAAACCCACCTGGCAAACGTTGATTGTCCTTCAGAGAAGAGCACGTTTCAATGTGCTTCTTCCTGGGGAGATGGTCAGTTAGTGCTTGAAGTCCCCGACTGGCATACGAAACGTAGATGTTGCAGACGATGCACCATGCTGAACCACGGACATCAATTTTTCTAAATCGGGTGCCGACGTGCTCTTTGTCTCTATTCACTTCCACAACAGCCGACACCCACTCCCATTATTTTCCATTTGTTCGCGCATCCAGTGTCATCGAATTTTTGACCACGTTTTACAACACGCGCGATCGACATTTTCACTGGTACACTGCGTTCAATGCTGTCGCGTTCCCGCGAATACTATAGCGTGCCCGCAAATCAACAGCGAGCTGTAAACAGTTTCACTCAAAGTTCAAGTAACTGAGGCGGGCTGTAGCGTGAACAAAGTACGGACAGTTTTCGCGGGCTTTTGCGCAGAGGCAAAATAGCCGGTGCTTTTTACACCCCCGGTATAGGGGTGTGTATAGGTTTCGCTCGATGTGTTTGTTTGTTTGTTTGGGTGTGTGTTTGTGTTCGCATATAGATCTCAAGAATGAACGGACCGATCGTCACCAAACTTGGTGAACAGGTTCTATACATTCCTGAGACGGTCCTTACAAAAATTGAGACCAGTCAAACACACGGTTAGGGAGTTATTGGTGGATTAAGATTCTACAAGGACTTATAGAGGCACATATTAATGGTCAAAGGGAAATAACCTTCTCAGTTGGTGGCAGTGAGAATGGTTATTTCCCTTTGACCAACGGGGGTGTTTTTCCTACCTCGGAGGAATTTCTTGTTTTGTGTGCCTCCCCCCTTTATTTTTTCGGCGGACACTTTTGCTTTTCCGGCGGAACAAACAAAAATTTCGGCGGAAATGGCGGACAATTCCCATGCCTGTAATGAAATAGATCCACATGACCTGATAATGATTAATACCACAGCTAACCGCGATCCTGTGATGTCTATACCTTTCTTTTGTAATTCAAATGTAATTCCTTTATCTGTCCGTGTATCTACAATTGTCTCCATCGTCTGTGAATTTATTTATATGTGTCACACACACACACACACAGAGCTTCCGCTTAGCTAATAGATTGAAAGAACGTTAAAAAGCAAGAACCAACACACACACACTTATGCGCCAGTCACACATACATGATTTTTTATTTTCAACAGAAGTAACCCAAATGCACCTTTAAACTGTAACTTTATTCAATGAACTTTCCATCGCTTACTACACCGCACATGAATGCTGTATAAATGTCTAGAAATAATTTCGGATTAGATAAAAGGCACGGAACTGTGTTACATTTGATTTTTAAAAACAACTTTAGAATTATTCAAAAGAAAAATAAACACGTTCCTGTGTTCTGTGGCATTTCAATGTTGTATCTATTTCATCAACATGATTCCAATTTCATTACTAACAGTCTAAAAAAAATGTCAAAGAATTTTGAGAGATCGGAACAAATGAACACAAGGCAAAGACACAAACTATTATGAAACTAAAGACGGGTTTTTTTCCCTGTTGTTGCTGTTGGTGGTGGTGGTGGATGAGGTGGTGTTGTTGTTGTTGGTGGTGGTGTTATTGGTGGTGGTGGATGAGGTGGTGTTGTTGGTGGTGGTGGTGGTGTTATTGGTGGTGGTGGATGAGGTGGTGTTGTTGTTGGTGGTGGTGGTGTTATTGGTGTTGGTGGATGAGGTGGTGTTGTTGGTGGTGGTGGTGTTATTGATGGTGGTGGATGAGGTGGTGTTGTTGTTGTTGTTGTTGGTGGTGTTATTGATGGTGGTGGATGAGGTGGTGTTGTTGTTGGTGGTGGTGGTGTTATTGGTGGTGGTGGATGAGGTGGTGTTGTTGTTGATGGTGTTATTGGTGGTGGTGGATGAGGTGGTGTTGTTGTTGTTGGTGGTGGTGTTGGTGGTGGTGGTGGATGAGGTGGTGTTGTTGTTGTTGGTGGTGGTGTTATTGGTGGTGGTGGATGAGGTGGGGGTGGATGAGGTGGTGGTGTTGTTGTTAGAAATGTCTGTACATGATTTTGAGCATTGCAACATAAGCCTAATTTCCGTTTCTGTCAAGTAACTAAATGAAAAGAGTTTTCGGATTGAGCTTCTCATTTACATGTCTCTCGATTAAAAGTCTTCGGAATGCGCAAATGCTTCCGATTACAAGTCTTCGGAATGCGTTCAATTCTTCCGATTGGAAGGTTTGGGAATGCATTAGCACTTGGAAATAACCAAACACATACGCAGAAAAACAAAGAAGAAAACAAATTCAGTTTTCGCTGCGGTGTTCTACATCAGATGCCGGTCTTCCCAGATTGAGAAGAAGCTGCGCCGCCATTTCGTCCACACACCCTGCGGTGTTCTACATCAGATGCCGGTCTTCCCAGATTGAGAAGAAGCTGCGCCGCCACTTCGTCCAAACACCCTGCAGTGTCTTCCTCCTGCTGAATATGAAGAATAAATATAATTCAATCTTCATTATCATCATCAACGCCACCACATCTATCATCTTCATCGTCGTCGTCATCAATATCATCGTCGTCGTCATCATCATCTTTATCAGCATCATCATCGTCGTCACGCCAGTAATCAAATATAGTTTCAAAAGGCACTGATTTCCGCGGATATAGGGTATATTGGCACATGTTTTTCCGAATCATTATGTTCATTTCCAGGCATAGTTACCTCCCTTCCAGTGTTGGTCCCAGGCCTCGGTCTTGGCGATGACGCATACTTTTTTATTTGACGCATTGGCGTGACCCCTGGCATGTCGACTTTCCGATAGTTGGGACATATAGGTCTTCAGGACTGAGGAGCACGCACCGAAAGTGGGTGCCACCTAAACGAGAGAGAACAAACCGCGGGTTCTGATTCGTTGGAATCACAACACATCTCAGTTTCAACCAATCCAACACTGCGGGTGGCTCCCGTTTGGGTGGTCACTTTGTCAAGCACCTCAGCCCTGTCCATCAATTTCCCTACCAAACGGACAAAGCAAGGACGTTTGGACCTATCCCTTTTTGAATCTAGGTCCACCTGAAATGTCCTATATGCTGGAAACAACACTGTTGCATCATCGGTTTAAAGTTGCAGTGTTTAAAGCCCCCCTCCCCCCCCCCCCTCCAACGTTTGGACCTATACCTATTTTGAATCTAGGTCCACCTGACCTGTCCTATGAACCTCAACACTATTCCATCTTTGGTTTAAAGTTCTAGTGTTTATAGCCTCCCTCCCCTTCCCCTCCAACCAGATCAGCCAGTATGTATTTTCTTTGCAATGGGCGTAATAATCCTTTGGACTAATGGGTGCAGTGTCGTGGTGGTAAGACGTCGGCCTCTTGATTGGAAGGTCGTGAGTTCGAATCCCAGCCGCGGCTGCCTGGTGGGTTAAAAGTGGAGATTTTTCCGATCTCCCAGGTCAACTTATGTGCAGACCTGCAAGTGCCTTCGTGTGTACACGCAAGCACAAGACAGAGTGCGCACGGAAAAGATCCTGTAATCCATGTCAGAGTTCGGTGGGTTATAGAAACACGAAAATACCCAGCATGCTTCCCCCGAAATCGGCGTATGCTGCCTGTATGGCGGGGTAAAAACGGTCATACACGTAAAAACCCACTCATGCAAAAACATGAGTGAACGTGGGAGTTTCAGCCCATGAACGAAAAAAAGTAAATGTTAAGGGGTTTATTGTCCGTCAGGTCTTAATTGCCTATATTGGACATGAATTGGTTTATACGATTCGAGTTTTTACGCCCTCACGGCTTTTGATGTATGCGTGTTTAGGTGGTATCAGCCATCTGCACTTATGGTAGAATGACCAAGATCTTTAACGTGCGATTGTGGTGACACGGGGGTGGGAGATGGATACCGTCTCTGGGTCTGCACATAAAGTTGACCCGTGTCCGTCCCGGCCCGGATTCGAACCAGCGACCTTTCGATCACAAGTCCAGTGCTCTACCACCCCAAGCCCATGAACGAAGAAGAAGAAGAATCCTTTGGACTTACCTGTGAGGAAAGGGCCGGCTGGTGTTCCTCCGTCATACTGTGTGTTTCCACAGGGCTTGTGGCGCTGCTTCCAGTGCAGCTAGGAAACGATAATTATATGCAAAAAGATCACAAAATCCTCATTCATGGGGAAAGTACAAATTCATGGCTAGGTCAGACGTTAATGATTTTATACTATATATTTATGATGACATTATACGACAGCAATTGACCCCCCAAAATCGACTTCGCTAATATTTTGTTCGTACTATGTGATATTTTCAGAATGTGTTGAAACAAGTGGGAAGGAATTAAATACACGCGCGCGCGTCAGACTTAAAGACATACGACTGTGATTGACCCCCAAAAAACGACGTCGCTAATAATTTGCTAAAAAAAATTTTTTATTAGGGAAGTTGTTTTTGGGCGGACAATCGCTTTTGTACGTTTGTACGTTTTTGCACGATTGCTGGGGTTGTGACAGCTGATTAATTGGTGCCAGTCATGAAACCATTTGTATTGTAAAATTGTTTCTTCATACCAAAAGTCAGTCTGTCTGTCTAATGATTGCAATGTGTTGTGAGTGTGTGTGGGGGGAAGGGGGGGTGCGTGCGAGTAAATGTGTGCGCTACAAGCTCAACATGTAAGTTTCTAGCCACGTTCTTAACCCACACCTTTCACTTACCTGAAAGGTGGCTGAACAAAAAGGACGGTTTCCATGGGCTGAGAGAACGCGAACTGCCCGGCGCACAGGTAGCCAGCAGGTGAACCATGCAGAGGAAAGCCATCTGACTGGAACGCAGTATTGTCCTGAGGCTGACTGCTGTAGTGTGTCTGGTCCGCTACGTCTGGAATAAGTAAGACACGGGTTGAGTTAATTTGCAGAAATGATAACATATGACATGATTATGCTTCTTTTACTTTTTACCCGTTTTGCTGCAATTAAAATATCTTTTGTGGATCAAATTAAAGAATAGTGTCCCAAATTCAGGGAAGCTGCGACAAAGCACGAAAGTGTCAGTTTGTTGAACATTAGATATTATTGTGGTGAAAAGCAATAATTCTGACTTTGACATTCGATTTATTCCGTATTCTTTAGTTTCATGTTCAAGGGACACAACTGTTGACGGAGAGAGATAATTTGGATCTTGCCCAAATGTGACTCACCAACAGTAGCAGAAGTTTGCCCAAACCACTGCAGCGCTTGGAAAGAATCGCAAACCTGGAAGTTGGGAACGTGATATCTTGAAACCTGAGGTGGGTGTCCTCCTCGGATCTGACTCGGTGCATTTGTTCTGCGCGAACTTAGAATCCGGTTTCATTCTAGAATGGACCGGGTCCAGGTTGGAATTCTAACCCTGCGCAAGTACAGGGGTGCCATTCTAGAATGAAACCCTTGTTGCTGGTCCATTCTAGAATCGGCCGTGCGCAAGGTTGGAATTTGGGTCCAAGTTGGAATAGTCATTTCAGTTAGACTATCACACAACCAAAGCCACAAATGTGGATTTTCTGTTTGTTTTTGTTTTTTGTGTGTTTGGTTGGGGTTTTTTTCTCGGGTTTTTTACACTTTACTCAAAGACATATTGAATTGGGATTGTGATGTTCTGAAAGTGATTACGATTTTGAGAGACACTCAGCACTGATCGCTACGAACGGAAATTTCCGGACTGACAGTGTTTTGCCGATCTCGCTTGTAACTTTTAATCTTATTCATATACATGAAGTTGGTCTTCTGAATTGTGAAGATATAATGTCAACTTTTTTTTAAACCTGTGACAACAGCTCTATAACTCACTCTGTCCTTCTGTTGGTCTGTCTGTCGGTTAGTCGGTCTGACCGTCTGTCTGTCTGTCTGTCAAAAAAATTGTCAAAAACCCGGACATTTCCGAGAGGGAGACAGCGCTGACATTGCAAGCGGCCGCAACCGGCTCTCATCACAAAAACAACTGCCCTGCAAACAATACCGCCCTGGTAGTCCCCCTTGCTATGGTCTGCCTTTGTTTATTGCGTACTCAGGAGTGTCAACTTTCTTGACATGACATGACATCGCAAGATCGCCAAAGGATTTTTTTCAGGGGTAGACAAATCAGCCCCATTTTATCAAAGGGAAGGTGCAGGTGGAGATAATTCAAGGGAAGACAACTCTGTCTTACCTACAAACATTACGGCCCCCTTTATTCAAGGGTTTCATTCTAGAATGGCACCCCTGTACTTGCGCAGGGTTAGAATTCCAACCTGGACCCGGTCCATTCTAGAATGAAACCGGATTCTAAGTTCGCGCAGAACACATTCAAACGACTGAACGGGTATTCAGCTATTTGGGTTGGGCCGGTGGTTGGCGCAGGGCATTGGGCCAGAGACTGTTGAGTATACAGAGACGCTCCATGCGGTGCTGAAAAGTGAGACCGGATGCCCAGTGGCGCCACCACGCGGAAACATGGAAAAACCTACTTTCTCTTTTCACAGCAGTAGTGATATCGTGCTACACAAGCATGGCCGCGCGAACGCGAAAACGCAGTGGGGCATGGTGTTCGGTCATCAATTGCTCAAACCCGTCGCGATATAACCCTTCGTGGTTGAAAACGACGTTAAACACCAAATAAAGAAAGAATCAATTGCTCAAACGCACATGCCAAAGGCTTCAGGATGTTCAAATTTCCCAAGGAAGAGAGCAGGTGTTTCTTCAATTCAGTTTTATCTCGTTAAATGTTGGAAAATCAGTAACAGTTGTAGCGTCGAACTGCGTGTAGATCTATTCTACCGGAACAGTGAAAACACACACTGTATACACACTACAGCCTCAAACCAGTCCCGGCAGAGGGTAGACAGAGAGAGAGAGAGAGAGAGAGAGAGAGAGAGAGAGAGAGAGAGAGAGAGAGAGAGAGAGAGAGAGAGAGAGAGAGAGAGATTGGATTGGATTGGATTGTTTACTCATTTAGGCCGTAGCCCCTTATGACGGGGGTGAACATATATACAATGACATAATGACATTTGCACACACATCAAATGAAATAAATCATACACGAACTACTAAGACATTACATTTCAAATAAAATATACCGTAGGCTTAGGCTACATGAACTAAGACATAACAACACTACGTAGCCGAAATGCTTTGTACACATAAGCTGACAACTTTCGAACAATACCTTCATTCACAGATGCCATAAGCATAGAAAACTTGTGTAAACTTGGGTGTCTATAAAACTTAGCAGGAATAAACTGGCATCGCAAATCACGAAGTGCGGGGCAACAAAGCACAAAATAAAACTAATCTTCCTCACTTTCCCTGCACAATGGGCATAACAACATATCCGCATCGTATCTCTTATATCGATTAACGTGCACAAATAGTTCTGTTATTCCACCTCGGAATCTTGCCATAATAAGAGAGAGAGAGAGAGAGAGAGAGAGAGAGAGAGAGAGAGAGAGAGAGAGAGAGAGAGAGAGAGAGTGAGAGAGCTTTCTGAACAAGAAAGAAGCAACTGAAAAGAAATAAGAAAATCATCGATCGATCAAGATTCTTTAAAGTCAGCTTGGTCACAAGAATCTGGTTTAAGTTGCTGTATTTTACAGTTTTCCTTACATGATAACTTCTTAGCTCCGTGTTATTGACAACCCATTTCAGTTTCGATGTGCTGGGACGACACCAAATTGACTAAATGCCTTAGTTACCGATTTAACCGGGAACTATTTCGTTAAACGATTAATTCCTGAATATGTATTCAGTATGTATTTGTATTTGATTAAAACACACAAAAATAACGACGGTTAGTTCGTGAAAAGAGACTGACTTGAATCATGTTTGCATAACTTCAGCGATGCAGCGAATATTGCCTAAGAAAATTAATTTGATTTAATTTTAATCTATACCATTTTCTGCGGTGTTTTTATGGTCATTTAAAAAGGATGTTCACAAACAAACATATTTTTTCATCCAGTTACTGTTTGCAGCACTGTCAGCCGGACAGAACAGACAGTATGTTAATATAAACGTGATATAAACACAGCCGACAGCAGCCGCTATACGCGAACTTCCTTGTGCGGCAGGGAGTGGCTCTTTTCCCGCGCTGCGCTGGCCGGTCTCACTTTCGCACCGCAGCGCAAAGAAGGATGACGCGTCTCTGTATACTCTATAGTCTCTGATTGGGCTCCAGGGTTGTTGGTCATAGTTATCAAACTCTGCAGCGCTGAGGAGGTCGGTGGTCGCACGGTGGTGGCTTGAGGATATAGCAGAGGGGAGCTTGTGTGGAAGAATTGCTGAGCAGCCATTGGGGAAGCCAGTGCTTGAATTGTTGGACTTGTCTGAGACAGTGTCGGTGAGGCCAACGGAGAAGGACTTGCCTGAAAAGTTCAAAAAGTGTTACATTCGCATCTTGTTGTGTAATGTAAAAAGAACTTGCGGGGAAAATTAAAACAGTTTTAAACACATCGTGTTTTGAACGCCAAGATCAAAGAACTGTGATTGCCGGAAAAAGTCCCAACAATTTTAAACGTACGTCAAGTTGTGTAAAGTAAGACACTGCCTGGGAAAAGTCAATTTGTGCAAGCAACGTAAACATTAATCCGGAAAATTTTAAGTACATGAACTGAACATCGTTCATCTTATTGAGATTGAGAAGTGATAAATAAGCCTACTGTTATTTAAATCTGAAATCTACAATTTGAATATTCCTGTAATCAGCGGTAATTTACAATTTTAAAAAAAACTGTATAAGGGGGCCAAACTACAGATGTACTGCCAATAGTAATAAAGTTGCAAAAATAACATCTAACATAAATTCATAAGAGCACGCTTAAAGGTGGTTCATGTTCCTTTTGCTGATAAACATTAGGTGTTGATAAACATTTGTGAATAAACTCTTGTTTAAACCAAAAAGTTCACCATGTAAAGACCGGCACGGTTGGCCTAGTGGTAAGGCGTCCGCCCCGTGATCGGGAGGTCGTGGGTTCGAACCCCGGCCGGGTCATACCTAAGACTGAAAAATTGGCAATCTAGTGGCTGCTCCGCCTGGCGTCTGGCATTATGGGGTTAGTGCTAGGACTGGTTGGTCCGGTGTCAGAATAATGTGACTGGGTGAGACATGAAGCCTGTGCTGCGACTTCTGTCTTGTGAGTGTGGCGCACGTTATATATGTCAAAAGCAGCACCGCCCTGATGTGGCCCTTCGTGATCGACTGGGCGTTAAGCAAACAAACAAACCATGTAAAGCAAAACCCACCACACAATAAACAGCAGTCTGGTGAAACTGCCCTTCTTCCAGTTGCAGACGACCGGTTGTTCCACTTCCATCTTTACCACCTCCGCCCTGGTGTAGTGCCGAAGACTTCGCCCTGGAACATTCTCTCCTTCCCACGACCTTAGCCGCCTTCGGACCTTCCACCGACTCTGCTATACCCACCATCTTCTTCTCCCATTTCTCGTTCTGTTGTCTCCGGCGTCGAGCGTTGGCGAACCAAGTTTTGATCTGCACGTGCGTCAGTCCCGTCTGTTCCACCATCTTCTCGCGCTGGGCGAGACTAGGGTACGGGTTTTCAGAGTGTGTAAGAAACCAAGACGACAGAACTGCTCGTGCCGTGTAGTCCAGAGAGCGCGTCTTTCGCCCTTCCTGACTGATGCTTGGGGGAGGGGGGTTCCTGACAATGACAGAACTTTACGGTTGACTGAGTATATAGCCTTGTGTAGCCTAACCAAAATTTACCAATCGGGCAACTTTTTTGTTTAATATACTATCACAAGTATGATCATAAAAAACAATTGGTTTGTGTGATATTCAAAATAAAATACACGCAGTTAGTGTTAGTCCCGTCACGACGGTAGCTCCGGCTTAAGTTTGGTACCGGTGTAACACGAAATTTTTACTCCCCGAAAAATTTACTCCGGAGTAAATATTTCGTACGAAATTCTTACTCCGAGTACACTTTTTGTACGAGAAAAGAACTCCCCAAGGCACGACAAAATTACTCCCTCCACGAAATTTTTACTCCCCATTTTTTTTTACTTCCAGTAAAAATCTCGTACGCAAAAATGGGATGCGGGCGAAGGGATAATGACAATAAGTGATCTCGCGCACACGAATGTCGCGCTACCTTCCTTCCATCCCTTCCACCACCAAGACTAACAGGGGACAAGGGAGTACACATTTCGTACACCTGGCATGGGAAGTTAAATTGCTCGTGTTGGGGTGAAGTAATTTATTCGTTATTTATTCGTCAGGGGAGTAACATTTTTTTACGAAATGTTTTCTCGGAACTCACTTGTCTTGGGGAGTAATTTTCTCGTGCGATGGGGGAGTGCTTTTTTCGTAAAGGGAGTAATTTTTTCGTACGAAATGTTTACTCCGAAGTAAAAATCTCGTGGGAGTAATTTTCTCGTGTTACACCGGCAATAGTCATTCTTTGCAAAGAAAATTGAACAACAGAAATATGCATTGTAAAAGAAACAGCGGCTCAAATAACTTTTAAAGAAAGTAACACAGTCTTAGCTCAATCCTAAATATGGGACTAAATTATTATGATAATGTTGCCCCTGTTTGAGGATCTCTCTCTCTCTATCTCTCTCTCTCTCTCCCTCTCTCTCTCTCTCTCTCTCTCTCTCTCTCTCTCTCTCTCTCACTCTCTCTCTCTCTCTCGTCTTATGCCTACCTTTTTTGGCTCACGTAAGTGTAGCCTATGCGATCGTAACTTTGTCTGTCTGTGCGTTTGTGCGTGTGTTTGTGCGTGCGTGTGTTTGTGCGTGCGTGTGTTTGTGCGTGTGTATGTCTGTGGTAGAAACTTTAACATTTCGTCATTTGAAGACGTCACATTATGGCGTAAGAGAGGGTTAGACGTCACGCGAAGGAATTACTGAAAGTCTCGGTCATTATTATTTTGAGCGGACCGAGACTAGTTGGCAGTCGTGTCTGCAAGTAGGCTACATGCAGACAGACAGATCTAGATCTAGTGTCTCGCTTTCTTGCACAGTGTCACCTATGCTTACTGTGTGTGTGTGTATGTGTGACGGAGTGATTGAGTTTGTGTTACTGTTTGTCGATTTCTTACGTGAGCCTTGTCTGATACGAAATCTCATGAGAGCAGACAACGGCTTCTTGTATCGTCTTCCCCACATCGTGTAGTGAGCTTCGTCCCATACGTCTAGCAGGTCTGATCCGTCACTAAAGGTGCCGTCCTGGGAAGGAGGGGGGGATTAAAATAAAAGTGAATTAATTCCTCAGTAATACCTATAATTATCAATTAATCAAACAGCCTGTGCATCACCATCACTTCTGGCCTCCTTAATATTTCTGCCACACCCGTTGTATTTCATTTACGATTAGAAAAAAAGTTAGAGCATATTTGAGAGGAACAACTCACACTGTAATGGAGATAGTAATGACAACAACGACCACAATGATACCGGTGAAAATGATCATGATGATAAAAACAACAAGCTCCCTTTACCGGTTGAATTGTCCAAGTACCTTGTAACCCTGTTAGCCTTGCCAGAATGAAACCTAGAAACAGAACACAAAAGAAATCTTTCTATGCCAGGGTTTTAAAACAAATGTTCATCATTCAAATGAAACCTGAAACAAGATCTGCTTCAAAGCACCGGCGTCAGCAGAGCTAGTGAAGGAACGAACATCTCAAACAAGCACAAAATAAAATGTCATATATGTTCTGTATTCAGTTTACTAATGCTGATTCAAGCCATCTAGCAACAAACCAACAAAACACGATGCAAACACACACACGCACGCTCACACAACACACACACACACACACACACATACACACACACACACACACACACACACACACACACACACACACACATACATACATAAGTATCAGTGGACAAGGATCCCCTCCGCCTTCGTTCAGTCAAGTCATACATACATACACAACTACACACACACACACATACCTACATACCTACATACATACATACATACATACATACATACATACATACATACATACATACATACATACATACATACATACATACGCATCGAAAGACAAAGAACCCCTCCGCCCTCCTTAAATTATTCAGTCAAGCATTGACTTTCGTGTAAAAATAAAAGTTAAAAAAATAACAATAAAATAAAAAGTATGCACAGCTATCTGATCATGTGGATTTATTTTAATCCCATCCTTTTACTTGTCGTTGGTAAAGGTCTTTGTGGATCTTTCACAATAAATAAGCAGTGAAAATGTTTTAGATCATAAGTATTTCCTACTTAATTGACATTAAACAATTCGCGACGTTTATTTTCCATGCTAATAAGGCTAACATATGTCTCCATTGGTTTATCTAATTTCGTCGTGATCGTTCACCACACATTTGAATTATTCAACCGAATTTTTGCTTTCAAAACACACACACAATTCTAACCAGACCACCGCCACCGCTTCCCCCCCCCCCCCCCCAACCCACCCCCACCAACACCACCACCCCCTCATATCCGACTCGTAAACACATTTATGCACAATTATCGCACCTGCAAAACAGTACACAGTTGTGACTGTACAATCAGTGGCACATACACACACACACACACACACACACACACACACACACACACACACACACACACACACACACACACAAAACCTGATACAACAGCACAGATGTTGGGTGAATGCATATCACTTGAATCACCCATGGAACGTTTCCAACATTTGTGTCGTTATTGTTTCTGACTTTGTACATTGTTTTTTCACAGAGCGCTTTTGGACCCCCATGGTTATTTGCTCTTCATATCCACTTCCCATATATGTTGGTTTAGGGTAACGTGACCCAAAAAGATAGGTTCGGTAGGTCGGCTTTATTTTCCTTTCTTTTTTTCTTAAATTTAGTCGATTTTAAAGGAAGTTACTTCCCTTAGTCTCGGTATTGTTCACAAAATGTGCCAAAAGTTTTTTTGTTTTTTTTTAAATGAAAAAACGTTTTAGGGTCGGTGGGAAAAAAATAGGATCGGTCGGGTTACCCTAAACCAATAAACATTTTTATTTGGCCTTATCGACATTGCAAAAATGACGAAGCCGTTGTATTAATATTGAGTTTCATCGGCGACAGATCTACTGTATACATCATGCACGTTATTTTGAAGTTATGTATTATGCCGGTTCTTGTATAATGTTCCTTACAACGCGACATGTGTTTAGAAGACTGACTGTTCATATACCATATGAACATAATCATGTCCCAGGTGCGGATCACGCATTAAATGATACACGGCGTGTTTATTCAAGTATTCAAGAGTACATTGTGGAAGCTCACTTGGAACACAGTGAGTATTTGTCTTTGTCACAAATGCTTTGTTTGTTTGTTTGTTTGTTTGTTTGTTTGCATGTTCGTTGGTTGGTTGGTTGGTTGGTTGGTTGGTTGGTTGGTTGGTTGGTTGGTTGGTTGGGTGGTTGGTTGGTTGGTTGGTTGGGTGGGTGGTTGGTTGGTTGGTTGGTTGGTTGGTTTGGCTGGTTGGGTGGTTGGTTGGCTGGTTGGTTGGGTGGGTGGGTGGTTGGCTGGTTGGTTGGGTGGTTGGTTGGTTGGTTGGGTGGTTGGTTCGTTGGTTGGTTTGGCTGGTTGGCTGGCTGGTTGGCTGGTTGGCTGGTTGGTATATGCTTGAAGACACCACCATAAGCCATAGGATTGTTGTTGTTTCCATATCTATAGAACTAATGTATGTAAATTTCATGTACAAATAAATGCAAATAAAACATTGTTTAAACCAAAGGACAACCGTGTCACTGTCATGGAAGCAGAAAACACGAGGTCGTGGCAAGACCAAACAGAACGACGACGTAAGGTGACACGCAGCGTCTGTGTCTGCTTGTGCACCGTTTGTCAGGTACGTTTTTCGTTTTCAGTGTGATTTTTTGTCGATTTTTATTTGGGCCCTTCCGTTTTTGTCCAGTCGATTTTGAGGGTACCCTTTTTTGAGCGGCGGTCACTTGATCCATGTAAAGATGTCAAGATGTTAGATATTTTAGATGTTTTTCAATTCACACAGTCAGTCAGTCATCCAACACACAAGAAGAATCACATACTGGATTGGGTTATGCATAGGCCTGATGATCATATTGTTCAATCTGTGTCTGTTACACACGCCTTAGCCTCAGATCATTTTTGTGTTTTGTTTGATCTGATGACCCAGTGTCCTCCTACTCCACCCATGTTTAAGTCTGTCCGCTGTCTCCGTACGATGGATAAAGACGCTTTTATGTACGAGCTGCAGAACGCGCTGCCCCCCTCCCCCTCCGCTGACCAACTTGATGCCACACTTCGTGCTGCTCTTGACGTCCATGCCCAGGGCCGGACCAAATGAGTTGTAAGGGGGGGGGGTTCCTCCTTTTTTGGGGGGGCAAATCAGCGAAGTGGCGAAGCCACAAGCGCGCGCCTGCTTGAACTAGGGGGGTCCGGGGGCATGCTCCCCCGGAAAATTTTTGAAAAACGGTTAAAATCTGTGCAATCTGGTGCATTCTGGGCCTTGTTTTGAGGGTTAAGAGCAGCATTGTTTTGGTGCTAAAACTAGTATAAAAAAAAACCACACTCAAAGCAAGGTACATGCTTTTTCCAGGGGTGGGGTTCCGGAACCCCTGGAACCCCCCCCTGGGTCCGGCCCTGCATGCCCCCGTTTCACGTAGCCGTGTCCGTCCGTCCAAGTCCGCACCGTGGTACTCCGATATCTGTGTCGAACTGCGTGATTCCAAATGTGACCATCTCAAGACTGGTCTTACTGTCCATAAACAAATATTTCAAGGAGCATCTTTCTTTCTTTATTTGGTGTTTAACGTCGTTTTCAACCACGAAGGTTATATCGCGACGAGGGAAAGGGGGGAGATGGGATAGGGGAAAGGGGGGAGATGGGATAGAGCCACTTGTTAAGTGTTTCTTGTTCACAAAAGCACTAATCAAAAAATTGCTCCAGGGGCTTGCAACGTAGTACAATATATTATGACCTTACTGGGAGAATGCAAGTTTCCAGTACAAAGGACTAAACATTTCTTACATACTGCTTGACTAAAATCTTTACAAACATTGACTATATTCTATACAAGAACCACTTAACAAGGGTAATAAGTGAAGAATTGTATGGGTGAGAAAAGGAAAGTAAAAGGACTTTGGGGAGGCAGAAATAGAGAAGAAACAAGAAAAAGATCCTAATTAGGTTCACGGCATCGAGAGTGATGCGACCTTCTCTCAGAAGTTAGTAGAGAAGGCTCCCCCATCCACCACCCGGGGGACGCGCCTCTACGCCAATTAGGGGG
Source organism: Littorina saxatilis (assembly GCF_037325665.1). Lineage (NCBI taxonomy): Eukaryota > Metazoa > Mollusca > Gastropoda > Littorinimorpha > Littorinidae > Littorina > Littorina saxatilis. Next base: position 47,078,832 of record NC_090251.1, on the reverse strand, counting down.
CGCGAGGATTTCAAGGAGCAAAGGACATTGTAACTAAGTTAGTACACGCAGCAAAGACAACCTTCCTCCAAACCCAGATTATTGCTTGCGATTCAAGCAAAAAACTGTTCGATATTCGCAGCCGGTTGACCGGCCGCAGTAAGGTATCCCCACTTCCCACTGTTTTCCCCGCTAGTCAGCTGCCAGATGTATTCAGTGATTATTTTATCAAGAAGGTTTCAGATATTCGTTCTGAACTTGATCAGATGGGTGCACATTCTGCTTCCTCCAGTCATGTTGATGTTCCCACTGATTGTTCTTTTTCAGCATTTCAGCAAATCAGTGAAAAAGACCTTAGATCCATTATTCTGAAGTCCAAACCAACAACTTGTCCACTTGATGCCATACCCACACCACTGCTTTTTGAGATTGCTTACTCAAATTGTCAATGATAGCCTGTTATCAGGTGTTTTTCCATCATTGTTCAAAACTGCACTTGTCAAACCACGTCTCAAAAAACCTAGTCTTGATGTCAATATGTTGAAGAACTATCGTCCTGTATCTAATTTATCATTCTTGTCCAAAGCTTTTGAAAAGGTAGTTTTGAAGCAGCTGTTGTCATATTTGAACACCCATGATTTGATCTCGCACTCTCAGTCCGCTTATCGCCCTTCTCACTGTACTGAAACAGCCCTACTTAAAGTAATCAGTGACATTCTGTCTGCTCTGGATGGTGGTGATGTGTCGAGTGCTTACCCTACTTGACCTTTCTGCAGCGTTCGACACGATTGACCATGTCACGCTTCTCCATAGACTTCAGACTCTGTACGGCATCTCCGGTCCACCGCTAGCATGGTCCGCCCCTTGATCGGGAGGTCGTGGGTTCGAACCCCGGCCGGGTCATACCTAAGACTTTAAAATTGGCAATCTAGTGGCTGCTCCGCCTGGCGTCTGGCATTATGGGGTTAGTGCTAGGACTGGTTGGTCCGGTGTCAGAATAATGTGACTGGGTGAGACATGAAGCCTGTGCTGCGACTTCTGTCTTGTGTGTGGCGCACGTTATATGTCAAAGCAGCACCGCCCTGATATGGCCCTTCGTGGTCGGCTGGGCGTTAAAGCCATATGTACTCGATGACTATACACGCTAATTGCTTTACCAACAGCTGGAGACATGCTAAATTAAGTTCCCTGCAAAATATTGTGGTCTAGGACCCCTTAAATGTTGAGATATTTGAATTTTCATTTTGATCTGGATCGTCCTATTTATAGATTTGGCAACACATGTAACGTTGATGCAAGGGAGAGAACTCCGCGGCTTTGTTGACATCCTCACTTTTTCAGAGGCTAGAACAAGCTGTAATGCATGTATTATGGTCCGCGCATGGTGACATATCGTCATTATATGGTCTTATGGTGCGTTTGACATCGATTGTGGGCAAACTACACTTTGTAAACACGGGAGTGCGTTAGTATGCCTTTAAGCAAACAAACAAACAAACAAACCGCTAGCATGGCTTGAGTCCTATCTCATTGGCAGGACTCAGGCTGTGCTTGTCGATGGCCAGATGTCTGCTCCAGCCCCACTTTCTTTCGGCGTTCCTCAAGGTTCAGTACTCGGTCCCATCCTTTTCATCATGTACACTAAGCCCCTCTCCACACTGATTCAAAACCATTCTGTTTTAAATCAGTCTTTTGCTGATGACACCCAGCTGTATAAACCCAGTCCCCCTGCAAAGACACATTCCACCATCCAGACCATTCAGACATGCATCACTGATGTTAAATCTTGGATGGTCGATAACAAACTTAAGCTGAATGATGATAAGACTGAAGTCTTACTGTGCAAAAAGAAGAACACTACATTTCCCTCTTCCCAACCTGTTTCTGTTCAAATAGGCAACACCGACATTCTTTTCTCACCATCAGCTAGAAACCTTGGATTCACCCTTTCATCTGACATGACCCTTAACAAACATATATCTTTAGTCTGTAGAGCAGCTTATTTTGAGCTTTGTAAGATCAGCACCATTCGCCACACACTCTCCTCTCAAACAACTAACACTCTTGTCTGTGCCTTTGTTCTTTCTAAACTTGACTACTGCAACTCTCTTCTCTCTGGCTGTCCTCTGTACCTCCTGCATAAACTACAAAAAGTCCAAAACTCGGCAGCACGCCTCATTCTGAAAGCACAAAAACGAGATCACCCAACACCACTTCTTCACACACTGCACTAGTTACCTATTCAAGCCCGCATTGACTACAACTGTCCACCCTCTGCTTTAACTTCTTTTCTGACTCGTCTCCTGCTTACTTCTCTGAACTCCTCACCGTCTATTCTCCAGCAAGACAACTCCGTGCCTCTTCTGACTGTCGCATCCTCACCACACCAAAACCTACGGACAACGCACTTTTACTTTCTGCGCACCCACACAATGGAATTCTCTCCCCTTTCACATCCCCCACTCTCAGTCACCCCAAGCATTCAAACGAGCACTTAAAACGCACCTCTTCAAGAAATACAACCCCTGATTTTGTTTTCTCAGTCCATCAGTAGGCTACATGTAGGGTATTTGTTGTTTTAGTGATAATGTGATAATGTATATAAACATCTAGGGCTGTTTTCAGTATTGTTGATAACATGTTCTGTTTGATTTAAGGGTATTCAGCTGGTATTTCCTTGTTTTCACTACCTATTTTATTCATGTTTTTATTACTTAGTTAGTGGAAGAATCTTTTGTAATGTGTGTTTGATGGTGTATGCTTTTAATTAAGCGTTGCTGACTATGAATGTAGATGTAAATGCTTGTATAACTGTGTTTTAATTTTAAATGTGTCAAGCGCAAAGAGCATAATTGTAAAGTTATGATGTTGCGCTATATAAATGCTCATTTATTATTATTATTATTATTAAAAGAAATCTTTAATCCGAAAGTAGGTGATCCAGATAGTCAAGTGAACGGCATGTAAAGTTTGGATGAAATGACACGGGAATTAAGGCTTTCATTTTGGTCCGAATTCTGTTGCAATAATATTTTGGCGAAGTTTAGTTTTGCTTTGACGAATAGGATCTGGTGACAACGATAATAGGCCCCGCCTCTCTGGACCTGCATCCATTTAACAGCACAAGTGAAACGACCAGTGCAATCAATCAAGCTTTGCTTTGTCCAATAGGGATTGACGGCAGCAATGGTAGGCCCCGCCTCTAAGGACCTTCATCGACTCACCAGCAATACTGAGAAGCACAGTGCAGTCAATCAAACTTTGCTCTGTCCAATAGGGATTGACGGCAGCAATGATAGGCCCCGCCTTCTTGGACCTTCAGCTAATCACCAACACTGACGTGCAGCAAGCCTCCGCCCTCTTCACGTCATTGTCTGCTGGTAACATGGCTGGCTCGCTCCTGGTCGGGCTGGTAAGGCTAAACAATACATCTGTCTGTACTTTCTTCTATTTCTTCTTGTGCATTCGTGGGCTGAAACTTCCTAGCATTTTTCCGTGTATGACCGTTTTTACCCCGTCATTTAGGCAGCCGTATGCCGCTCTCGGAAGACAATCTTTGTGTACTGTAAAAACTAAAATGGCCGACAGATTGGAGAAACTTTCTTTTTGTTTTATTTTTGAGTGGGTTTTTTCTTTGTGTCAATAATATAAAGAGATCTTGAAAATAAGAGATCACATTGTTAGTTAACAAGAACAAGAGCAAGACCAAATACTTCATTGTCTGTCTTTACAAAACGAAAATTTGGCTTCAGGCCTGCCGAAAGTGTTTGCATTCTCATCGACTGCGTTTTGGTTCTACATTGTCCATTGTTCTAGTTGTATGACCTCTTCCACCCATCATTGCTTCTGATTGGTGGTATGCTGATGATGGCTGTGACGTCAGCCGTAACTCCGTTCTGCTCCCTCATCGGTGTCATGGTGGTCGTCTGCTTCCTTACTGCTACTTTTACACAGATTGTTGGTACCGGTAAGTTCGCTGGAGTTATCAAACTCGACAGAAGGCTAGGGACTTTTAGAGATCTCCCATGACAGATATCTCTCTCTCTCTCTCTCTCTGTCTCTCTCTGTCTGTCTGTGTCTGTCTGTGTCTGTCTGTGTCTCTGTCTGTCTGTGTCTCTGTCTGTCTGTCTGTCTGTCTGTCTGTCTGTCTCTCTCTCTCTCTCTCTCTCTCTCTCTCTCTCTCTCTCTCTCTCTCTCTCTCTCTCTCTCTCTTTTAATTCTTTGAATTTTGACAGGTTATCTCTAATGTTTGACGTGATGTTATTCAACTTTTCCAGTTCATACAGAAATGATGATATTTCTTTGGAACTGTGATTCGCTGAATGGTTAATCACGCTTTAGGGTTCTTTTTTTCCTTTTTTTTCTTACGCGGTGCTTCTAAGAGCTATATTTCTGCCTAGTGATCTTACGTCTACATCAAGTATGTCAGCAGTATATATTTTTTTAAATCACAGCCACTTCTTATTCAACGGTTGTTTTATTTGTTTGCACACTTCTGTGCAGGTTTGCAGTCAAACATTTAACGTTTTCAGAACCATCACTTCTTTTGACCTCCTAACTTTTGTTACACATTTCATGTATGTCTTGATTTGATTTTATTGAATTGATTACATATACATTTAGCGCACCATTAACGCCATGCACACGGATGTGATTGTGTTGCATCTGGTCTGTGCAGCCGCCACGGCAGAAGAGGTGAAGACCTGGGGAGCAAAGGCGTCAGAAACGGCGTTGCAAGCCATTAGCTGCGCGTACGCTGTTGGTGCTGTTGTGGCTCCCTTGATCGTCGAACCTTTCCTGGTCCCGATAAATGAAGCTGCGGGTTTCAGTGCTGTCAATTATTCAGTTCTGGATCCAAGAATCCAATTTGCGGGATCCAGTGGTTCCAGTGATTCATTTCTAGATCCAAGAGCACAAGACGTGGGAATTGCTTCTTTCTACTCTAACGAAACTTCCTCAGAGCCCTCGGCGCCAAAGACTCGAATTCATTTTGCTTTCAGCATTATCCCCGCCCTGTCTTTTCTTGCCTCCATTCCTCTTCTCGTCGAGTTCATCACAACGCGGCAGGCAGCGAGAAATGACGTAGACGGTTCGGGACGTGATGAAACGCTAACCGAGAAAGAGCACCGTGGAAGCCGCAACGACTACCACAATGGCCGACCGAACCTGCCTCGGGCGGCTTACATGGGAACTCTCTTGTGGGTGTGCGTCTTCAACGCCGTCTTCTGTGCCGTGGCGATGACCTTCCCCTACTTCCTGCCGACCTTCGTGGTGTTAAAGCTAGGCTGGAGCAAGTCTCGGGGCGCGCTCGTCACTTCAGCTTTCTGGCTCGCCTTCGCCGGATCTCGCTTCGCCTGCGTATTCCTCGTGCGGATCTTTCGTCCAGCTCAGATCCTGGTCAGCTGCTTTTCTCTCATGGTTCCCTCGTTCGTGGCGTTTCTTCTGGCATCGCTATGGCAACTAGACTGGTTGGTGTGGCTGAGCAGTGTCACGGCTGGTGTCGCTACCTCGGCTGTTGTTCCCAGCGGATTCTCGTGGGTGAATGACGAGCTGATGCCTGTCACTGGGAGAGTGACTTCTGTTGTCATCCTGGCGGCCAATGTTGGACCTTTGCTTAATCCTATGGTGAGTTGTAGCGCCTTGCATTTTTGTCCATGTGTGTGTGTGTGTGTGTGTGTGTGTGTGTGTGTGTGTGTGTGTGTGTGTGTACGTACATACGAGCGTGCTTGCGAGCGTGCGTGCGTGCGTGTGTGCGTGCGTGTGTGTGTGTGTGACTTTGATTTTTTCAGTGTGTTGTTGTTGTTGTTGTTGTTGTTGTTGTTGTTGTTATTTCACAAAAACAATCTGTTAAAAACACACTCCAAATCACAAATCTTCATTGGTTTCAGGTTGTAGGTCACATGATGGAAAACAGCGGCGCCATCTGTCTGGCATACGCACTGGCAGGGGAAGCAACTCTGTGTGCTTTGATATTTCTGCTACTATTGCTCTTTTCTCGAACGTACCTCCGCACGAACTATGGCAGCATTCAAAATGATGACGTCACCCAAGATCATCAGCCTTTGCTTTCTGTTCCGGAAATTTTACAGAAGAGATAAACATCTATAGTCTATGTCAAGCATAAGAAAACAATAATAATGTACTCACCGGAAACATGGACAACCCAACATGAAGACGAATACGTACAGACGTGTTTGTGTTCCCCACATGTTTGATTGTCCATGTTTCTGATTAGTACATTTTTTATTGTCATATTTTTTTAGTACTTCTCGCCTGCAGTATCTTGTTCCTGTCAAGCATGAGAAATTCACTTCACTAAACTTTGCTGAAGAGCTCAAGTTGAACATAAACATAGACTGTGTTTACGGGAAAAAGAAACAAACTGAATGCAATGATGAATTTCAGATAACTAATTTTGTTGGTAGTTTGTCTTGCAGATTTTAGTTATTGGATAAAAGCTGTTACTCAACTTAAATACGAGTGACGGGCGCAGTGGCCTAGTGGATAAGACATCGGCCTTGTAATCGGAAGGTCGTGAGTTCAAATCCCGGCCGCGGCCGCCTGGTTGGTTAAGGGTTGAGATTTTTCCGATCTCCCAGGTCAACTTATGAGCAGACTTGTGTGTACACGCAAGCACAAGACCAATTGCGCGGAAAAGATCCTGTAATCCATGTCAGAGTTCGGTGGGTTATAGAAACACAAAAATACCCAGCATGCTTCCCCCGAAATCGGCGTATGCTGCCTGAATGGCGGGTTAAAAATGGTCATACACGTAAAAACCCACTCGTGCAAAAACATGAGTGAACGTGGGAGTTTCAGCCCATGAACGAAGAAGAAGAGCAGAAGAAATATGAGTACTGTTCGCACAGCAATACACCGAGGCAACGTTTCAATTTGCGTGGTTACGTAGCTCGACTCGTAGAAGGTTGATGCCTGTTAACCCGTGATTTGCACAGAGGGTATTTCAAAAGAATTTTAAACAGGTGTTGATAGGGAGAAAAAAAGAAGAAAAAAAAACCCAGCACAAAACAAGAAAAAAAAAAGAATGATTTAGACAGCAGATTGTAGTTGTTTTTTTGTTTTTTTTATCCACACTAAATGTTACGCCATATACAACGAGAACGATTATTTTGGAGATTGATTTCCACATTGTAAAACAAGTTATTTGATATTTTATTTTCACAACGGAGCGGGTTTGTGTGTATGTATTGATGGAATAACCTGCATTCCTCTCTTTATTGTTCTTGTATTTTTGTATTTATTAACTTGTTTTCTTTTTTTTCTTTTCATGTACCCCCATGGGGTTCCCTGAAAATAAAATTTGACTTGACTTGACTTGACACAAATGTAATCACGTAAATGCGCCCGATATTTTCTTGTCATCTCCAAAGTCAAGGGATCTATTAGTGTTTTTTAGTTTTTTTTAATTCATTACTTTATTGTCCCATCGCTGGAAAATTCAGGTCGCTTCCTCCCAGTGAAAAGCTAGCAGCAACAGCGTCGCGCTACCCCAAAGCCAAGGGATCTATTAGATTTTTTCCTTTTTTTATTATTACTTTATTGTCCCATCGCTGGGAAATTCGGGTTTGTTTTCTTTGTTATGCTAAAAATCGTAATATTTTATCTATCGGGTCCAAACTACCCCCATCCACCCAGCATAGAGGCTCTAAACAACAAATATTGATAATAATAAAAGGCATGTATTACTTTGTGGAACGCTTGTATGCCATTTTTACATTTTTACAAATCGCGGTTATAGGTTCGATGTAATTTGTAAAAAATGTTACATGTTTACAAATCACAGGTTAACAACGCCTTACACACAAAGGCCAGTTCGTCTCAGCACATGTGCGATTGCTACACAGTCTGAGAATAACAACTGGAATGGACATGTACGTGTGATGTCTTTAGTGTATAGATCGAATTCTGTGCCTTCTCCGCTAAGTTCCTTTTTAAGTTCAGTCAAATATTGACTGTATGTTTTCAAGTAGACTATCATTTAGAGGGACCCTAGGGTGCGTGTGTGTGTGTGTGTGTGTGTGTGTGTGTGTGTGTGTGTGTGTGTGTGACTGTGTGCGTGTGTGTGTGTGTGTGTGTGCGTTGGTGTGTGTGTGCGTTTGTGTGTGAGTGAGTGTGTGTGTGTGTGATGTGTGATGTATGTGTGTGTGTGTGTGTGTGTGTGAATGTGTGTGTGTGAGTGTGTGTGTGTGTGTGTGTGTGTGTGTGGTGTGTGTGTGTGTGTGTGTGTGTGTGTGTGTGTGTGTGTGTGGCGGTTCCAATATAACTACAGGACAAATGTCTGTGTTCGACTCCTTGCAAGAAACTCATTGCATCTAAAATCCCAGGTGGGGGGGGGGGGGATTGTGCAGGTATATGTATGAGAGTTGCACAGCCCCTTTCAGCCAGTGATCACATAACTTCACTAACTTTTCTGCAGAGGGTCGGCATATGATTGAGCGAAAGAGGATGAATCTGACTATCTGGTTGTACGCTTGTATGCCATGTTGTTTATCATTTTTCGAATGTTCATAAGCTGTTTGCTTCTCATTGATTCATATGGTGTTGTACAACGATTGAATAAAACATGGTTAAACGCAAACTATTTAAATATCAACAAATATTCCGTTATGGATGTGTGTGTGTGTGTGTGTGTGTGTGTGTGTGTGTGTGTATGTGTGGGCGCGTGTGTGTATGTGTGTGTGTTTATGTGTGTGTGTCTGTCTGTGTGTCTCTCAGTCTGTCTGTCCGTCTATCTGTCCGTCTGTCTGTCTGTCTGTCTATCTGTCCGTCTAACTGTCTGTCTGACTACCTCTATGTATGCGTGTGTGTGTGCGTGCGTGTGTATGAGTATGTGCGTGTGTGGGTCTGTCTGTCTGTTTCTATGTGTGACCGCGTGCGTGTGTGTGTGTGTGTGTGTGTGTGTGTGTGTGTGTGTGTGTGTGTGTGTGTGTGTGTTTCACAAAAAAGACATAAGATGCTCACAATAACTCACACGGTTTATTTTTCTCCTTAAATATTCGGTTACAATTGTATTGATCCATACACCTTTTTGTATACACCTTTTTAACAGGTCGAAAGTCACTGAAACACAACAAACAGTATATACCATGTCGTAGTTTATTTTAATAACCCGAACGCCTTTCTGCACATTGCTTTTTGGTAGACCAGAGGTACGAAATGTTAACGACAACAATATTCAAAAGAGTTTAGCCTATCTTTAAATTATCACTGCAATCTTTTGTCAAGTTTGTGTTCATCCCTTCAGCAAAGTTCAGTGAAGTAAATTAGTCACATCTGATGTTTATCCCTTCTGAACAGTTTCCGGAACAGAAAGCAAAGGCTGGGTGACGTCATCATTATGAAATCTGCCATAGTTTGTGCGGAGGTACGTTCGAGAAAAGAGCAATAGTAGCAGAAAGATCAAAGCACACAGAGTTGCTTCCCCTGCCAGTGCGTATGCCAGACAGATGGCGCCGCTGTTTTCCATCATGCGACCTAAAACCTGAAACCAATGACATGAGACGATTTATGTTTTCTTTTAAGTGTGTTTTTTGTTCAGTGAAACAAAGGCAACAACATCAGCACCAACAACAACTCACTATCTCTTTCTCCAAAACTAACACACACGCGCACACACACACACACACACACATCCACACACACACACACACACACACACACACACACACACACACACAAGCACACACACACACACAAACACACAAGCACACACACATCCACACACAAATACACACACTCAGACGTGCGCGCGAGCGTGCACGCACGCAGCACACACACGAAGCACATTTCCTTAACGTACCACGCCAACCGGCCATGCAATCCGCTACAACTCACCATGGGATTAAGCAAAGGTCCAACATTGGCCGCCAGGATGACAACAGAAGTCACTCTCCCAGTGACAGGCATCAGCTCGTCATTCACCCACGAGAATCCGCTAGGAATCACAGCCGAGGTAGCGACACCAGCCGTGACACTGCTCAGCCACACCAACCAGTCTAGTTGCCATAGCGATGCCAGAAGAAACGCCACGAACGAGGGAACCATGAGAGAAAAGCAGCTGACCAGGATCTGAGCTGGACGAAAGATCCGCACGAGGAACATGCAGGCGAAGCGAGATCCGGCGAAGGCGAGCCAGAAAGCTGAGGTGACGAGCGCGCCCCGAGACTTGCTCCAGCCCAGCTGTAACACCACGAAGGTTGGCAGGTAGTAGGGGAAGGTAATCTCCACGCCAAGGAAGACGGCGTTGAAGACGCACACCCACAAGAGAGTTCCCAGGTAAGCCGCCCGAGGCAGGTTTGGTCGGCCATTGTGGTCATCGTTGCGGCTTCCACGGTGCTCTTTCTCGGCTAGCGTTTGATCACGTCCCGAACCTTCCACGTCATTTCTCGCTGCCAGCCGCGTTGTGATGATGTCGACGAGAAGAGGAATGGAGGCAAGAAAAGACAGGGCGGCGGTTATGCTGAAAGCAAAATGGATTCGAGTGTCTGGCACCGAGGGCCCTGAGGAAGTTTCGTTTGAGTAGAAATAACGATTCGTTCCCGCCTTCACCATACTTGGATCCAGAAATGAATCACTGGAAGCACTGAATCCCGCTAGTTGTATTCTGGGATCCAGAACTGAAAAATTGGAAGCGTTGAATGTCACTGTTTGGATTTTCGGGGCCAGGAAAAGTTCGACGATCAGCGGAGCCGCAACAGCACCAACAGCGTATGCGCAGCTCATGGCATGCAACGCCGTTTCTAACGCCATCCCTGCTCCCCAGGTTTTCACCGCTTTTGCTGTGGATGCTACACAGTACAGTTGTAACACATTCAGGGTTTGTGAGTCTGTACATACGCATCAACCTCCAAACACACCTATAGACGACAGTGTTAAGCGCTAACTGTTTACATGTGAAATCAACTCAATAAAATCAAGATATAAAATAAACTGCCTTCATTGTTTTGCATATCTTCTTCGTCTGCGTTCCTGAGCTTTTTACTTTCAAGGTTAACTTATGGTGAGAGTTCTCCGTTCCACACCGTATTTTACCTTGTTCAATTGTGTTGGTATACATTTAGAGTGTGTCTTCACACGCGTACAAACTTAGACATTCTGTTCACTAACATTTTGAACTCGGCTTCGCCCGGGAGTTTCTCACTTCGACTCTATATATTCTGTAAGAATGAGACAGTGTAAAAGTATTACCATCAACACACTCTGTTTGCTGACAAATACCTTTGATTTGAGTTATCTCCCTTCCTTAGGAAAGTTCTACGGATACTTGAGAAGCAGGTCTAACATTGACTCTTTATATTCTGTAAAGACTGATCAGGCATGCCTGCAAGAGAAGAGTTACCTCCCTTCCATGGGTGACACAGCATGACTTACCTCCCTTGCACTATATAGCCTGTATTCATAAATGGGGAGGGTAATTATCCGAGGAAGGAAACCATGTCTGGAGAAACTAAAACCCAGATGTATGCAAAATATCTTGTGCTTATATTTTGCCATCTCTGAGGTATGGCGACCACAGACAGACACACACACTTACATCCATTTTTACATTTAGTCAAGTTTTGACGAAATGTTTTAACGTAGAGGGGGGAATCGAGACGAGGGTCATGGTGTATGTGTGTGTGTGTGCGTGTGTGTGTGTGTGTGTGTGTGTGTGTGTGTGTGTGTGTGTGTGTGTGTGTGTGTGTGTGTGTGTGTGTGTAGAGCGATTCAGAGAAAACTACTGGACCGATCTTCATGAAACTTGACATGAGAGATCCTGAGTATGGTATCTCCAAACATTTTTTTTCATTCTTTTGATAAATGTCTTTGATGACGTCATATCCGGCTTTTCGTGAAAGTTGAGGCGGCACTGTCACGCTCTCATTTTTCAACCAAATTGGTTGACATTTTGGTCAAGTAATCTTCGACGAAGCCCGAACTTTGGTATTGCATTTCAGCTTGGAGGCTTACAAATTAATTAATGAGTTTGCTCATTAAAGTTGTCATTAAAATCGATTTTTTGCAAACAGATTTAAAATTGATTGCATCGTATTCTTCATCACATTCTGAATCTAAAAATATATACATATGTCATGTTTACTCTTAAAATGTGATCACAATTAACGAAAAAAGATTAATTAGTCTTACGATTAAAATGTAAGAAATCGATCCAAAAAGGATTTCATCTTATTCTTTATCATTTCCTGGTTCCAAAAACATATAGATATGATAGGTTGTATTCAAAACAAGCTCAGAAAGTTAACAAGAATACAGAAAAGCGCGCTTTCCTGCTTAGCACAATACGCTACCGCGCTATTCTGGCGTGTTAATTTCACTGCGTTTTGCACGTGGGAGGTGAGCGATTTCCTTCTCGCGGGGATTGACGAAGCTGTACTGTCTTGGTGAAAAAATACAGTTCGTTCAGTTTCATTCCGTGAGTTCGACAGCTTGACTAAATGTAGTAATTTCGCCTTACGCGACTTGTTCTTTCTTCATTTCTTCCCCTCATAGGAGCAATAGAGAGCCTCTAATATCACTGGCATGATGTGCTTACTACAGGTGAACAGTAGGCACTGGACTGGTCTTGCACAATATAAGCTGTATTCAATAAATGGGAGGTCCATAATCTGAGAAAGGAAACAATGAATGAAGAAACTAAAACCCAGGTGCACAACTGCGGCACATAGAGAGTGTGCAGGCATACTCTCTTGTTCCTGCCTCTTGCCATCTCTGAGGTATGGCGACACACACATTTACATCTTGTTTTATATACATAGTAGATAGATTACGAAGCGGCTGGGGGCAAAAAACATGGCGCCATTTCAAAAAGTTAGAATTTTGAGTACACAAAAAAGGCTTTTCTTAGCACAGTCTATTAAGAAGAAGAAAATAGAAAGAAAAGAAAAGAAAACAAGTCGCGTAAGGCGAAAATAACAACATTTAGTCAAGCTGTCGAACTCACAGAATGAAACTGAACGCACTGCTTTTTTCACCAAGACCGCATACTCGTAGTTTCGTCAGTCCACCGCTCGTGGCAAAGGCAGTGAAATCGACAAGCCAGAATAGTGCGGTAGTGGTCGCGCTGAGCAGGATAACACGCTTTTCTGTATCTCTATTCTTTTTAGCTTACTGAGTTTGTTTTTAATCCACACATATCATATCTATATGTTTTTGGAATCGGGGACCGACAAGAAATAAGATGAAATTGTTTTTAAATCGATTTCGAAAAATTAATTTTAATCATAATTTTAATTTTTTTATTTTCAGAGCTTGTTTGTAATCCAACTATAACATATGTACATGTTTTTGGAATCAGAAAATGACGAAGAATCAGATGAAATTGTTTTTGGATCGTTTAATAAAAATATAATTGTAATTACAAGTTTCCGATTTTTAATGACCAAACTCATTCATCAGTTTTTAAGCCACCAAGCTGAAATGCAATACCAAAGTCCGGCCTTCGTCGAAGATTGCTTTGCCAATATTTCAATCAATTTGATTGAAAAATGAAGGTGTGACAGTGCCGCCTCAACTTTTACAAAAAGCCGGATATGACGTCATAAAAAAAATGAAAAATAAGTCCGGGGATATCATTCCCAGGAACTCTCATGTCAAATTTCATAAAGATCGGTCCAGTAGTTAAGTCTGAATCGCTCTACACACACACACACACACGCACGCACACACACACACACACACACACACACACACACACACACGCACACACACACACACACACACATACACACACACACACCACGACCCTCGTCTCGATTCCCCCTCTATGTTAAAACATTTAGTCAAAACTTGACTAAATGTAAAAAAAAAAATAAAAAAAATCCACCATTAGTGATCTTTAAAAGTCCAAGCCCTCGGTCGATTTTTAAAACCTCCAGCCAACTTACTTGCACCAAAAGATGTCCCAAAGACGGCATTAAAGAAGCAGACGACCACCATGAAAGCGAAGAGGGAGCAGAACGGAGTTACGGCTGACGTTACAGCCATCATCAGCATGCCACCAATCATAAGCAAGGAAGGATTGAATAGGCCATACAACTAGAAAGTATCAACATTGGACAATTAGAAACACAGTTGATGATGATGCAAACACTTAAACTGATGTATATTTGGTTTTCTCTTTTTTGTTCAAGACACGGAATTCTTACAAAGTCATAGATCTTAAAAGACCGTTAGCCTTAAAAAAGAAGCAACTTTACGTATTTAAACAAACATCAAGACCCAAAAAAAAGCTTGTATAGCAAGCTGTTTAAAATGAACAAAAGTTTGCAATAATAACTTGTTTAAATCTAAATACAGAAAAAATAGACAACTCAAAACCCAAAGCATAAAAAGTACCCAATATTGACGGACTGTGTGATGATATCTTCTGCTATGGTCTGTTGAGACAGTGATATCAAATTCGAGACCGGAGGTCGAGATTTTGATATCACTGTCGAAACAGACCAATAGCAGAAGATATCATCACACAGTCAGTCCATGTTAGATATATTGCTAATTCTCTGGACAATTTGTATTTACTGTAAAGAAATTACAACAGTATCTGTCTTAGTTTTGGCTGTTTCATATCCCTCTCTCTGATTATTATTTCTTTTTGTTCACTCTTTTCTTGTACTTTTCAGTATTTCAAAATGTTTTTCCTTTCAAAAAGTCTTTTGTCACTTGCTCAACTAAATTCTGGGATAATTACATTTTCATATATATTTGTTTGTTTTTAAATTTAGGTGTTTTTGTTTTTGAAGTGGGGAAGCAATAAAGAGGTCGTCGATATCAAAACTGATATCGACGGAAATGTCGTCGATATCACTTTTGCACTGAGCTCAGTTTTGCCCAATTGACCAATGGAAATCCACGTAACATATGAAATAGCAATATGAAAGTATATAGTCCATCCTGTCAGCCTACTGAGGCAATGAATAGTACACACAGATATATTGTTTAGCCTTACCAGCCCGACCAGGAGCGAGCCAGCCATGTTACCAGCAGAAAATGCCGTGAAGAGGGCGGAGGCCTGCTGCACGTCAGTGTTGGTGATGAGCTGAAGGTCCAAGAAGGCGGGGCCTATCATTGCTTCCGTCAATCCCTATTGGACAGAGCAAAGTTTGATTGACTGCACTGTGCTTCTCCATAATGCCTGTGAGTGGATATTGGTCCTTAGAGGCGGGGTCTATAGTTGCTGCCGTCAATCCCTATTGGACAAAACAAATTTTGATTGACTGCACTGTGCTTCTCCATAATGCCTGTTAGTGGGTGTAAGTCCTTAGAGGCGGGGCCTATCATTGCTGCCGTCAATCCCTATCGGACAAAGCAAATTTTGATTGACTGCATTGTGCTTCTCCATAATGCCTGTGAGTGGGTGTAAGTCCTTAGAGGTGGGGTCTTTAGTTGCTGCCGTCAATCCCTATTGGGCAAAACAAAGTTTGATTGGCTGCACTGCTCTTCTCACTAATGCCGGTGAGTGGATATATGTCCTCAGAGGCAGGGCCTATCGTTGCTGCCACGAATATTGGACAAAACAAAACTCGATTAATGCATTGCGCTGTTCACTGGTTTGGTGATTAGTTGCAGCCGGCTCAAGAAGACCGGCCTTTTACTGCTGTGATCAATCACTTTGGGACAAAGAAAGGTTTGATTACCATGTTGTACTGTTAACAAATATGTTGACTGACTTCAGGTCTAGAAAAGGGAACCCCATCATTGCCTGTTAGACAAAGTAAAGCCTGATTAATTGCATAATTATTCTACTTTACACTATTGCATGATGACTGGGTTCTAATTCCAAGAAATGCGGGGCACATCATTGCAATCCCTTTTGGTGTGTGTGTGTGTGTGTGTATGTGTGTGTGTGTGTGTGTGTGTGTGTGTGTGTGTGTGAGTATGTGAGTGTGTGTGTGTGTGTGAGTGTGTGTGCGTGTGAGTATGTGTGAGTATGTGAGTGTGTGTGTGTGTGTGTGTGTGTGTGTGTGTGTGTGTGTGCAGGGCCGGACAAGGCACTGAGGAGGGGGGGTTGCCAGTGGTTGTCCAGGGGGATGTTCCCCCTGGCGGGGTCAAGGGGCAGAGCCCCTTGTGGGGGCCAGGGGGCTTCGCCCCCTGAAGCTGATGGGTAGGTCATATTCTCAGATAGGAAAATGGTCGCTCCTTGCATTAAACGGCATAAAATAAACAATAAATAAAAAATGTTTTAAATAAGTGAGGTACATGTCTAGGCTAAGGGGGGGGGGTGCGCAACCCCTGTAACCCCCCCAGTCCGGCCCTGGTGTGTGTGTGTGTGTGTGTGTGTGTGTGTGTGTGTGTGTGTGTGTGTGTGTGTGTGTGTGTGTGTGTGTGTGTGTGTGTGTGTGTGTGTGTGTGTGTGTGTGTGTGGTTGTGTCTGTTGTCGTTTTTACACATGTATTCAAGTTAATGGATCTTTATACTTCGTGTAAAGTCTGAATATATCTTCTTCGGTGGCTGACATGAAGTATAGAATAGATCTGAGGTGGTGAACCTAATTGCTTCCAAGTGAAGGATCGTACCTTCAAAGGATTCCGATTACTTTTGCCCAGAACGAGAAACATACCTTACACGCGTAGCACACGCAAATCCAGAAGCATCTCGTGACCTTACGCCGTCTTTCTACTTGCGCTTTCACAGACCTCGTGATTCCTTCTTCTGTGGCCTTGATACAGTATTCCTTTGAACTTGACCCTTTGCTGATTTCGGTAGTGTCCTTGACCCCGTAATTCTGTAGCGCTTGTCCCTCTGTACTTTCTTCATCGTGTAACAGTGATCTCCAGGCTTCTTCCTTTGTAACTTGGGCCATTTTCGCACTTTAATGAAAAACATTTCAGCTACGAAATCAGATATTGAAAAAGTTCTATCGTAAAGCATTATTGTGTGAATAAATGAAATTTAAGTAAAATTCGAATGCTAGGAAGCGTTCTTGCAATTGCTGAAACTGTGCACAATCAATTATTTTTGTTTGTTTGTTTGTTTTAAGTTTGGTGAAACAAATATTGTTTGTTCCTAGAAGTGGACAGTCATTCCGGATTATAAAGAAATGTGTATCCTCACTGAACAAAATTGTTCTAAAAGTAGCCATTTGAAAATTAAAATGTGTAGCTGTAGTTTATAACTATCGCGCAAATTTTGTTACCGATGCATACCGTACTGTGAATAAAGCAGGTGTTCGGTTCTGTAAGTCTATTTGTGACCCTCCACCACGGAATGAGTCGCATGTCACCTCGCGCGGTTCTGCACTAGGCTTAGTATAAGTCCGGGGGATGTCTGGTAACAGTGTGACGGTCACCTTAGTCACAGGCTTATAACTCGAAAAGTTTGCGCTCTTTTCTAAAACGATTGTCACCACTGGATAGAGCATAAAAACCTCTTTAAGAAAATGTAAAATATATGAAAATCATGCAAAGGTGACATGCGACTCATTCCGTGGTGGAGGGTCACATTTGTATTATTTTGTTATTCTATCGTTCTTCTCATTTCTCTGAAGTGTCCGAAGACTACTGAAGCAAAAACACTCGCATGTGTGATGAATGTCAAGTAGAAATA
The DNA here is from genome assembly GCF_037325665.1 of Littorina saxatilis. Classification (NCBI taxonomy): domain Eukaryota; kingdom Metazoa; phylum Mollusca; class Gastropoda; order Littorinimorpha; family Littorinidae; genus Littorina; species Littorina saxatilis. The sequence goes on along the minus strand of NC_090251.1, from coordinate 47,061,291 downwards.
AAACATTGACACGACAATAGGTAACCAACAACAACAAAACACAAGCAAACAAACAAACTAAAAAAACCATTTTTTTTAAAACAAGCAAACACACGGACGAACACACTGAGAAACAGACTGTTCACTAGTAATAAAGAAAAGTACTCGCTGCGTTTTCCTGTCAAAAGACTTGGAAGCGTAAACATTCTTATGTTCATGAACTATGAATATCAAGTAGAAATAAAACTTAAAACCACATTAACAAAACAAACAAGCAAACAAATAAATTAACAAACAGGGCGGGGATGTAGCTCAGTCGGTAGCGCGCTGGATTTGTATCCAGTTGGCCGCTGTCAGCGTGAGTTCGTCCCCACGTTCGGCGAGAGATTTATTTCTCAGAGTCAACTTTGTGTGCAGACTCTCCTCGGTGTACGTACACCCCCGTGTGTACACGCAAGCACAAGACCAAGTGCGCAAGAAAAAGATCCTGTAATCCATGTCAGAGTTCGGTGGGTTATAGAAACACAAAAATACCCAGCATGCTCCCCCGAAAGCGGCGTATGGCTGCCTAAATGGCGGGGTAAAAACGGTCATACACGTAAAAGCCGTGGGAGTTTCAGCCCATGAACGAACAAACAAACAAACAAACAATTAACAAACATATCCCACGAACAAACATACCGACAAACAAACACAGAAACACACATACACACACAGACACACATACACACACACACACACACACACATACACACACACACACACACACACACACACACACACAAAGATAGACAAACAAACAAGTAAACACACATTTTATTTGTGACAAAGACACGTACTCATATTGTTCCCAGTGCTTCCACACTCTACTTTTGACAACTAGCAGAAACACGCTGCGTATCATTTTTATATAAGGAATTCACTCCCACCCCCCGCGGGTTAGGGGGAGTCCCATATTGGTTGGGACGAGAAAGAATTTACCCGATGCTCCCCAGCATGTCGTAAGAGGCGACTAACGGATTCTGTTTCTCCTTTTACCCTTGTTAAGTGTTTCTTGTATAGAATATAGTCAATGTTTGTAAAGGTTTTAGTCAAGCAGTATGTAAGAAATGTTAAGTCCTTTGTACTGGAAACTTGCATTCTCCCAGTAAGGTAATATATTTTGTAGGCTACTACGTTGCAAGCCCCTGGTAACCTTCGTGGTTGAAAACGACGTTAAACGCCAAATAAAAAATAAAAAATGAAAAAAGATTCACTCCCCAAGGCACATTGTCATTAGCATAATGAATCACTTAATCTTATTTATTGTTAGGCATGGGAATTGAAAATTGTAAAAAAGGCTGAAAATTTATAACTGAAGACGCGAAGCGTCAAGTCGACGGCGCGAAGCGCCTAGTCTTACTAGGGGGGTCCGGCCGGGGGCATGCCCCCCCGGACAAAAATTTCTCCAAAGAACCCAGATGGTGCAATCTGGTGTCATCTGAGCTCCAAGTTTGCCATTAAATTCTGTTTTTAGAATCAGAGTTTTTAGTACCAATTTTTGATTTTTTGAAGAAAAAAATATATACATGTATTATATGGTTTAAATGTGTTAAAAAATTGATCTGTTTAGACAAACAGGAAAATCTAACATGTAACACAATCGGTGCAATCTGGTTTACTTTCAAACATAAAAGTTCAAGTAACTGAGGCGGGCGGTAGCAGTGCGTGAACAAAGTACAGAAAGTTTTCGCGGGCTTTTGCGCAAAGGCAAAAATAACCGGTGCTTTTTTTGTGTGCCTTCCCCCTTTATTTTTTCGGCGGACACTTTTGCTTTTACGGCGGAACAAAAAAAATAAACCGCCGTTCGGCGGACAATTCCCATGCCTCATTGTGTCTACAGTATGATTCAGGGCTCCCCAAAGTGCGCGTCCTATACACACTATATAACCTGAAATCACGTACTAGAAATTCATAGAGGGGGTCCCGGGACGCACTAAACCTATAAGAGCGGATCCCGGGATGCACTAAATTTCCGCTATCGTGCATACCGTAGGTACTCATTTCGGACTGTAGTCGTCAATCAAGCAAAGTGCAAGCACAATTGCAAAATTCACGCGGGAACGTTATGGAAAAGTAGGCCGAAGCCGGTACAGATGAAGCAGCGCCCGACAAAGGTTATGACATAAACAGCACTCCTGGTATGTTGCTAGCGCAAAAATATACCGGGCAACTTCAGCGGCGGACGAAGACAGTGCCACAGATCCCGCGAAGCAATGGACAAAATCACACCGCTACCGACCCAAAAGAATGTGGCGTTATCAGGCAGAAAGGAAGAAGACTTTCAGTTGACCAAAGTTCAAAGACAAAACAAAAGTACTAACGTATATATGTACCTATACGCTTATCTAAGAAAAGGATCGAACCGATACCACGAAAAAAATCTTGTTAAGGTCTCGAAAAACTTTCAAAAGTCAGCGCTGAGATCATCTATCGGCAAGAAATGTGCCGACCGAGCGCATAACTATACATCTGTCAAAAAGTAACGTGAAGGTAAGCTTCCATATTTTTTAATTAATTTCTGCTGTTTCTTTTTACATTTAGTCAAGTTTTGACTAAATGTTTTAACATAGAGGGGGATCGAGACGAGGGTCGTCGGTGGTGTATGTGTGTGTGTGTGTGTGTGTGTAGAGTGATTCAGAGTAAACTACTGGACCGATCTTTAAGACATTTTACATTGGAGTTCCTGGGCATGATATCCTTAGAGGTTTTTTTCAATTTTTTCGATAAATGTCTTTGATGACGTCATATCCGACTTTTTGTAAAAGTTGAGGCGGCACTGTCACATCCTCATTTTTTGATTAAATTAATTGAAATTTTGGCCAAGCAATCTTCGACAAAGGCCGGACTTTGGTATTGCATTTCAGCTTGGAGACTTAAAAATTAATTGATGACCTTGGTCATTAAAAATCTGAAAATTGTAATTATTTGGTCCAAGTGTTGGAATGGTCTCATTTCATGTCAAAGCCTGGCCATGGCTGAATCGTTTGCACGGGAAAGAATGTGCCTTTGACTATTCAAAATAACCCCATATTTGAAAGAATCGATTTTCATCTCTCGCCTTCCGCAATGGCAAAATGGATCAGAATGAGAATGTCATTATTGCTACAACGGCTTCGGCGTTTTACAATTTTGATAAGCTTAAAAACATGATATCTAGATATTAATAACGCGCAATCCAACAGTGGGGTGCGAAAACAATGTATACATTTAGTGACAATATCAACACAGTTTGTATTGTGTGAAAACAACAATTCTGTTGAATAATTCAAATGAGATATAATAAACCTGTAGGGAGACAGATGTCTAACTGTTTAGACTGATAAAGACACGTCGTAAATTACGTACGTCGTTATTGTGACAAGTCACAAAAAATAAACGTTGACACGGTGTGGGAGACGTCCCAGAGCGGGGACGTGGCTCGGTGGGTAGCGCGCTGGCATTATAACTAAACCTCGCCAAAAAATTATTGCGACAAATTTCGCACCCCAATTAAAGCATTAATTCCCGTGTCATTTCATTCAAACTTGTTATGCCAGTTGAGGCCAGCAATTGACTTTCTGGATCACCTTTCGGATTAAAGATTTCTTTTCCAGGGATCGCATGAGCGGTCAAACACGGGAGTTTTTGCGACAATTTTGAGGGGTATCATGACAAAAAGCGCTATATTTCACTCATGACTCGGTTGATTGCTTTGAAACTTTCAGGATATATTATTTTGCCTACATAATAGATGTGCTTCGAGTAAAGTTTTGGATTGTAACACTTTTCTGTTCATTCTATCATTTAGCTGTTTACCTGTGGTGATGCCCAACGCATTTGAGAACTTAAAGGTTTGTTTTTTAAAAAGTCATGAAGAACTCTGCCTAACACACCTACTGTTGAGCAGAAACTTTCTTCCTTAGCCCAGAGCTTGGAAAAAATACCGCCCCAGAGCTTTTCACGCATGGAACGTCTCCTACACAGTAACACGCACATGTTAATGCAGGCATGGGAATTGAAAATTGTAAAAAAGGCTGAACATATTTAACTGAAGACGCGAAGCGTCAAGTCGACGGCGCGAAGCGCCTAGTCTTACTAGGGGGGTCCGGGGGCATGCCCCCCCTCTCCAAAGAACCCAGATGGTGCAATCTGGTGTCATCTGAGCTCCAAGTTTGCCATTAAATTCTGTTTTTAGAATCAGAGTTTTTAGTACCAATTTTTGCTTTTTTAAAGAAAAAAATATATACAAGTATTATATGGTTGAAATTTGTTAAAGAATTGAACAGGAAAATGTAACTTGTAACACAATCTGTGCAATCTGGTTTACTTTCAAACATAAAAGTTACAAAGGCTCACCAATAAGAATTGCCTACTTAAGTTACTTTCCCATGATCTCTTACAAGGAGTTTTAAAAAAAAGTATAAAAAAAAATATTAACAAGTCGCGTAAGGCGAAAATACAATATTTAGTCAAGTAGCTGTCGAACTCACAGAATGAAACTGAACGCAATGCCATTTTTCAGCAAGACCGTATACTCGTAGCATCGTCAGTCCACCGCTCATGGCAAAGGCAGTGAAATTGACAAGAAGAGCGGGGTAGTAGTTGCGCTAAGAAGGATAGCACGCTTTTTATATTTAGTCAAGTTTTGACTAAATATTTTAACATCGAGGGGGAATCGAAACGAGGGTCGTGGTGTATGTGCGTGTGTGCGTGTGTGTGTGTGTGTGTGTGTGTGTGTGTGTAGAGCGATTCAGACTAAACTACTGGACCGATCTTTATGAAATTTGACATGAGAGTTCCTGGGTATGAAATCCCCGAACGTTTTTTTCATTTTTTTGATAAATGTCTTTGATGACGTCATATCCGGCTTTTCGTGAAAGTTGAGGCGGCACTGTCACGCCCTCATTTTTCAACCAAATTGGTTGACATTTTGGTCAAGTAATCTTCGACGAAGCCCGGACTTCGGTATTGCATTTCAGCTTGGTGGCTTAAAAATTAATTAATGACTTTGGTCATTAAAAATCTGAAAATTGTAAAAAAAAATACAAATTTATAAAACGATCCAAATTTACGTTTATCTTATTCTCCATCATTTGCTGATTCCAAAAACATATAAATATGTTATATTCGGATTAAAAACAAGCTCTGAAAATTAAATATATAAAAATTATTATCAAAATTAAATTGTCCAAATCAATTTAAAAACACTTTCATCTTATTCCTTGTCGGTTCCTGATTCCAAAAACATATAGATATGATATGTTTGGATTAAAAACACGCTCAGAAAGTTAAAACAAAGAGAGGTACAGAAAAGCGTGCTATCCTTCTTAGCGCAACTACTACCCCGCTCTTCTTGTCAATTTCACTGCCTATGCCGTGAGCGGTGGACTACGAGTATACGGTCTTGCTGCGTTGCATTGCGTTCAGTTTCATTCTGTGAGTTCGACAGCTACTTGACTAAATATTGTATTTTCGCCTTACGCGACTTGTCTGTACCTCTCTTTGTTTTAACTTGTAACACAATCTGTGCAATCTGGTTTACTTTCAAACATAAAAGTTACAAAGGCCCACCAATAAGAATTGCCTACTTAAGTTACTTTCCCATGATCTCTTACAAGGAGTTTTAAAAAAAAGTATAAAAAAAAATATTAACAAGTCGCGTAAGGCGAAAATACAATATTTAGTCAAGTAGCTGTCGAACTCACAGAATGAAACTGAACGCAATGCCATTTTTCAGCAAGACCGTATACTCGTAGCATCGTCAGTCCACCGCTCATGGCAAAGGCAGTGAAATTGACAAGAAGAGCGGGGTAGTAGTTGCGCTAAGAAGGATAGCACGCTTTTCTGTACCTCTCTTTGTTTTAACTTTCTGAGCGTGTTTTTAATCCAAACATATCATATCTATATGTTTTTGGAATCAGGAACCGACAAGGAATAAGATGAAAGTGTTTTTAAATTGATTTCGACAATTTAATTTTGATAATAATTTTTATATATTTAATTTTCAGAGCTTGTTTTTAATCCAAATATAACATATTTATATGTTTTTGGAATCAGAAAATGATGGAAAATAAGATGAACGTAAATTTGGATCGTTTTATAAATTTTTATTTTTTTTTTTACAATTTTCAGATTTTTAATGACCAAAGTCATTAATTAATTTTTAAGCCACCACGCTGAAATGCAATACCGAAGTCCGGGCTTCGTGGAAGATTACTTGACCAAAATTTCAACCAATTTGGTTGAAAAATGAGGGCGTGACAGTGCCGCCTCAACTTTCACGAAAAGCCGGATATGACGTCATCAAAGACATTTATCAAAAAATGAAAAAAACGTTCGGGGATTTCATACCCAGGAACTCTCATGTCAAATTTCATAAAGATCGGTCCAGTAGTTTAGTCTGAATCGCTCTACACACACACACACACACACACACACACACACACACACACACACAGACACACAGACACACACACGCACATACACCACGACCCTCGTTTCGATTCCCCCTCGATGTTAAAATATTTAGTCAAAACTTGACTAAATATAAAAAAAAAAGAAGAAGAAAATAAGGCTCAACGCATATATTTTTCTTCGATTTGTGGGTTAGCGGTTTGGGTACCAGCCCAGCTCCAACCCTTGCTTAAATTTGGTAAATATAGTTCGAAGAATACGATCAGCACAGTGACATTCGAATGGAGAAAAACTGAAACAGATGCGCAAAGTTCAGATCTAGAGCGGTGTTCTTCGCTTGACCACAGGCGGAAGGTATCGTCCACTGGACTACTACTATCACAGAAAGACTACTCTTTCTGTGATAGTAGTAGTCCAGTGGACGATACCTTCCGCCTGTGGTTGTTGACTTGAGCCAAAATCTGTTCTTCTTCTGCCGTATAAAATCGAAGGAAAATCAAACAATTCAGGAGCACTGTGCCATACTTGAGCAGAAAAAACCCACCTGGCAAACGTTGATTGTCCTTCAGAGTAGAGCACGTTTCAATGTGCTTCTTCCTGGGGAGATGGTCAGTTAGTGCTTGAAGTCCCCGACTGGCATACGAAACGTAGATGTTGCAGACGATGCACCATGCTGAACCACGGACATCAATTTTTCTAAATCGGGTGCCGACGTGCTCTTTGTCTCTATTCACTTCCACAACAGCCGACACCCACTCCCATTATTTTCCATTTGTTCGCGCATCCAGTGTCATCGAATTTTTGACCACGTTTTACAACACGCGCGATCGACATTTTCACTGGTACACTGCGTTCAATGCTGTCGCGTGCCCGCGAATACTATAGCGTGCCCGCAAATCAACAGCGAGCTGTAAACAGTTTCACTCAAAGTTCAAGTAACTGAGGCGGGCTGTAGCGTGAACAAAGTACGGACAGTTTTCGCGGGCTTTTGCGCAGAGGCAAAATAGCCGGTGCTTTTTTTGTGTGCCTCCCCCCTTTATTTTTTCGGCGGACACTTTTGCTTTTCCGGCGGAACAAACAAAAATTTCGGCGGAAATGGCGGACAATTCCCATGCCTGTAATGAAATAGATCCACATGACCTGATAATGATTAATACCACAGCTAACCGCGATCCTGTGATGTCTATACCTTTCTTTTGTAATTCAAATGTAATTCCTTTATCTGTCCGTGTATCTACAATTGTCTCCATCGTCTGTGAATTTATTTATATGTGTCACACACACACACACACACACACACACACACACACACACACACACACACACACACACACAGAGCTTCCGCTTAGCTAATAGATTGAAAGAACGTTAAAAAGCAAGAACCAACACACACACACACACTTATGCGCCAGTCACACATACATGATTGTTTATTTTCAACAGAAGTAACCCAAATGCACCTTTAAACTGTAACTTTATTCAATGAACTTTCCATCGCTTACTACACCGCACATGAATGCTGTATAAATGTCTAGAAATAATTTCGGATTAGATAAAAGGCACGGAACTGTGTTACATTTGATTTTTAAAAACAACTTTAGAATTATGCAAAAGAAAAATAAACACGTTCCTGTGTTCTGTGGCATTTCAATGTTGTATCTATTTCATCAACATGATTCCAATTTCATTACTAACAGTCTAAAAAAAAAATGTCAAAGAATTTTGAGAGATCGGAACAAATCAACACAAGGCAAAGACACAAACTATTATGAAACTAAAGACGGGTTTTTTTCCCTGTTGTTGCTGTTGGTGGTGGTGGGGGATGAGGTGGTGTTGTTGTTGGTGGTGGTGGTGTTATGGTGGTGGTGGATGTGGGGGTGTTGTTGGTGGTGGTGGTGGTGTTATTGGTGGGGGTGGATGAGGTGGTGTTGTTGTTGGTGGTGGTGGTGTTATTGGTGGGGGTGGATGAGGTGGTGGTGTTGTTGTTGTTAGAAATTTCTGTACATGATTTTGAGCATTGCAACATAAGCCAAATTTCCGTTACTGTCAAGTAACTAAATGAAAAGAGTTTTCGGAATGAGCTTCTCATTTACATGTCTCTGGGTTGCGTAACCGTTTTCGATTAAAAGTCTTCGGAATGCGCAAATGCTTCCGATTACAAGTCTTCGGAATGCGTTAAATTCTTCCGATTGAAAGGTTTGGGAATGCATTAGCACATGGAAATAACCAAACACACACGCAGAAAAACAAAGAAGAAAACAAATTCAGTTTTCGCTGCGGTGTTCTACATCAGATGCCGGTCTTCCCAGATTGAGAAGAAGCTGCGCCGCCACTTCGTCCAAACACCCTGCAGTGTCTTCCTCCTGCTGAATATGAAGAATAAAAATAATTCAATCTTCATTATCATCATCAACGCCACCACATCTATCATCTTCATCGTCGTCGTCATCAATATCATCGTCGTCGTCATCATCATCTTTATCAGCATCATCATCGTCGTCACGCCAGTAATCAAATATAGTTTCAAAAGGCACTGATTTCCGCGGATATAGGGTATATTGGCACATGTTTTTCCGAATCATTATGTTCATTTCCAGGCATAGTTACCTCCCTTCCAGTGTTGGTCCCAGGCCTCGGTCTTGGCGATGACGCATACTTTTTTATTTGACGCATTGGCGTGACCCCTGGCATGTCGACTTTCCGATAGTTGGGACATATAGGTCTTCAGGACTGAGGAGCACGCACCGAAAGTGGGTGCCACCCAAACGAGAGAGAACAAACCGCGGGTTCTGATTCGTTGGAATCACAACACATCTCAGTTTCAACCAATCCAACACTGCGGGTGGCTCCCGTTTGGGTGGTCACTTTGTCAAGCACCTCAGCCCTGTCCATCAATTTCCCTACCAAACGGACAAAGCAAGGACGTTTGGACCTATACCTATTTTGAATCTAGGTCCACCTGACCTGTCCTATATGCTGGAAACAACACTGTTACATCATCGGTTTAAAGTTGCAGTGTTTAAAGCCCCCCCCCCCCCCCCCTCCAACGTTTGGACATATACCTATTTTGAATCTAGGTCCACCTGACCTGTCCTATGAACCTCAACACTATTCCATCTTTGGTTTAAAGTTCTAGTGTTTATAGCCTCCGTCCCCTTCCCCTCCAACCAGATCAGCCAGTATGTATTTTCTTTGCAATGGGCGTAATAATCCTTTGGACTGATGGGTGCAGTGTCGTGGTGGTAAGACGTCGGCCTCTTGATCGGAAGGTCGTGAGTTCGAATCCCAGCCGCGGCTGCCTGGTGGGTTAAAAGTGGAGATTTTTCCGATCTCCCAGGTCAACTTATGTGCAGACCTGCAAGTGCCTTCGTGTGTACACGCAAGCACAAGACAGAGTGCGCACGGAAAAGATCCTGTAATCCATGTCAGAGTTCGGTGGGTTATAGAAACACGAAAATACCCAGCATGCTTCCCCCGAAATCGGCGTATGCTGCCTGTATGGCGGGGTAAAAACGGTTATACACGTAAAAACCCACTCATGCAAAAACATGAGTAAACGTGGGAGTTTCAGCCCATGAACGAAGAAGAAGAAGAATCCTTTGGACTTACCTGTGAGGAAAGGGCCGGCTGGTGTTCCTCCGTCATACTGTGTGTTTCCACAGGGCTTGTGGCGCTGCTTCCAGTGCAGCTAGGAAACGATAATTATCGCAGAAAGATCACAAAATCCTCATTCATTGGGAAAATACAAATTCATGGCTAGGTCAGACTTTAATTATCGCAGAAAGATCACAAAATCCTCATTCATTGGGAAAATACAAATTCATGGCTAGGTCAGACTTTAATGATTTTATACTATATATTTATGATGACATTATACGACAGCAATTGACCCCCCAAAATCGACTTCGCTAATATTTTGTTCGTACTTTGTGATATTTTCAGAATGTGTTGAAACAAGTGGGAAGGAATTAAATACACGCGCGCGCGTCAGACTTAAAGACATACGACTGTGATTGACCCCCAAAAAACGACGTCGCTAATAATTTGCAAAAAATTTTTTTTTATTAGGGAAGTTGTTTTTGGGCGGACAATCGCTTTTGTACGTTTGTACGTTTTTTGCACGATTGCTGGGGTTGTGACAGCTGATTAATTGGTGCCAGTCATGAAACCATTTGTATTGTAAAATTGTTTCTTCATACCAAAAGTCAGTCTGTCTGTCTAATGATTGCAATGTGTTGTGAGTGTGTGTGGGGGGAAGGGGGGTGCGTACGAGCAAATGTGTGCGCGCGCTACAAGCTCAACATGTAAGTTTCTAGCCACGTTCTTAACCCACACCTTTCACTTACCTGAAAGGTGGCCCTTTCACTTACCTGAAAGGTGGCTGAACAAAAAGGACGGTTTCCATGGGCTGAGAGAACGCGAACTGCCCGGCGCACAGGTAGCCAGCAGGTGAACCATGCAGAGGAAAGCCATCTGAGTGGAACGCAGTATTGTCCTGAGGCTGACTGCTGTAGTGTGTCTGGTCCGCTACGTCTGGAATAAGTAAGACACGGGTTGAGTTAATTTGCAGAAATGATAACATATGACATGATTATGCTTCTTTTACTTTTACCCGTTTTGCTGTAATTAAAATATCTTTTGTGGGTCAAATTAAAGAATAGTGTCCCAAATTCAGGGAAGCTGCGACAAAGCACGAAAGTGTCAGTTTGTTGAACATTAGATATTATTGTGGTGAAAAGAAATAATTCTGACTTTGACATTCGATTTATTCCGTATTTAGTTTCATGTTCAAGGGACACAACTGTTGACGGAGAGAGATCATTTGGATCTTGCCCAAATGTGACTCACCAACAGTAGCAGAAGTTTGCCCAAACCACTGCAGCGCTTGAAAAGAATCGCAAACCTGGAAGTTGGGAACGTGATATCTTGAAACCTGAGGTGGGTGTCCTCCTCGGATCTGACTCGGTGCATTCAAACGACTGAACGGGTATTCAGCTATTTGGGTTGGGCCGGTGGTTTGCGCAGGGCATTGGGCTCCAAGGTTGTTGGTCATAGTTATCAAACTCTGCAGCGCTGAGGAGGTCGGTGGTCGCACGGTGGTGGCTTGAGGATATAGCAGAGGGGAGCTTGTGTGGAAGAATTGCTGAGCAGCCATTGGGGAAGCCAGTGCTTGAATTGTTGGACTTGTCTGAGATGGTGTCGGTGAGGCCAACGGAGAAGGACTTGCCTGAAAAGTTCTGTTGTGTAATGTAAAAAGAACTTGCGGGGAAAATTAAAACGGTTTTAAACACATCGTGTTTTGAACGCCAAGATCGAAGAACTGTGATTGCCAAAAAAAGTCCCAACAATTTTAAACGTACGTCAAGTTGTGTAAAGTAAGACACTGCCTAAAAAAAGTCAATTTGTGCAAGCAACGTAAACATTAATCCGGAAAATTTTAATTACATGAACTGAACATCGTTCATCTTATTGAGATTGAGAAGTGATATATAAGCCTACTGTTATTTAAATCTGAAATCTATAATTTGAATATTCCTGTAATCAGCGGTAATTTACAATTTAAAAAAAAACTGTATAAGGGGGCCAAACTACAGATGTACTGCCAATAGTAATAAAGTTGCAAAAATAACATCTAACATAAATTCATAAGAGCACGCTGTGGTTCATGCTCCTTTTGCTGATAAACATTAGGTGTTGATAAACATTTGTGAATAAACTCTTGTTTAAACCAAAAAGTTCACCATGTAAAGACCGGCACGGTTGGCCTAGTGGTAAGGCGTCCGCCCCGTGATCGGGAGGTCGTGGGTTCGAACCCCGGCCGGGTCATACCTAAGACTTAAAAATTGGCAATCTAGTGGCTGCTCCGCCTGGCGTCTGGCATTATGGGGTTAGTGCTAGGACTGGTTGGTCCGGTGTCAGAATAATGTGACTGGGTGAGACATGAAGCCTGTGCTGCGACTTCTGTCTTGTGAGTGTGGCGCACGTTATATATGTCAAAAGCAGCACCGCCCTGATGTGGCCCTTCGTGATCGACTGGGCGTTAAGCAAACAAACAAACAAACAAACCATGTAAAGCAAAACCCACCACACAATAAACAGCAGTCTGGTGAAACTGCCCTTCTTCCAGTTGCAGACGACCGGTTGTTCCACTTCCTTCTTTACCACCTCCGCCCTGGTGTAGTGCCGAAGACTTCGCCCTGGAACATTCTCTCCTTCCCACGACCTTAGCCGCCTTCGGACCTTCCACCGACTCTGCTATACCCACCATCTTCTTCTCCCATTTCTCGTACTGTTGTCTCCGGCGTCGAGCGTTTGCTAACCAAGTTTTGATCTGCACGTGCGTCAGTCCCGTCTGTTCCACTATCTTCTCGCGCTGGGCGAGACCAGGGTACGGGTTTTCAGAGTGTGTAAGAAACCAAGACGACAGAACTGCTCGTGCCGTGTGGTCCAGAGAGCGCGTCTTTCGCCCTTCCTGACTGATGCTTGGGGGAGGGGGGTTCCTGACAATGACAGAACTTTACGGTTGACTGAGTATATAGCCTTGTGTAGCCTAACCAAAATTTACCAATCGGGCAACTTTTTTGTTTAATATACTATCACAAGTATGATCATAAAAAACAATTGGTTTGTGTGATATTCAAAATAAAATACACGCAGTTAGTGTTAGTCCCGTCACGACGGTAGCTCCGGCTTAAGTTTGGTACCGGTGTAACACGAAATTTTCACTCCACGAAAAATTTACTCCGGAGTAAATATTTCGTACGAAATTCTTACTCCGAGTACACTTTTCGTACGAGAAGAGAACTCCCCAAGGCACGAAAAAATTACTCCCTCCACGAAATTTTTACTCCCCATTTTTTTTACTTCCAGTAAAAATCTCGTACGCAAAAATGGGATGCGGGCGAAGGGATAATGACAATAAGTGATCTCGCGCACACGAATGTCGCGCTACCTTCCTTCCATCCCTTCCACCACCAAGACTAACAGGGGACAAGGGAGTACACATTTCGTACACCTGGCATGGGAAGTTAAATTGCTCGTGTTGGGGTGAAGTAATTTATTCGTTATTTATTCGTCAGGGGAGTAACATTTTTGTACGAAATGTTTTCTCGGAACTCACTTGTCTTGGGGAGTAATTTTCTCGTGCGATGGGGGAGTGCTTTTTTCGTAAAGGGAGTAACTTTTTCGTACGAAATGTTTACTCCGAAGTAAAAATCTCGTGGGAGTAATTTTCTCGTGTTACACCGGCACTAGTCATTCTTTGCAAAGAAAATTGAACAACAGAAATATGCATTGTAAAAGAAACAGCGGCTCAAATAACTTTTAAAGAAAGTAACACAGTCTTAGCTGAATCCTAAATATGGGACTAAATTATTATGATAATGTTGCCCCTGTTTGAGGATCTCTCTCTCTCTCTCTCTCTCTCTCTCTCTCTCTCTCTCTCTCTCTCTCTCTCTCTCTCTCTCTCTCTCTCTCTCCCTCCCTCTCTCCCTCCCTCCCTCCCTCCCTCCCTCCCTCTCTCTCTCTCTCTCTCTCTCTCTCTCTCTCTCTCTCTCTCTCTCTCTCTCTCTCTCTCTCTCTCTCTCTCTCTCGTCTTATGCCTACCTTTTTCTGATACGAAATCTCATGAGAGCAGACAACGGTCTTTTTAGCAGGTCTGATCCGTCACTAAAGGTGCCGTCCTGGGAAGGGGGGGGGGGGAAGGGGATTAAAATAAAAGTGAATTAATTCCTCAGTAATAACTATAATTATCAATTAATCAAACAGCCTGTGCATCACCATCACTTCTGGCCTCCTTAATATTTCTGCCACACCCGTTGTATTTCATTTACGATTAGAAAAAAAGTTAGAGCATATTTGAGAGGAACAACTCACACTGCAATGGAGATAGTAATGACAACAACGACCACAATGATACCGGTGAAAATGATCATGATGATAAAAACAACAAGCTCCCTTTACCGGTTGAATTGTCCAAGTACCTTGTAACCTTGTTAGCCTTGCCAGAATGAAACCTAGAAACAGAACACAAAAGAAATCCTTCAATGCTAGGGTTTTAAAACAAATGTTCATCATTCATATAAAACCTGAAACAAGATCTGCTTCAAAGCACCGACGTCAGCAAAGCGAGTGAAGGAACGAACATCTCAAACAAGCACTAAATAAAATGTCATAAAGTTCTGTATTCAGTTTACTAATGCTGATTCAAGCCATCTAGCAACAAACCAACAAAACACGATGCAAACACACACACACGCACGCTCACACAACACACACACACACACACACACACACATACACACACACACACACACACACACACACACACACACACACACAAACACACACACATACATACATAAGTATCAGTGGACAAGGATCCCCTCCGCCTTCGTTCAGTCAAGTCATACATACATACACAACTACACACACACACACACACACACACACACACACACACACACACACACACACATACATACATACATACATACATACATACATACATACATACATACATACATACATACATACATACATACATACATACATACATACATACATACATACATGCATGCATGCATGCATGCATGCATACATACATACATACATACATACATACATACATACATACATACATACATACATACATACATACATACATACATACATACATACATACATACATACGCATCGAAAGACAAAGAACCCCTCCGCCCTCCTTAAATTATTCAGTCAAGCATTGACTTTCGTGTAAAAATAAAAGTTAAAAAAATAACAATAAAATAAAAAGTATGCACAGCTATCTGATCATGTGGATTTATTTTAATCCCATCCTTTTACTTGTCGTTGGTAAAGGTCTTTGTGGATCTTTCACAATAAATAAGCAGTGAAAATGTTTTAGATCATAAGTATTTCCTACTTAATTGACATTAAACAATTCGCGACGTTTATTTTCTATGCTAATAAGGCTAACATATGTCTCCATTGGTTTATCTAATTTCGTCGTGATCGTTCACCACACATTTGAATTATTCAACCGAATTTTTGCTTTCAAAACACACACACAATTCTAACCAGACCACCGCCACCGCTCCCCCCCCCCCCCCCCCACCCCCACCACCAACACCACCACCCCCTCATATCCGACTCGCAAACACATTTACGCACAATTATCGCACCTGCAAAATAGTACACAGTTGTGACTGTACAATCAGTGGCACACACACACACACACACACACACACACACACACACACACAGACACACAGACACACACACATATATACACGCACAAACACATACACAGACACACACACACACACACACACACACACAAAACCTGATACAACAGCACAGATGTTGGGTGAATGCATATCACTTGAATCACCCATGGAACGTTTCCAACATTTGTGTCGTTATTGTTTCTGACTTTGTACATTGTTTTTTCACAGAGCGCTTTTGGACCCCCATGGTTATTCGCTCTTCATATCCACTTCCCATACGTGCAAGCTTAGGCCAAACAAGTCGCGTAAGGCGAAAATACAACATTTAGTCAAGTAGCTGTCGAACTCACAGAATGAAACTGAACGCAATGCAACGCGGCAAGACCGTATACTCGTAGCATCGTCAGTCCACCGCTCACGGCATAGGCAGTGAAATTGACAAGAAGAGCGGGGTAGTAGTTGCGCTGGGAAGGATAGCACGCTTTTCTGTACCTCTCTTCGTTTTAACTTTCTGAGCGTGTTTTTAATCCAAACATATCATATCTATATGTTTTTGGAATCAGGAACCGACAAGGAATAAGATGAAAGTGTTTTTAAATTGATTTGGAAAATTTAATTTTGATAATAATTTTTATATATTTAATTTTCAGAGCTTGTTTTTAATCCGAATATAACATATTTATATGTTTTTGGAATCAGCAAATGATGGAAAATAAGATAAACGTAAATTTGGATCGTTTTATAAAAAACATTTTTTTTTTACAATGTTCAGATTTTTAATGACCAAAGTCATTAATTAATTTTTAAGCCACCACGCTGAAATGCAATACCGAAGTCCGGGCTTTGTCGAACATTACCCGACCAAAATTTCAACCAATTTGGTTGAAAAATGAGGGCGTGACAGTGCCGCCTCAACTTTCACGAAAAGCCGGATATGACGTCATCAAAGACATTTATCAAAAAAATGAAAAAAACGTTCGGGGATTTCATACCCAGGAACTCTCATGTCAAATTTCATAAAGATCGGTCCAGTAGTTTAGTCTGAATCGCTCTACACACACACACAGACACGCACACACACGCACATACACCACGACCCTCGTCTCGATTCCCCCCTCTACGTTAAAACATTTAGTCAAAACTTGACTAAATAGAATAAAAAATATATACGTGACCCAAAAAGATAGGTTCGGTAGGTCGGCTTTATTTTCCTTTCTTTTTTTCTTAAATTTAGTCGATTTTAAAGGAAGTTACTTCCCTTAGTCTCGGTATTGTTCACAAAATGTGCCAAAAGTTTGGGTTTTTTTTTGAAAAATGAAAAAACGTTTTAGGGTCGGTGGGAAAAAAATAGGATCGGTCGGGTTACCCTAAACCAATAAACATTTTTATTTGGCCTTATCGACATTGCAAAAATGACGAAGCCGTTGTATTAATATTGAGTTTCATCGGCGACAGATCTACTGTATACATCATGCACGTTATTTTGAAGTTATGTATTATGCCGGTTCGTGTATAATGTTCCTTACAACGCGACATTAATAATGTGCATGTGTTTAGAAGACTGACTGTTCATATACCATATGAACATAATCATGTCCCAGGTGCGGATCACGCATTAAATGATACACGGCGTGTTTATTCAAGTATTCAAGAGTACATTGTGGAAGCTCACTTGGAACACAGTGAGTATTTGTCTTTGTCACAAATGCTTTGTTTGTTTGTTTGTTTGTTTGTTTGTTTGTTTGTTTGTTTGTTTGTTTGTTTGTTTGTTTGTTTGTTTGTTTGCATGTTGGTTGGTTGGTTGGTTGGTTGGTTGGTTGGTTGGTTGGTTGGTTGGTTGGTTGGTTGGTTGGTTGGGTGGTTGGTTGGTTGGTTGGTTGTTTTGGCTGGTTGGCTGGTTGGTTGGCTGGTTGGCTGGTTGGTATGTGCTTGAAGACACCACCATAAGCCATAGGCTTGTTGTTGTTTCCATATCTATAGAACTAATGTATGTAAATTTCATGTACAAATAAATGCAAATAAAACATTGTTTAAACCAAAGGACAACCGTGTCACTGTCATGGAAGCAGAAAACACGAGGTCGTGGCAAGACCAAACAGAACGACGACGTAAGGTGACACGCAGCGTCTGTGTCTGCTTGTGCAGCGTTTGTCGGGTACGTTTTTCGTTTTCAGTGTGATTTTTTGTCGATTTTTATTTGGGCCCTTCCGTTTTTGTCCAGTCGATTTTGAGGGTACCCTTTTTTGAGCGGCGGTCACTTGATCCATGTAAAGATGTCAAGATGTTAGATATTTTAGATGTTTTTCAATTCACACAGTCAGTCAGTCATCCAACACACAAGAAGAATCACATACTGGATTGGGTTATGCATAGGCCTGATGGTCATATTGTTCAATCTGTGTCTGTTACACACGCCTTAGCCTCAGATCATTTTTGTGTTTTGTTTGATCTGATGACCCAGTGTCCTCCTACTCCACCCATGTTTAAGTCTGTCCGCTGTCTCCGTACGATGGATAAAGACGCTTTTATGTACAAGCTGCAGAACGCGCTGCCCCCCTCCCCCTCCGTTGACCAACTTGATGCCACACTGCGTGCTGCTCTTGACGTCCATGCCCCCGTTTCACGTAGCCGTGTCCGTCCGTCCAAGTCCGCACCGTGGTACTCCGATATCTGTATCGAACTGCGTGATTCCAAATGTGACCATCTCAAGACTGGTCTTACTGTCCATAAACAAATATTTCAAGGAGCAAAGGACATTGTAACTAAGTTAGTACACGCAGCAAAGACAACCTTCCTCCAAACCCAGATTATTGCTTGCGATTCAAGCAAAAAGCTGTTCGATATTTGCAGCCGGTTGACCGGCCGCAGTAAGGTATCCCCACTTCCCACTGTTTTCCCCGCTAGTCAGCTGCCAGATGTATTCAGTGATTATTTTATCAAGAAGGTTTCAGATATTCGTTCTGAACTTGATCAGATGGGTGCACATTCTGCTTCCTCCAGTCATGTTGATGTTCCCACTGATTGTTCTTTTTCATCATTTCAGCCAATCAGTGAAAAAGACCTTAGATCCATTATTCTGAAGTCCAAACCAACAACTTGTCTACTTGATGACATACCCACACCACTGCATTTTGAGATTGCTTACTCAAATTGTCAATGATAGCCTGTTATCTGGTGTTTTTCCATCATTGTTCAAAACTGCACTTGTCAAACCACTTCTCAAAAAACCTAGTCTTGATGTCAATATTTTGAAGAACTATCGTCCTGTATCTAATTTATCATTCTTGTCCAAAGTTTTTGAAAAGGTAGTTTTGAAGCAGCTGTTGTCATATTTGAACACCCATGATTTGATCTCGCACTCTCAGTCCGCTTATCGCCCTTCTCACTGTACTGAAACAGCCCTACTTAAAGTAATCAGTGACATTCTGTCTGCTCTGGATGGTGGTGATATGTCGAGTGCTTACCCTACTTGACCTTTCTGCAGCGTTCGACACGATTGACCATGTCACGCTTCTCCATAGACTTCAGACTCTGTACGGCATCTCCGGTCCAACGCTAGCATGGTCCGCCCCTTGATCGGGAGGTCGTGGGTTCGAACCCCGGCCGGGTCATACCTAAGACTTTAAAATTGGCAATCTAGTGGCTGCTCCGCCTGGCGTCTGGCATTATGGGGTTAGTGCTAGGACTGGTTGGTCCGGTGTCAGAATAATGTGACTGGGTGAGACATGAAGCCTGTGCTGCGACTTCTGTCTTGTGTGTGGCGCACGTTATATGTCAAAGCAGCACCGCCCTGATATGGCCCTTCGTGGTCGGCTGGGCGTTAAGCAAACAAACAAACAAACCGCTAGCATGGCTTGAGTCCTATCTCATTGGCAGGACTCAGGCTGTGCTTGTCGATGGCCAGATGTCTGCTCCAGCCCCACTTTCTTTCGGCGTTCCTCAAGGTTCAGTACTCGGTCCCATCCTTTTCATCATGTACACTAAGCCCCTCTCCACACTGATTCAAAACCATTCTGTTTTAAATCAGTCTTTTGCTGATGACACCCAGCTGTATAAACCCAGTCCCCCTGCAAAGACACATTCCGCCATCCAGACCATTCAGACATGCATCACTGATGTTAAATCTTGGATGGTCGATAACAAACTTAAGCTGAATGATGATAAGACTGAAGTCTTACTGTGCAAAAAGAAGAACACTACATTTCCCTCTTCCCAACCTGTTTCTATCCGTGACTCCAGCAGCCTTTCCTCCTTCAAAACACAACTCAAAACATACCTGTTTCGTAAAGCCTTTGCTTAGCCTGAGTTAACTCTATTCTGTTATGGAACTCTCTACCCTGTATGTGCTTTATGGTCTATTTGTCAATGGTATCTTTGTGCGTGCGCGCATGTGTGTGTGTGTGTGTGTGTGTGTGTGTGTGTGTGTGTGTGTGTGTGTGTGTGCGTGTGTGTGTGTGTGTGCGTGTGTGTGTACTTTTAAACATTGTACGCAAAGTTTTTGCTTAGTGCTTGGGTTCTTGGTGTTATGTCTCAGTTAAATGTATGTTTTGTATGCTTGTTGATTTGTGCTAGTTTATTCTATAATGAATTTGTAAAGCGCCTGGAGCCAATTGATGGGACTCGCGCTATAGAAAAGTTATTTATTATTATTATTATTATTATTATTTCTGTTCAAATAGGCAACACCGACATTCTTTTCTCACCATCAGCTAGAAACCTTGGATTCACCCTTTCATCTGACATGACCCTTAACAAACATATATCTTTAGTCTGCAGAGCAGCTTATTTTGAGCTTCATAAGATCAGCACCATTCGCCACACACTCTCCTCTCAAACAACTAACACTCTTGTCTGTGCCTTTGTTCTTTCTAAACTTGACTACTACAACTCTCTTCTCTCTGGCTGTCCTCTGTACCTCCTGCATAAACTACAAAAAGTCCAAAACTCGGCAGCACGCCTCATTCTGAAAGCACAAAAACGAGATCACCCTACACCACTTCTTCCCACACTGCACTGGTTACCTATTCAAGCCCGCATTGACTACAAACTGTCCACCCTCTGCTTTAACTTCTTTTCTGGCTCGTCTCCTGCTTACTTCTCTGAACTCCTCACCGTCTATTCTCCAGCAAGACAACTCCGTGCCTCTTCTGACTGTCGCATCCTCACCACACCAAAACCTACGGACAACGCACTTTTACTTTCTGCGCACCCACACAATGGAATTCTCTCCCCTTTCACATCCGCCACTCTCAGTCACCCCAAGCATTCAAACGAGCACTTAAAACGCACCTCTTCAAGAAATACAACCCCTGATTTTGTTTTCTCAGTCCATCAGTAGGCTACATGTAGGGTATTTGTTGTTTTAGTGATAATGTGATAATGTATATGCATCTATAAGGGCTGTTTTCAGTATTGTTGATAACATGTTCTGTTTGATTTAAGGGTATTCAGCTGGTATTTCCTTGTTTTCACTACCTATTTTATTCATGTTTTTATTACTTAGTTAGTGGAAGAATCTTTTGTAATGTGTGTTTGATGGTGTATGCTTTTAATTAAGCGTTGCTGACTATGAATGTAGATGTAAATGCTTGTATAACTGTGTTTTAATTTTAGATGTGTCAAGCGCAAAGAGCATAATTGTAAAGTTATGATGTTGCGCTATATAAATGCTCATTTATTATTATTATTATTATTAAAAGAAATCTTTAATCCGAAAGTAGGTGATCCAGATAGTCAAGTGAACGGCCTTAACTGGCATGTAAAGTTTGGATGAAATGACACGGGAATTAAGGCTTTCATTTTGGTCCGAATTCTGTTGCAATAATATTTTGGCGAAGTTTAGTTTTGCTTTGACGAATAGGATCTGGTGACAACTTCTTCTTCTTCTTCGTTCGTGGGCTGAAACTCCCACGTATTTACGTGTATGACCGTTTTTACCCCGCCATTTAGGCAGCCATACGCCGCTTTCGGAGGAAGCATGCTGGGTATTTTCGTGTTTCTATAACCCACCGAACTCTGACATGGATTACAGGATCTTTTCCGTGCGCACTTGGTCTTGTGCTTGCGTGTACACACGAAGGGGGATAAGCCACTAGCAGGTCTGCACATAAGTTGACCTGGGAGATCGGAAAAATCTCCACACTTAACCCACCAGGCGGCCGCGGCCGGGATTCGAACCCTCGACCTTCCGATTAAGAGGCCGATGTCTTACCACCACGCCACAGCGCCCGTCGTGGTGACAACGATAATAGGACCCGCCTCTCTGGACCTGCATCCATTTAACAGCACAAGTGAAACGACCAGTGCAATCAATCAAGCTTTGCTTTGTCCAATAGGGATTGACGGCAGCAATGGTAGGCCCCGCCGCTAAGGACCTTCATCGACTCACCAGCAATACTGAGAAGCACAGTGCAGTCAATCAAACTTTGCTCTGTCCAATAGGGATTGACGGCAGCAATGATAGGCCCCGCCTTCTTGGACCTTCAGCTAATCACCAACACTGACGTGCAGCAGGCCTCCGCCCTCTTCACGTCATTGTCTGCTGGTAACATGGCTGGCTCGCTCCTGGTCGGGCTGGTAAGGCTAAACAATACATCTGTCTGTACTTTCTTCTATTTCTTCTTGTGCATTCGTGGGCTGAAACTTCCTAGCATTTTTCCGTGTGTGTTTTTACCCCGTCATTTAGGCAGCCGTATGCCGCTCTCGGAAGACAATCTTTGTGTACTGTAAAATGGCCGACAGATTGGAGAAACTTTCTTTTTGTTTTATTTTTGAGTGGGTTTTTTCTTTGTGTCAATAATATAAAGAGATCTTGAAAATAAGAGATCACATTGTTAGTTAACAAGAACAAGAGCAAGACCAAATACTTCATTGTCTGTCTTTACAAAACGAAAATTTGGCTTCAGGCCTGCCGAAAGTGTTTGCATTCTCATCGACTGCGTTTTGGTTCTACATTGTCCATTGTTCTAGTTGTATGACCTCTTCCACCCATCATTGCTTCTGATTGGTGGTATGCTGATGATGGCTGTGACGTCAGCCGTAACTCCGTTCTGCTCCCTCATCGGTGTCATGGTGGTCGTCTGCTTCCTTACTGCTACTTTTACACAGATTGTTGGTACCGGTAAGTTCGCTGGAGTTATCAAACTCGACAGAAGGCTAGGGACTTTTAGAGATCTCCCATGACAGATATCTCTCTCTCTCTCTCTCTCTCTCTCTGTCTCTCTCTGTCTGTCTCTGTCTGTCTGTCTCTGTCTGTCTGTGTCTCTGTCTGTCTGTGTCTCTGTCTGTCTGTCTGTCTGTCTGTCTGTCTCTCTCTCTCTCTCTCTCTCTCTCTCTCTCTCTCTCTCTCTCTCTTTTAATTCTTTGAATTTTGACAAGTTATCTCTAATGTTTGACGTGATGTTATTCAACTTTTCCAGTTCATACAGAAATGATGATATTTCTTTGGAACTGTGATTCGCTGAATGGTTAATCACGCTTTAGGGTTCTTTTTTTCCTTTTTTTTCTTACGCGGTGCTTCTAAGAGCTATATTTCTGCCTAGTAATCTTACGTCTACATCAAGTATGTCAGCAGTATAAAAAAAATTTCAATCTCAGCCTCTTCTTATTCAACGGTTGTTTTATTTGTTTGCACACGTCTGTGCAGGTTTGCAGTCAAACATTTAACGTTTTCAAAACCATCACTTCTTTTGACCTCCTAACTTTTGTTACACATTTCATGTATGTCTTGATTTGATTTTATTGAATTGATTACATATACATTTAGCGCACCATTAACGCCATCGTCTTCATGAGCTTGGAGGCTGATGCGTGCATGCTCACGGATCTGATTGTGTTGCATCTGGTCTGTGCAGCCGCCACGACAGAAGAGGTGCAGACCTGGGGAGCAAAGGCGTCAGAAACGGCGTTGCAAGCCATTAGCTGCGCGTACGCTGTTGGTGCTGTTGTGGCTCCCTTGATCGTCGAACCTTTCCTGGCCCCGATAAATGAAGCTGCGGGTTTCAGTGCTGCCAATTATTCAGTTCTGGATCCAAGAATCCAATTTGCGGGATCCAGTGTTTCCAGTGATTCATTTCTAGATCCAAGAGCACAAGACGTGGGAATTGCTTCTTTCTACTCTAACGAAACTTCCTCAGAGCCCTCGGCGCCAAAGACTCGAATTCATTTTGCTTTCAGCATTATCCCCGCCCTGTCTTTTCTTGCCTCCATTCCTCTTCTCGTCGAGTTCATCACAACGCGGCAGGCAGCGAGAAATGACGTAGACGGTTCGGCATGTGATGAAACGCTAACGGAGAAAGAGCACCGTGGAAGCCGCAAGGACTACCACAATGGCCGACCAAACCTGCCTCGGGCGGCTTACATGGGAACTCTCTTGTGGGTGTGCGTCTTCGACGCCGTCTTCTGTGCCGTGGCGATGACCTTCCCCTACTTCCTGCCGACCTTCGTGGTTTTACAGCTAGGCTGGAGCAAGTCTCGGGGCGCGCTCGTCACTTCAGCTTTCTGGCTCGCCTTCGCCGGATCTCGCTTCGCCTGCGTATTCCTCGTGCGGATCTTTCGTCCAGCTCAGATCCTGGTCAGCTGCTTTTCTCTCATGGTTCCCTCGTTCGTGGCGTTTCTTCTGGCATCGCTATGGCAACTAGACTGGTTGGTGTGGCTGAGCAGTGTCACGGCTGGTGTCGCTACCTCGGCTGTTGTTCCCAGCGGATTCTCGTGGGTGAATGACGAGCTGATGCCTGTCACTGCGAGAGTGACTTCTGTTGTCATCCTGGCGGCCAATGTTGGACCTTTGCTTAATCCTATGGTGAGTTGTAGCGCCTAGCATTTTTGTCCATGTGTGTGTGTGTGTGTGTGTGTGTGTGTGTGTGTGTGTGTGTGTGTGTGTGTGTGTGTGTGTGTACGTACATACGAACGTGCTTGCGAGCGTGCGTGCGTGCGTGTGTGCGTGCGTGTGTGTGTGTGTGACTTTGATTTTTTCAGTGTGTTGTTGTTGTTGTTGTTGTTGTTGTTGTTATTTCACAAAAACAATCTGTTAAAAACACACTCCAAATCACAAATCTTCATTGGTTTCAGGTTGTAGGTCACATGATGGAAAACAGCGGCGCCATCTGTCTGGCATACGCACTGGCAGGGGAAGCAACTCTGTGTGCTTTGATATTTCTGCTACTATTGCTCTTTTCTCGAACGTACCTCCGCACGAACTATGGCAGCATTCAAAATGATGACGTCACCCAAGATCATCAGCCTTTGCTTTCTGTTCCGGAAATTTTACAGAAGGGATAAACATCTATAGTCTATGTCAAGCATAAGAAAACAATAATAATGTCCTCACCGGAAACATGGACAACCCAACATGAAGACGAATACGTACAGACGTGTATGTGTTCCCCACGTGTTTGATTGTCCATGTTTCTGATTAGTACATTTTTTATTGTCATCTTTTTTTAGTACTTCTCGCCAGCAGTATCTTGTTCCTGTCAAGCATGAGAAATTCACTTCACTAAACTTTGCTAAAGAGCTGAAGTTGAACATAAACATAGACTGTGTTTACGGGAAAAAGAAACAAACTGAATGCAATGATGAATTTTGTTGGTAGTTTGTCTTGCAGATTTTAGTTATTGGATAAAAGCTGTTACTCAACTTAAATACGAGTGACGGGCGCAGGGGCCTAGTGGATAAGACATCGGCCTCGTAATTGGAAGGTCGTGAGTTCAAATCCCGGCCGCGGCCGCCTGGTGGGTTAAGGGTGGAGATTTTTCCGATCTACCAGGTCAACTTATGAGCAGACCTGTGTGTACACGCAAGCACAAGACCAATTGCGCACGGAAAAGATCCTGTAATCCATGTCAGAGTTCGGTGGGTTATAGAAACACAAAAATACCCAGCATGCTTCTCTCGAAATCGGCGTATGCTGCCTGAATGGCGGGTTAAAAATGGTCATACACGTAAAAACCCACTCGTGCAAAAACATGAGTGAACGTGGGAGTTTTAGCCCATGAACGAAGAAGAAGAGCAGAAGAAATATGAGTACTGTTCGCACAGCAATACACCGAGGCAACGTTTCAATTTGCGTGGTTACGTAGCTCGACTCGTATGTGGAAGGTTGATGCCTGTTAACCCGTGATTTGCACAGAGGGTATTTCAAAAGAATTTTAAACAGGTGTTGATAGGGAGAAAAAAAGAAGAAAAAACAAACCAGCACGAAACAAGAAAAGAAAGAATGATTTAGACAGCAGATTGTAGGGGTTTTTTGTTTGTTTTTTTATCCACACTTAATGTTACGCAATATACAACGAGAACGATTATTTTGGAGATTGATTTCCACATTGTAAAACAAGTTATTTGATATTTTATTTTTACAACGGAGCGGGTTTGTGTGTATGTATTGAAGGAATAACCTGCATTCCTCTCTTTATTGTTCTTGTATTTTTGTATTTATTAATTTGTTTTCTTTTCATGTACCCCCATGGGGTTCCCTGAAAATAAAATTTGACTTGACTTGACTTGACACAAATGTAATCACGTAAATGCGCCCGATATTTTCTTGTCATCTCCAAAGTCAAGGGATCTATTAGTTTTTTTTTGATTGTTTTTAATTCATTACTTTATTGTCCCATCGCTGGATAATTCAGGTCGCTTCCTCCCATTGGAAAGCTAGCAGCAACAGCGTCGCGCTACCCCAAAGTCAAGGGATCTATCAGATTTTTTCCTCTTTTTATTTTTTTTTTCATTTTTTTTTTTTTTGTGTTTTTTTTGCCTCAGTTGCATGCAGTCCGCTTCAAGCTGAAAAATAATTGAAAAGAATGAAACCCTACGTTTTTTTTTTGTGTTTTTTTTCCTTCTCTCTACAGCTGAGCGTCCTTCTTCATTGGCGTTTTATAAATGTATCAATTGTGTGTGGTTTTCTACAATGGACAAAATCTTGCATCTTTAATGTTGGTTATTGTCTTACATATGTCTGTGTTTGGGTTGACTTAAGTGTTGTTTGTGGCGGTGTCATAATGGAGGTTTTTTTTGGGTTTTTTTTTGTGGACAACGCCTTTATTTTCAAATTTTGCAATTATGAAAAAATTGCATAGTGTAAAGGGTATTATGAAACACGAAGTTTCATTTCATTTTCAAACATGAATGTTAAATTTACGGGAGTACCATATCTAAATTTGCTAATGCACATTTTAGCAATAAGAACTAAATGGTTAATGATATCTAGACACACGTTGCCTGCATTTTCAACACAAACAACCCCAAGTAGTACAGATTTTGCGTTAAGTTTAACACTTACACCAGTTTTATCTAGTATAGTGTTTTCGACGTGTTTCCATAAAGGCTTAACTTTACTACAATCATAGAAAAAATGTTCGATGTAGTCTCTTTCGTGTGTGCAGTATGGACAATATTCACTGTCGGACAGTCCCATTTTTTGTAGAAGAATGTTTGTGGGATAGATGTTGTGAACAATTTTCCAGTGCAATTCTCGTAGTCTTGATTCTTTTGTTGCGTTTTTTGCTATAGACAAATGTAATCACGTAAATGCGCCCGATATTTTCTTGTCATCTCCAAAGTCAAGGGATCTATTAGGTTTTTTTTATTGTTTTTAATTCATTACGTTATTGTCCCATCGCTGGATAATTCAGGTCGCTTCCTCCCATTGGAAAGCTAGCAGCAACAGCGTCGCGCTACCCCAAAGTCAAGGGATCTATTAGATTTTTTCCTCTTTTTTTTTATTACTTTATTGTCCCATCGCTGGGAAATTCGGGTTTGTTTTCTTTGTTATGCTAAAAATTGTAATATTTTATCTATCGGGTCCAAACTACCCCCATCCACCCAGCATAGAGGCTCTAAACAACAAATATTGATAATAATAAAAGGCATGTATTACTTTGTGGAACGCTTGTATGCCATTTTTACATTTTTACAAATCGTGGTTATAGGTTCGACGTAATTTGTACATTTTTTTACATGTTTACAAATCACAGGTTAACAACGCCTTTCACACAAAGGCCAGTTCGTCTCAGCACATGTGCGATTGCTACACAGTCTGAGAATATCACTGGAATGGACATGTACGTGTGATGTCTTTAGTGAATAGATCGAATTCTGCGCCTTCTCCACTAAGTTCCTTTTTAAGTTCAGTCAAATTTTGACAGTATGTTTTCAAGTAGACTATCATTTAGAGGGACCCTAGGGTGCGTGTGTGTATGTGTGTGTGTGTGTGTAGCGATTCCAATATAACTACAGGACAAATGTCTGTGTTCGACTCCTTGCAAGAAACTCATTGCATCTAAAATCCCAGGTGGGGGGGGGGGGGATTGTGCAGGTATATGTATGAGAGTTGCACAGCCCCTTTCAGCCAGTGATCACATAACTTCACTAACTGTTCTGCAGAGGGTCGGCATATGATTGAGCGAAAGAGGATGAATCTGACTATCTGGTTGTACGCTTGTATGCCATGTTGTTTATCATTTTTCGAATGTTCATAAGCTGTTTTCTTCTCATTTATTCATATGGTGTTGTACAACGATTGAATAAAACATGGTTAAACCATTTTGTCTATTTTGTTCCTTAAACGCAAACTATTTAAATATCAACAAAAATTCCGTTATGGATGTGTGTGTGTGTGTGTGTGTGTGTGTGTGTGTGTGTGTGTGTGTGTGTGTGTGTGTGTGTGTATGTGTATGTGTATGTGTGTGGGCGCGTGTGTGTATGTGTGTGTTTATGTGTGTGTGTGTGTCTGTATGTGTGTCTCTCAGTCTGTCTGTCCGTCTGTCTGTCTGTCTGTCTGTCTGCCCGTCTAACTGTCTGTCTGACTACCTCTATGCATGTGTGTGTGTGCGTGTGTATGAGTATGTGCGTGTGTGGGTCTGTCTGTCTGTTTCTATGTGTGACCGCGCGTGTGTGTGTGTGTGTGTGTGTGTGTGTGTGTGTGTGTGTGTGTGTGTGTGTGTGTGTGTTTCACAAAAAAGGCATAAGATGCTCACAATAACTCACACGGTTTCTTTTTCTCCTTAAATATTCGGTTACAATTGTATTGATCCATACACCTTTTTGTATACACCTTTTTAACAGGTCGAAAGTCACTGAAACACAACAAACAGTATATACCATGTCGTAGTTTATTTTAATAACCCGAACGCCTTTCTGCACAGAGCTTTTTGGTGGACCAGAGGTACGAAATTTTAACGACCAACAATATTTTATCTTTAAATTATCACTGCAATCTTTTATCAAGTTTGTGTTCATCCCTTCAGCAAAGTTCAGTGAAGTAAATTAGTCACATCTGATGTTTATCCCTTCTGAACAGTTTCCGGAACAGAAAGCAAAGGCTGGGTGACGTCATCATTATGAAATCTGCCATAGTTTGTGCGAAGGTACGTTCGAGAAAAGAGCAATAGTAGCAGAAAGATCAAAGCACACAGAGTTGCTTCCCCTGCCAGTGCGTATGCCAGACAGATGGGGCCGCTGTTTTCCATCATGCGACCTAAAACCTGAAACCAATGACATGAGATGATTTATGTTTTCTTTTTAAGTGGGTTTTTTTTTCCAGTGAAACAAAGGCAACAACATCAGCACCAACAACAACTCACTATCTCTTTCTCCCAAACTAACACACACACACACACACACACACACACACACACACACACACACACACACACACACACACACACACACACACAAGCACACACACACACACAAATACACACACTCAGACGTGCGCGCGAGCGTGCACGCACGCAGCACACACACGAAGCACATTTCCTTAACGTACCACGCCAACCGGCCATGCAACCCGCTACAACTCACCATGGGATTAAGCAAAGGTCCAACATTGGCCGCCAGGATGACAACAGAAGTCACTCTCCCAGTGACAGGCATCAGCTCGTCATTCACCCACGAGTACCCGCTAGGAATCACAGCCGAGGTAGCGACACCAGCCGTGACACTGCTCAGCCACACCAACCAGTCTAGTTGCCATAGCGATGCCAGAAGAAACGCCACGAACGAGGGAACCATGAGAGAAAAGCAGCTGACCAGGATCTGAGCTGGACGAAAGATCCGCACGAGGAATACGCAGGCGAAGCGAGATCCGGCGAAGGCGAGCCAGAAAGCTGAGGTGACGAGCGCGCCCCGAGACTTGCTCCAGCCCAGCTGTAACACCACGAAGGTCGGCAGGTAGTAGGGGAAGGTCATCTCCACGCCAAGGAAGACGGCGTTGAAGACGCACACCCACAAGAGAGTTCCCAGGTAAGCCGCCCGAGGCAGGTTCGGTCGGCCATTGTGGTCATCGTTGCGGCTTGCCCGGTGCTCTTTCTCGGCTAGCGTTTGATCACGTGCCGAACCTTCCACGTCATTTCTCGCTGCCAGCCGCGTTGTGATGATGTCGACAAGAAGAGGAATGGAGGCAAGAAAAGACAGGGCGGCGGTTATGCTGAAAGCAAAATGGATTCGAGTGTCTGGCACCGAGGGCTCTGAGGAAGTTTCGTTTGAGTAGAAATAACGATTGGTTCCCGCCTTCACCATACTTGGATCCAGAAATGAATCACTGGAAGCACTGAATCCCGCTAGTTGTATTCTGGGATCCAGAACTGAAAAATTGGAAGCGTTGAATGTCACTGTTTGGATTTTCGGGGCCAGGAAAGGTTCGACGATCAGCGGAGCCGCAACAGCACCAACAGCGTATGCGCAGTTCATGGCTTGCAACGCCGTTTCTAACGCCATCCCTGCTCCCCAGGTTTTCACTGCGTTTGCTGTGGATGCTACACAGTACAGTTGTAACACATTCAGGGTTTGTGAGTCTGTACATACGCATCAACCTCTAAACACACCTATAGACGACAGTGTTAAGCGCTAAATGTTTACATGTGAAATCAACTCAATGAAATCAAGATATAAAATAAACTGCCTTCATTGTTTTGCATATCTTCTTCGTCTGCGTTCCTGAGCTTTTTACTTTCAAGGTTAACTTATGGTGAGAGTTCTGCGTTCCACGCCGTATTTTACCTTGTTCAATTGTGTTGGAAAACATTTAGAGTGTGTCTTCACACGCGTACAAACTTAGACATTCTGTTCACTAACATTTTGAACTCGGCTTCGCCCGGGAGTTTCTCACTTCGACTCTATATATTCTATAAGAATGAGACAGTGTAAAAGTATTACCATCAACACACTCTGTTTGCTGAAAAATAACTTTGATTTGAGTTATCTCCCTTCCTTAGGAAAGTTCTAGATACTTGAGAAGCAGGTCTAACATTGACTCTTTATATTCTGTAAAGACTGATCAGGCATGCCTGCAAGAGAAGAGTTACCTCCCTTCCATGGGTGACACAGCATGACTTACCTCCCTTGCACTATATAGCCTGTATTCATAAATGGGGAGGGTAATCTTCTTCTTCTTCTGCGTTCGTGGGCTGAAACTCCCACGTACACTCGTGGGTTTTTTGCACGAGTGGAATTTTACGTGTATGACCGTTTTTTACCCCGCCATTTAGGCAACCAAACGCCGTTCTCGGAGGAAGCATGCTGGGTATTTTCGTGTTTCTATAACCCACCGAACTCTGACATGGATTACAGGATCTTTTTCGTGCGCACTTGGCCTTGTGCTTGCGTGTACACACGGGGGTGTTCGGACACCGAGGAGAGTCTGCACACAAAGTTGACTCTGAGAAATAAATCTCTCGCCGAACGTGGGGACGAACTCACGCTGACAGCGGCCAACTGGATACAAATCCAGCGCGCTACCGACTGAGCTACATCCGGGAGGGTAATTATCCGAGGAAGGAAACCATGTCTGGAGAAACTAAAACCCAGGTGTATGCAAAATATCTTGTGCTTATCTGTTGCCATCTCTGAGGTATGGCGACCACAGACAGACACACACACTTACATCCATTTTTAACGTAGAGGGGGGAATCGAGACGAGGGTCGTGGTATGTGTGTGTGTGTGTGTGTGTGTGTGTGTGTGTGTGTGTGTGTGTGTGTGTAGAGCGATTCAGAGAAAACTACTGGACCGATCTTCATGAAACTTGACATGAGAGATCCTGAGTATGGTATCTCCAATTATTTTTTTTCATTCTTTTGATAAATGTCTTTGATGACGTCATATCCGGCTTTTCGTGAAAGTTGAGGCGGCACTGTCACGCTCTCATTTTTCAACCAAATTAATTGGTTGAAATTTTGGTCAAGTAATCTTCGACGAAGCCCGGACTTTGGTATTGCATTTCAGCTTGGAGGCTTAAAAATTAATTAATGAGTTTGCTCATTAAAGTTGTCATTAAAATCGATTTTTCGCAAACAGATTTAAAATTGATTGCATCGTATTCTTCATCACATTCTGAATCTAAAAATATATCCATATGTCATGTTTACTCTTAAAATGTGATCACAATTAACGAAAAAAGATTAATTAGTCTTACGATTAAAATTTAAGAAATCGATCCAAAAATGATTTCATCTTATTCTTTATCATTTCCTGATTCCAAAAACATATAGATATGATAGGTTGTATTCAAAACAAGCTCAGAAAGTTAACAAGAATACAGAAACAAGTTGCGTAAAGCGAAATTACTACATTTAGTCAAGCTGTGGAACTCACAGAATGAAACTGAACGCACTGCATTTTTTCACAATGACCGTAGTCCGCCGCTTGTGCAAAACGGAGTGAAACTGACGAGCCTGTTCAGCGCGGTAGTGGTTTCGCTGTGCTGCATAGCACGCTTTTCTGTACCTCTCTTCGTTTTAACTTTCTGAGCGTGTTTTTAATCCAAACATATCATATCTATATGTTTTTGGAATCAAGAACCGACAAGAAGTAAGATGAAATTGTTTTTAAATCGATTTCGGAAATTTAATTTTGATCATAATTTTTATATTTTTAATTTTCAGAGCTTGTTTTTAATCCAAATATAACATATTTATATGTTTTTGGAATCAGGAAATGATGTAGAATAAGATGAACGTAAATTGGAATCGTTTTATATAAAAAACAAAATTATTACAATTTTCAGATTTTTAATGACCAAAGTCATTAAATAATTTTTAAGCCACCAAGCTGAAATGCAATACTGAAGTCCGGCCTTCGTCGAAGATTGCTTTACAAAATGTTCAATCAATTTGATGAAAAATGAGGGTGTGACAGTGCCGCCTCAACTTTTACAAAAAGCCGGATATGACATCATCAAAAGTATTTATCGGAAAAAAGAAAAAAACATCCGGGGATATCATTCCCAGGAACTCTCATGTCAAATTTCATAAAGATCGGTCCAGTAGTTTGGTCTGAATCGCTCTACACACACACACGCACAGACAGACAGACACACACACACACACATACACCACGACCCTCGTCTCGATTCACCCTCTATGTTAAAACATTTAGTCAAAACTTGACTAAATGTAAAAAGCGCTTTCCTGCTTTGCACAATATGCTACCGCTCTATTCTGGCACGTTAATTTCACTGCGTTTTGCACGTGGGAGGTGAGCGATTTCCTTCTCGTGGGGATTGACGAAGCTGTACTGTCTTGGTGAAAAAATACAGTGCGTTCAGTTTCATTCCGTGAGTTCGACAGCTTGATTAAATGTAGTAATTTCGCCTTACGCGACTTCTTTTTGGAATCAGAAAATGACGAAAAATCAGATGAAATTGTTTTGGGATCGTTTAATAAAAATATAATTTTAATTACAAGTTTCCGATTTTTAATGACCAAACTCATTCATTAGTTTTTAAGCCACCAAGATGAAATGCAATACCAAAGTCCGGCCTTCGTCGAAGATTGCTTTGCCAAAATTTCAATCAATTTGATTGAAAAATGAAGGTGTGACAGTGCCGCCTCAACTTTTACAAAAAGCCGGATATGACGTCATCGAAAAAATGAAAAATAAGTCCGGGGATATCATTCCCAGGAACTCTCATGTCAAATTTCATAAAGATCGGTCCAGTAGTTAAGTCTGAATCGCTCTACACACACACACACACACACACACACACACATACACCACGACCATCGTCTCGATTCCCCCTCTATGTTAAAACATTTAGTCTAAACTTGACTAAATGTAAAAAAAGAAAAAAAATCCACCATGAGTGATCTTTAAAAATCCAAGCCCTCGGTCGATTTTCAAAACCTCCAGCCAACTTACTTGCACCAAAAGATGTCCCAAAGACAGCAGTAAGGAAGCAGACGACCACCATGAAAGCGAAGAGGGAGCAGAACGGAGTTACGGCTGACGTTACAGCCATCATCAGCATGCCACCAATCATAAGCAAGGAAGGATTGAATAGGCCATACAACTAGAAAGTATCAACATTGGGCAATTAGAACAGTTGATGATAATGCAAACACTTAAACTGATGTATATTTGGTTTTCTCTTTTTTGTTCAAGACACGGAATTCTTACAAAGTCATAGATCTTAAAAGACCGTGAGCCTTAAAAACGAAGCAACTTTACGTATTTAAACAAACAACCAAGACCAAAAAAAAGCTTGTATAGCAAGCTGTTTAAAATGAAAAAAAGTTTGCAATAATAACTTGTTTAAATCTAAATACAGAAAAAATAGACAACTCAAAACCCAAAGCATAAAAAGGAAAGTATATAGTCCATCCTGTCAGCCTACTGAGGCAATGAATAGTACACAGAGATATATTGTTTAGCCTTACCAGCCCGACCAGGAGCGAGCCAGCCATGTTACCAGCAGAAAATGCCGTGAAGAGGGCGGAGGCCTGCTGCACGTTTGTGTTGGTGATTAGCTGAAGGTCCAAGAAGGCGGGGCCTATCATTGCTGCCGTCAATCCCTATTGGACAGAGCAAAGTTTGATTGACTGCACTGTGCTTCTCCATAATGCCTGTGAGTGGATATTGGTCCTTAGAGGCGGGGTCTATAGTTGCTGCCGTCAATCCCTATTGGACAAAACAAATTTTGATTGACTGCACTGTGCTTCTCCATAATGCCTGTTAGTGGGTGTAAGTCCTTAGAGGCGGGGCCTATCATTGCTGCCGTCAATCCCTATCGGACAAAGCAAATTTTGATTGACTGCATTGTGCTTCTCCATAATGCCTGTTAGTGGGTGTAAGTCCTTAGAGGCGGGGCCTATCATTGCTGCCGTCAATCCCTATTGGACAAAGCAAATTTTGATTGACTGCATTGTGCTTCTCCATAATGCCTGTGAGTGGGTGTAAGTCCTTAGAGGCGGGGTCTTTAGTTGCTGCCGTCAATCCCTATTGGGCAAAACAAAGTTTGATTGACTGTACTTCTTTTCTCACTAATGCCGGTGAGTGGATGTATGTCCTCAGAGGCAGGGCCTATCGTTGCTGCCGCGAATATTGGACAAAACAAAACTCGAGTAATGCATTGCGCTGTTCACTGGTTTGGTGATTAGTTGCAGCCGGCTCAAGAAGACCGGCCTTTTACTGCTGTGATCAATCACTTTGGGACAAAGAAAGGTTTGATTACCATGTTGTACTGTTAACAAATATGTTGACTGACTTCAGGTCTAGAAAGAGGAACCCCATCATTGCCTGTTAGACAAAGCAAAGCCTGATTAATTGCATCTTCTACTTTACACTATTGCATGATGACTGGGTTGTAATTCCAAGAAATGCGGGGCACATCATTGCAATCCCTTTTGGTGTGTGTGTGTGTGTGTGTGTGTGTGTGTGTGTGTGTGTGTGAGTATGTGAGTGTGTGTGTGTGTGTGTGTGTGTGTGTGGTGTGAGTGTGTGTGTGTGTGTGTGTGTGTGTGTGTGAGTATGTGAGTGTGTATGTGTGTGTGTGAGTGTGTGTGCGTGTGAGTATGTTTCCAGTGGTGGTCCAGGGGGATGATCCCCCTGGCGGGGGTCAGGGGGAGAAGCCCCCTGAAGCTGATGGGTAGGTCATATTCTGAGATAGGAAAATGGTCGCTCCTTGCATGAAACGGCACAAAATAAACAAGAATAAAAAATGTTTTAAATAAGTGAGGTACATGTTTAGGCTAGGGGGGGGGGGTTGCGCAACCCCCATAACCCCCCCGGTAGTCCGGCCCTGGCATGGTGTGTGTATGTGTGTGTGTGTGTGTGTGTGTGTGTGTGTGTGTGTGTGTGTGTGTGTGTGTGTGTGTGTCTGTCTGTTGTCGTTTTTACACATGTATTCAAGTCAATGGATCTTTATACTTTGTGTAAAGTCTGAATAGATCTTAATCGGTGGCTGACATGAAGTATAGAATAGATCTGAGGTGGTGAACCTAATTGCTTCCAAGTGAAGGATCGTACCTTCAAAGGATTCCGATTATGTTTGCCCAGAACGAGAAACATACCTTACACGCGCAGCACAAGCAAATCCATAAGCTTCTCCAGACCTTACGCCGTCTTTCTACTTGCGCTTTCAAAGACCTCGTGATTCCTTCTTCTGTGGCCTTGATACAGTATTCCTTTGAACTTGACCCTTTGCTGATTTCGGTAGTGTCCTTGACCCCGTAATTCTGTAGCGCTTGTCCCTCAGTACTTTCTTCATCGTGTAACAGTGATCTCCAGGCTTCTTCCTTTGTAACTTGGGCCATTTTCGGACTTTAATGAAAAACATTTCAGCTACGAAATCAGATATTGAAAAAGTTCTATCGTAAAGCATTATTGTGTGAATAAATAAGATTTAAGTAAAATTCGAATTCTAGGAAGCGTTCTTGCAATTGCTGAAACTGTGCACAATCAATTATTTTTGTTTGTTTATTTGTTTTAAGTTTGGTGAAACAAATATTGTTTGTTCCTAGAAGTGGACAGTCATTCCGGATTATAAAGAAATGTGTATCCTCACTGGACAAAATTGTTCTAAAAGTAGCCATTTGAAAATTAAAATGTGTAGCTGTAGTTTATAACTATCGATTAAATTTTGTTACCGATGCATACCGTACTGTGAATAAAGCAGGTGTTCGGTTCTGTAAGTCTATTTGTGACCCTCCACCACGGAATGAGTCGCATGTCACCTCGCGCGGTTCTGCACTAGGCTTAATATAAGTCCGGGGGATGTCTGGTAACAGTGTGACGGTCACCTTAGTCACAGGCTTATAACTCGAAAAGTTTGCGCTCTTTTCTAAAACGATGTTCACCACTGGATAGAGCATAAAAACCTCTTTAAGAAAATGTAAAAAATATGAAAATCATGCAAAGGTGACATGCGACTCATTCCGTGGTGGAGGGTCACATTTGTATTATTTTGTAATTCTATCGTTCTTCTCATTTCTCTGAAGTGTCCGAAGACTACTGAAGCAAAAACACTCGCATGTGTGATGAATGTCAAGTAGAAATAAAACATTGACACGACAATAGGTAACCAACAACAACAAAACACAAGCAAATAAACAAACCAAAAAACATTTTTTTTAAACAAGCAAACACACGAACGAACACACTGAGAAACAAACTGTTCACTAGTAATAAAGAAAAGTACTCGCTGCGTTTTCCTGTCAAAAGACTTGGAAGCGTAAACATTCTTATGTTCATGAACTATGAATATCAAGTAGAAATAAAAATTAAAACCACATTAACAAAACAAACAAGCAAACAAATAAATTAACAAACATATCCCACGAACAAACATACCAACAAACAAACACAGAAACACACAGACACACACAGACACACACACACACACACACACACACACACACACACACACACACACACACACACAAAGATACACAAACAAACAAGTAAACACACATTTTATTTGTGACAAAGACACGTACTCACATTGTTCCCAGTTCTTCCACACGCTACTTTTGACAACAAGCAGAAACACGCTGCGTATCATTTTATAAGTGATTCACTCCCCAAGGCACATTGTCATTAGCATAATAAATCACTTAATCTTGTTTATTGTTAAACAATCTTAACAAGATGCATGCAATGCATTGTGTCAACAGTATGATTCAGGGCTCCCCAAAGTGCGCGTCCTATACACACTATATAAGCTGAAATCACGTACTAGAAATTCATAGAGGGGGTCCCGGGACGCACTAAACCTATAAGAGCGGGTCCCGGGACGCACTAAATTTCCACTAACGTGCATACCGTAGGTACTCATTTCAGACTGTAGTTGTCAATCAAGCAAAGTGCAAGCACAATTGCAAAATTCACGCGGGAACGTTATGGAAAAGTAGGCCGAAGCCGGTATAGATGAAGCAGCGCCCGGCAAAGGTTATGACATAAACAGCACTCTGGCATGTTGCTAGCGCAAAAATATACCGGGCAACTTCAGCGGCGGACGAAGACAGTACCACAGATCCCGCGAAGCAATGGACAAAATCACACCGCTACCGACCCAAAAGAATGTGGCGTTTTCAGGCAGAAAGGAAGAAGACTTTCAGTTGACCAAAGTTCGAAGACAAAACAAAAGTACTAACGTATATATGTACCTATACGCTTATCTAAGAAAAGGATCGAACCGATACCACGAAAAAATGTTCGTTAAAGGTCTCGAAAAACTTTCAAAAGTCAGCGCTGAGATCATCTATCGGCAAGAAATGTGCCGACCGAGCGCATAACTATACATCTGTCAAAAAGTAACGTGAAGGTAAGCTTCCATATTTTTTAATTAATTTCTGCCGTTTCTTTTTACATTTAGTCAAGTTTTGACTAAATGTTTTAACATAGAGGGGGATCGAGACGAGGGTTGTGGTGTATGTGTGTGTGTCTGTGTGTGTGTGTGTGTGTGTGTAGAGCGATTCAGAGTAAACTACTGGACCGATCTTTAAGACATTTTACATTGGAGTTCCTGGGCATGATATCCTTAGAGGTTTTTTTCAATTTTTTCGATAAATGTCTTTGATGACGTCATATCCGACTTTTTGTAAAAGTTGAGGCGTTACTGTCACACCCTCATTTTTTAATTAAATTAATTGAAATTTTGGCCAAGGAATCTTCGACAAAGGCCGGACTTTGGTATTGCATTTCAGCTTGGAGACTTAAAAATTAACTGATGACCTTGGCCATTAAAAATCTGAAAATTGTAATTAAAATGATTTTTTATAAAACGATCCAAAAACAATTTCATCTTATTTGTCATCATTTACTGATTCCAAAAACATAAATATGTTATATTCGGATTAAAAACAAGCTCTGAAAATTAAAAAATATAACAATATGATTAAAATTAAATTTCCGAAATCGATTTAAAGCAATATCATCTTATTCCTTGTCCGTTCCTGATTCCAAAAACATATATGTATGATATGTTTGGATTAAAAACACGCTCAGAAAGTTAAAAAGAATACAGATACAGAAAAGCGTGCTATCCTCCTCAGCGCAACCGCTACCGCGCTTTTCTGGATTGTCAATTTCACTGCCTTTGCCACGAGCGGTGGACAGACGATGCTACGAGTATACGGTTTTGCGGAAAAAATGCAGTGCGTTCAGTTTCATTCTGTGAGTTCGACTACATGTTGTATTTTCGCCTTACGCAACTTGTTTTTCTTCTGGGTGCTGCCTTTCAAACTGGCACAGTGAGAATAGGTGATGGCGCGATGAGTCTTTGTCACGGATTGTGTTCGGATCTGTAAGACCTTACAGCCTTAGAGATCAGTACCAAATCAAAATCAAGTCTCCAGCACTGCACCTTTTAACCTTTCTCAATATTTCTATCATTTGGCTAATCTATCTCATTCATGGAAAGCCACACACACACACACACACACTCATACAGGCACACCGACATACTCATGTTTGAAAGTGCATCATGTTTAGAATCTGACATGTTTAAACAGCAACATTGAAATAGAAAAAACAGGAAGTCAAGTTCAAAGAATGTGTGTGTGTGCGTGCGTGCATGCGTGCGTGCGTGATTGTGTGTGAGATTGATTCTCGAGATTGATTCGTCTTCCCACTAACAGAAACAACAGAAAGTACATTATTTTACGTTCACAGCCCTTGCCGTGAAATCAGTTCGGCTTACTATAGCAGATCTGCCCCGAGTTTTACACACCACCACATTCCAAAACCAAGGACACAGACAGTTGTGTA
Organism: Littorina saxatilis; assembly: GCF_037325665.1. NCBI lineage: Eukaryota > Metazoa > Mollusca > Gastropoda > Littorinimorpha > Littorinidae > Littorina > Littorina saxatilis. The sequence continues at coordinate 47,021,670 of NC_090251.1, read as the reverse complement.
CTCTACAGACTCTGTCAAAAGTGACTGCTTCCAATGCAGAGTCGGAATTTGGGGGGTGAATTTATTTTACAAATTGACACCAGCGGAAGTTAAAACTGTCCAGGGAAACAGCCAAGCTGTGGATATTTGGTACGTGTCCAAGTGTTGGAATGGTCTCATTTCATGTCAAAGCCTGGCCATGGCTGAATCGTTTGCACGGGAAAGAATGTGCCTTTGACCATTCAAAATAACCCCATAATTATTTGAAAGAATCGATTTTCATCTCTCGCCGTCCGCAATGGCAAAATGGATCAGAATGAGAATGAGGTCATTATTGCTACAACGGCTTCGGCGTTTTACAATTTTGATAAGCTTAAAAACATGATATCTAGATATTAATAACGCGCAATCCAACAGTGGGATGCGAAAACAATGTATACATTTAGTGACAATATCAACACAGTTTGTATTGTGTGAAAACAACAATTCTGTTGAATAATTCAAATGAGAGATAATAAACCTGTAGGGAGACAGATGTCTAACTGTTTAGACTGATAAAGACACGTCGTAAATTACGTACGTCGTTATTGTGACAAGTCACAAAAAATAAACGTTGACACGGTGTGGGAGAAGTCCCAGGGCGGGGACGTGGCTCGGTGGGTAGCGCGCTGGCATTATAACTAAACCTCGCCAAAAAATTATTGCGACAAATTTCATTCAAACTTGTTATGCCAGTTGAGGCCAGCAATTGACTTTCTGGATCACCTTTCGGATTAAAGATTTCTTTTCCAGGGATCGCATGAGCGGTCAAACACGGGAATTTTTGCGTCAATTTTGAGGGGTATCATGACAAAAAGCGCTATTTTCAACTCATGACTCGGTTGATTGCTTTGAAACTTTCAGGATATATTATTTTGCCTACATAATAGATGTGCTTCGAGTAAAGTTTTGGATTGTAACACTTTTCTGTTCATTCTATCATTTAGCTGTTTACCTGTGGTGATGCCCAACGCATTTGAGAACTTAAAGGTTTGTTTTTTTAAAAGTCTTGAAGAACTCTGCCTAACACAACTACTGTTGAGCAGAAACTTTCTTCCTTAGCCCAGAGCTTGGAAAAAATACCGCCCCAGAGCTTTTCACGCATGGAACGTCTCCTACACAGTAACACGCACATGTTAATGAAATAGATCCACATGACCTGATAATGATTAATACCACAGCTAACCGCGATCATGTGATGTCTATACCTTTATTTTGTAATTCAAATATAATTCCTTTATCTGTCCGTGTATCTACAATTGTCTCCGACGTCTGTGAATTTATTTATATGTCACACACACACACACACAGCTTCCGCTTAGCTAATAGGTTGAACGAACGTTAAAAAACAAGAACCAACACACACACACACACACACACACACACACACACACACACATGCGCCAGTCACACATACATAATTGTTTATTTTCAACAGAAGTAACCCAAATGCACCTTTAAACTGTAACTTTATTCAATGAACTTTCCATCGCTTACTACACCGCACACGAATGCTGTATAAATGTCTAGAAATAATTTCTGATTAGATAAAAGGCACGGAACTGTGTTACATTTTATTTTTAAAAACAACTTTAGAATTATTCAAAAGAAAAATAAACACGTTCCTGTGTTCTGTGGCATTTCAATGTTGTATCTATTTCATCAACATGATTCCAATTTCATTACTAACAGTCTAAAAAAAAATGTCAAAGAATTTTGAGAGATGGGAACAAATCAACACAAGGCAAAGACACAAACTATTATGAAACTAAAGACGGGGTTTTTTCCCTGTTGTTGCTGTTGGTGGTGGTGGTGGATGAGGAGGTGTTGTTGTTGGTGGTGGTGGTGTTATTGTTGTAGGTGGATGAGGTGGTGGTGTTGTTTTGTTAGAAATTTCTGTACATGATTTTGAGCATTGCAACATAAGCCAAATTTCCGTTTCTGTCAAGTAACTAAATGAAAAGAGTTTTCGAAATGAGCTTCTCATTTACATGTCTCTGGGTTGCGTAACCGTTTTCAATTAAAAGTCTTTGGAATCCGCAAACGCTTCCGATTACAAGTATTCGGAATGCGTTAAATTCTTCCGATTGAAAGGTTTGGGAATGCATTAGCACATGGAAATAACCAAACACACACGCAGAAAAACAAAGAAGAAAACAAATTCAGTTTTCGCTGCGGTGTTCTACATCAGATGCCGGTCTTCCCAGATTGAGAAGAAGCTGCGCCGCCACTTCGTCCAAACACCCTGCAGCGTCTTCCTCCTGCTGAATATGAAGAATAAAAATAATTCAATCTTCATTATCATCATCAACGCCACCACATCTATCATCTTCATCGTCGTCGTCATCAATGTCATCGTCGTCGTCATCATCATCTTTATCAGCATCATCGTCACGCCAGTAATCAAATATAGTTTCAAAAGGCACTGATTTCCGCGGATATTGGCACACGTTTTTTCCGAATCATTGTGTTCATTTCCAGGCATAGTTACCTCCCTTCCAGTGTTGTTCCCAGGCCTCGGTCTTGGCGATGACGCATACTTTTTTATTTGACGCATTGGCGTGACCCCTGGCATGTCGACTTTCCGATAGTTGGGACATATAGGTCTTCAGGACTGAGGAGCACGCACCGAAAGTGGGTGCCACCCAAACGGGAGAGAACAAACCGCGGGTTCTGATTCGTTGGAATCACAACACATCTCAGTTTCAACCAATCCAACACTGCGGGTGGCTCCCGTTTGGGTGGTCACTTTGTCAAGCACCTCAGCCCTGTCCATCAATTTCCCTACCAAACGGACAAAGCAAGCACGTTTGGACCTATACCCATTTTGAATCTAGGTCCACCCGACCTGTCCTATATGCTGGAAACAACACTGTTACATCATCGGTTTAAAGTTGCAGTGTTTAAAGCCTCCCTCCCCCCCCCCCCCCCTCCAACGTTAGGACATATACCTATTTTGAATCTAGGTCCACCTGACCTGTCCTATGAACCTCAACACTATTCCATCTTTGGTTTAAAGTTCTAGTGTTTATAGCCTCCCTCCCCTCCCCCTCCAACCAGATCAGCCAGTATGTATTTTCTTTGCAATGGGCGTAATAATCCTTTGGACTGATGGGTGCAGTGTCGTGGTGGTAAGACGTCGGCCTCTTGATCGGAAGGTCATGAGTTCAAATCCCAGCCGGGTGCCTGGTGGATTAAAAGTGGAGATTTTTCCGATCTCCCAGGTCAACTTATGTGCAGACCTGCAAGTGCCTTCGCGTATACACGCAAGCTCAAGACAGAGTGCGCACGGCGAAAAGATCCTGTAATCCATGTCAGAGTTCGGTGGGTTATAGAAACACGAAAATACCCAGCATGCTTCCCCCGAAATCGGCGTATGCTGCCTGTATGGCGGGGTAAAAACGGTCATACACGTAAAAACCCACTCATGCAAAAACATGAGTGAACGTGGGAGTTTCAGCCCATGAACGAAGAAGAAGAAGAATCCTTTGGACTTACCTGTGAGGAAAGGGCTGGCTGGTGTTCCTCCGTCATACTGTGTGTTTGCACAGGGCTTGTGGCGCTGCTTCCAGTGCAGCTAGGAAACGATAATTATAAGCAAAAAGATCACAAAATCCTCATTCATTGGGAAAATACAAATTCATGGCTAGGTCAGACTTTAATGATTTTATACTATACATATGATGACATTATACGACAGCAATTGACCCCCCAAAATCGACTTCGCTAATATTTTGTTCGTACTTTGTGATATTTTCAGAATGTGTTGAAACAAGTGGGAAGGAATTAAATACACGCGCGCGCGTTAGACTTAAGGCGTAAGGGTCACCCAGATTGTCGGACCAAAACTGTAATTTTTTTATTCAGTCACTTGCAATCAATGAATTGGCTTGATGTTTGGTAGTTTTCTTCAAACATCATTATATTTTCAGAAAACATCAAGTTTGAATACCTACATTAAGTAGAACAACTGACAAAATTATTTAATTCGTAAAATAATGGGCAAAATAAACCTGCAAAAATGCTAATTTTAGCATTTTTGAATGCTCTCTTGGGGAAAAACTATGTGTCCAATTGAAAAATAAATTGGCACTCATATTTAAAGCATCATTACCTACTGTATGCTCTAAAAGCTTTCTGTTTTGTTGGAAATGTTGCTTTTAGTAGCATTAGCAAAAGAATACTATAATTCTATATTATTATGATATATCACACAATAAAAAAAATTCTATTTTTCTGATTATCAGCTTCATTCTAGAACAAACAATAGCCAGTCAAGTAAACATTTGATGTGCAAAGTTTCAATGGAATAGGTGAATATTTAAAAAAGTTTTTCATTCAGACAGTGCAGCTGCCTGTGATTTCGCGCGAACTTTCACCACATAAAACAGCAAAAAGTTCAACATCTATCAGTTTATGTCCTTTATGGGGGGGTCATCAAGAGATTAGAATCAAAACTATCTTCACTTGAGCTACTGTCTGATTCATCATCTGTGTCTGACTGTTCTGAGCAGTTTTTGGAATCAAATTCATCATCAGAACCGATACTTTCATTCAACAGAGGCCTTGATTAAAGGGATTTTTAATTCCCACCAACCTACTTTGACCACTTATTGCAAGAAAACTATGTATGCTAGAGACAAAATGTAAACTGCACATGAAAATAGAGATATTGTTCTAGCTTTTGGCAACATCATAATTTAGTATATCTGAAAAACGATTTTTTTCCAAATTCTGGGTGATACGACTGTGATTGACCCCCAAAAAACGACGTCGCTAATATTTTGCTAAAAAAAAAAAATATTAGGGAAGTTGTTTTTGGGCGGACAATCGCTTTTGTACGTTTGTACGTTTTTTGCACGATTGCTGGGGTTGTGACAGCTGATTAATTGGTGCCAGTCATGATTTGTATTGTCAAATTGTTTCTTCATACCAAAAGTCAGTCTGTCTGTCTAATGATTGCAATGTGTTGTGAGTGTGTGTGGGGGGAAGGGGGGTGCGTGCGAGTAAATGTGTGCGCTACAAGCTCAACATGTAAGTTTCTAGCCACGTTCTTAACCCACACCTTTCACTTACCTGAAAGGTGACTGAACAAAAAGGACGGTTTCCATGGGCTGAGAGAACGCGAACTGCCCGGCGCACAGGTAGCCAGCAGGTGAACCATGCAGAGGAAAGCCATCTGAGTGGAACGCAGTATTGTCCTGAGGCTGACTGCTGTAGTGTGTCTGGTCCGCTACGTCTGGAATAAGTAAGACACGGGTTGAGTTAATTTGCAGAAATGATAACATATGACATGATTATGCTTCTTTTACTTTTACCCGTTTTGCTGTAATTAAAATATCTTTTGTGGGTCAAATTAAAGAATAGTGTCCCAAATTCAGGGAAGCTGCGACAAAGCACGAAAGTGTCAGTTTGTTGAACATTAGATATTATTGTGGTGAAAAGAAATAATTCTGACTTTGACATTCGCTTTATTCCGTATTCTTTAGTTTCATGTTCAAGGGACATAACTGTTGACGGAGAGAGATAATTTGGATCTTGCCCAAATGTGACTCACCAACAGTAGCAGAAGTTTGCCCAAACCACTGCAGCGCTTGGAAAGAATCGCAAACCTGGAAGTTGGGAACGTGATATCTTGAAACCTGAGGTGGGTGTCCTCCTCGGATCTGACTCGGTGCATTCAAACGACTGAACGGGTATTCAGCTATTTGGGTTGGGCCGGTGGTTGGCGCAGGGCATTGGGCTCCAAGGTTGTTGGTCATAGTTATCAAACTCTGCAGCGCTGAGGAGGTCGGTGGTCGCACGGTGGTGGCTTGAGGATATAGCAGAGGGGAAGCCAGTGCTTGAATTGTTGGACTTGTCTGAGACGGTGTCGGTGAGGCCAACGGAGAAGGACTTGCCTGAAAAGTTCAATGTAATGTATACCGAGAGGCATAAATTCCGCAAACTCAACTTTAATAAATCACAAAAAATCAACTCAGTGGTAAATGTTTTCAATGTTTGAATATTTTATTTATTGGCCATTTTAGTGTTTATAAACCTTCGCTTTATTGATTTTGAATAGAACATTATGAAATGACAATTTTTCAAAAAAAGTGACTGAGTCCAAGCGCAATGATTTCGGAAAACGTTCAGTGTTCATCACGTTCAATGCTTTGGCCAGCTCTAAGCATCCCAATCGCTTGCTGTCTCTCTCCTTCATCAAGTCGTGGCATGATTGCGATATCTGATACAGCCAAACAGCCAGTTGCATTTTATAGGGCCTTACACTATCTTTTTTACGTTATTGTCTCCCGTTCAGCCCATTGTCTTTATTAGCACAGTGAGCTGTGGCTGGATCAGCAATACTGCAAAGCGCACGCTGACAGCGTGAAACATTTGCTCCGACACTCAAGATGTCAACTACAAATTACAGGTTCAATCTGATTTTCGTTTGAGAGCAAAATCGTTCAATGCACTATTTGCAGAATTTATGCCTTTCAGTATAAAAAGAACTTGCGGGGAAAATTAAAACGGTTTTAAACACATCGTGTTTTGAACGCCAAGATCGAAGAACTGTGATTGCCGGAAAAAGTCCAAACAATTTTAAACGTACGTCAAGTTGTGTAAAGTAAGACACTGCCTGGGAAAAGTCAATTTGTGCAAGCAACGTAAACATTAATCCGGAAAATTTTAAGTACATGAACTGAACATCGTTCATCTTATTGAGATTGAGAAGTGATATATAAGCCTACTGTTATTTATATCTGAAATCTACAATTTGAATATTCCTGTAATCAGCAGTAATTTACAATTTTAACAAGAAGAGCAAACGCTCGATCGAGTCACTTTCGCAGTTCTGAATATTATATGAGGCATCAGATGGACAGGAAGAAATTGCTATTCACAACACAATGAGTCACGTTCACATAAAATTTGAGCCCGGTCACTTTTATAGTTTCCGAGAAAAGCCCAACGTTAAGTTGTGTGTTGCCGAACAGAAAAGGCTAGTTATCTCCCTTGTTTTTCTGATAACGTTCGTAAAAGGCTACAGATGTAAATACTTTGATGTAAAGAATAATCCTACAAAGTTTCAATCACATCCGATGAACTTTGTCAAAGATATAAAATGTCTAATTTTTCCTTTGACGCTGACCTGTGACCTTGAAAAAGGTCAAAGGTCAACGAAACCATCGTTAAAGTGTAGAGGTCATTGGAGGTCACGACTAAACAAAATATGAGCCCGATCGCTTTGATAGTTTCCGAGAAAAGATATAAAATGTCTAATTTTTCCTTTGACGCTGACCTGTGACCTTGAAAAAGGTCAAAGGTCAACGAAACCATCGTTAAAGTGTAGAGGTCATTGGAGGTCACGACTAAACAAAATATGAGCCCGATCGCTTTGATAGTTTCCGAGAAAAGTCCAACGTTAAGGTGGTGTCTACGGACGGCCGGCCGGCCGGCCGGACGGCCGGCCGGACAGACTAACACTGACCGATTACATAGAGTCACTTTTTCTCAAGTGACTCAAAAAAAATGTATACGGGGGCCAAACTACAGATGTACTGCTAATAGTAACAAAGTTGCAAAAATAACATCTAACATAAATTCCTAAGAGCACGCAGGTCCTTGTCTACATTTTCATACCGAAATCGCCATTTGACCATTAAAATGCAGAGTCTATTATCTACAAATATCAACAATACACCCCTTTTCGATCAGGAAAGACGAAGCCAGTGTAGCCGTAAAATTCATTGTAGTATTCCAGCGCAGTACTCATAGTAGGATATCCTTATTTGGAAAATGCCAAGCGCAAAACTCCTCTCAAATCCCGTGCATTTCGTGCGTTTAAAAAAAAAGCGTGGACAGCGCTCCAGTGTCAAACTGTTGCAGCACTTGTTTGGGTGTGGCTATAAGCATAGTGACATGAATTTTATTGGTCAGTATTTTTAGGCAAAGCACACGTTCTCAGCGAACAGAAAACAAAATAAAAGAAGCGTGAGTCACACTACCCAAAAATAAAATCTTTTTTTACATATATTTTTTTCTATAACTTTTTTTCCCATGGTTCATTCGTCATCTGACATAACTTTTTAGCGAAATCTAACCATAAGATTATTGAAAAAAAGCAAAAATGTAGACGACCACCTTTAAAGGTGGTTCATGCTCCTTTTGCTGATAAACATTAGGTGTTGGCATTATAAACATTTGTGAATAAACTCTTGTTTTAACCAAAAAAAGTTCACCATGTAAAGACCGGCACGGTTGGCCTTGTGGTAAGGCGTCAGCCCCGTGATCGGGAGGTCGTGGGTTCGAACCCCGGCCGGGTCATACCTAAGACTTAAAGGCACAGTAAGCCTCCCGTAAACCATCACAGAGCTCCCCCAGCGGTCTACATACAATACAAGCATACTTCCTTTTGAACGCTCACCGAGCGGGAACATCCTGGCTGCTTTCTGTCGAGCGTGAGAAATTTTCAAAGAATTTATTTTCGTGGACTTGCTCCTCTACAACAATGGCGCCTCGTTTTGGTGCTGGACGGCTGTTATGAATATTCAATACCGGAAATCACGCCCGGACAGTAAGCCTCCAGTAAACCATCACAGATACTGTCAGGCTTTTACACACAGTACAAACACCCTTCCATTTGAACGCTCACCAAACGGGAACATCCCAGGTGCCCTACGTAAAGAGCGAGCAATTTTCAAAGAATTAATTTTGCAGATTGTCTCGAACACATTTTGGACCCATCCTGAACTCAGGTCAAAAATGAGTTACTTGCCTTCGGGTCTCATTCTATCGATGTAAACTGGCGATAGCCGTGGATCGATGATTATCAGAATGTTTTTGGACCGTGGTGCGTTTTTGCGCTAGACCTAACTTTTAAAATCTAAATAATAAATTGACAGCTTGTTACACAAACATTCTTTAATCATAAAAGAATTCTTTTTTCATCAAGACAAGATCAGTACAATTCGAAGTTGTGAAAGTTTGAAAAAAGAAAAGCCCGGAAGCAGGGTCACGCAAGGGTCGTAGCAGACGACGGTTTATGCATATCGCCGTTCCTCTCAACAGTCAAAAACCATCGCTAGAGTTCTTGTGAACCACAGCCGTTTGTTTCGTGCATAAAAACGTGCTATTGTAGATAAGCTCACAGCGAGTCGCATTCCTTGTTTTCACTACCTATTTTATTCATGTTTTGATTACTTAGTTAGTGGAAGAATCTTTTGTATGTATGTTTGATGGTGTATGCTTTTAATTAAGCGTTGCTGACTATGAATGTAGATGTAAATGCTTGTATAACTGTGTTTTAATTCTAAATGTGTCAAGCGCAAAGAGCATAATTGTAAAGTTATGATGTTGCGCTATATAAATGCTCATTTATTATTATTATTATTCAAATGACTAACTGACGACTACATTGTGAAAAAGGGAAACTGGATCACACGGGTTCACGATGGCTCAGGGGTAAGATAAATCACGCAAAAATAAATTCTTTGAAAATTGTTCGCTCTTTACGGAGGGCACCTAGGATGTTCTCAATCGGTGAGTGTTTAAATGAAAGGGTGTTTGTACTGTGTGTAAAAGCCTGACCGTATCTGTGATGGTTTACGGGAGGCTTACTGTGCCTTTAAAAATTGGCATATCTAGTGGCTGCTCCGCCTGGCGTCTGGCATTATGGGGTTAGTGCTAGGACTGGTTGGTCCGGTGTCAGATTAATGTGACTGGGTGAGACATGAAGCCTGTGCTGCGACTTCTGTCTTGTGAGTGTGGCGCACGTTATATGTCAAAAGCAGCGCCGCCCTGATATGGCCCTTCGTGGTCGGCTGGGCGTTAAGCAAACAAACAAACAAACAAACCATGTAAAGCAAAACCCACCACACAATAAACAGCAGTCTGCAGTTGCAGACGACCGGTTGTTCCACTTCCATCTTTACCACCTCTGCCCTGGTGTAGTGCCGAAGACTTCGCCCTGGAACATTCTCTCCTTCCCACGACCTTAGCCGCCTTCGGACCTTCCACCGACTCTGCTATACCCACCATCTTCTTCTCCCATTTCTCGTACTGTTGTCTCCGGCGTCGAGCGTTTGCGAACCAAGTTTTGATCTGCACGTGCGTCAGTCCCGTCTGTTCCACCATCTTCTCGCGCTGGGCGAGACTAGGGTACGGGTTTTCAGAGTGTGTAAGAAACCAAGACGACAGAACTGCTCGTGCCGTGTGGTCCAGAGAGCGCGTCTTTCGCCCTTCCTGACTGATGCTTGGGGGAGGGGGGTTCCTGACAATGACAGAACTTTACGGTTGACTGAGTATATAGCCTTGTGTAGCCTAACCAAAATTTACCAATCGGGAAACTTTTTTTTTTAATATACTATCACAAGTATGATCATTAAAAACAATTGGTTTGTGTGATATTCAAAATAAAATACACGCAGTTAGTGTTAGTCACGACGGTAGCTGCGGCTTAAGTTTGGTACCGGCAATAGTCATTCTTTGCAAAGAAAATTGAACAACAGAAATATGCATTGTAAAAGAAACAGCGGCTCAAATAACTTTTAAAGAAAGTAACACAGTCTTAGCTGAATCCTAAATATGAGACTAAATTATTATGATAATGTTGCCCCTGTTTGAGGATCTCTCTCTCTCTCTCTCTCTCTCTCTCTCTCTCTCTCTCTCTCTCTCTCTCTCTCTCTCTCTCTCTCTCTCTCTCTCTCTCTCTCACACACAAACTTTTAAAGCCTAAAACCTTTATCCTTGTGTAATAAATGTTCTGAGTTCTCTCTCTCTCTCTTTCGTCTTATGCCTACCTTTTTCTGATACGAAATCTCATGAGAGCAGACAACGGCTTCTTGTATCGTCTTCCCCACATCGTGTAGTGAGCTTCGTCCCATACGTCTAGCAGATCTGATCCGTCACTAAAGGTGCCGTCCTGGGAAGGGGGGGGGGGGGGGGGGAGGGGATTAAAATAAAAGTGAATTAATTCCTCAGTAATAACTATAATTATCAATTAATCAAACAGCCTGTCCTTCACCATCACTTCTGCCTTCCTTAATATTTCTGCCACACCCGTTGTATTTCATTTACGATTAGAAAAAAAAGTTCGAGCATATTTGAGAGGAACAACTCACACTGCAATGGAGATAGTAATGACAACAACGACCACAATGATACCGGTGAAAATGATCATGATGATAAAAACAACAAGTCGCGTAAGGCGAAATTACTATCGAACTCAGTCACGAGATGAAACTGAACGCACTGTATTTTTTCACCAAGACAGTACAGCTTCGTCAATCCCCGCGTGAAGGAAATCGCTCACCTTCCACGTGCAAAACGTAGTGATATTGACACGCCAGATAAGCGCGGTAGCGTATTGTGCTAAGCAGGAAAGCACGCTTTTCTGTATTCTTGTTAACTTTCTGAGCTTGTTTTGAATACAACCTATCATATCTATATGTTTTTGGAATCAGAAAATGATCACGAATAAGATGACATCATTTTTGGATCGATTTCTTACATTTTAATCGTAAGACTAATTATTCTATTTTCGTTATTTGTGATCACATTTTAAGAGTAAACATGATATATGTATATATTTTTTAGATTCAGAATGTGATGAAGAATACGATGCAATCAATTTTAAATCTGTTTGCGAAAAATTGATTTTAAGGACAACTTTAATTAGCAAACTCATTAATAAAATTTTAAGCCTCCAAGCTTAAATGCAATACCAAAGTCCGGGCTTCGTCGAAGATTACTTGATCAAAATTTCAACCAATTTGGTTGAAAAATGAGAGCGTGACAGTGCCGCCTAGACTTTCACGAAAAGCCGGATATGACGTCATCAAAGACATTTATCAAAAAAATGAAAAAACCATCTGGGGATATCATACCCAGGAACTCTCATGTAAAATTTCATAAAAATCGGTCCAGTAGTTTACTCTGAATCGCTCTACACACACACACACATACACACATACACCACGACCCTCGTCTCGATTCCCCCCTCTACGTTAAAACATTTAGTCAAAACTTGACTAAATGTAAATAGTGAGAATAAGTAAAACAAAGTATTTATATGTGTTGTTGTTGTTGTTGTTGTTTTTAAACCCGTGGAAGGAACAGCACCAACAACAGGACAGCACCGTAATTTTCAAAATAATAATCAGTAATTTTTGTTAGGCTTGTCAACATTTACCTCATCAAAATAAGGTCACGCCGCGTATCTTGCCCAAAAAGCAAAGAATACTAACCTTGATCAGTTCGCACACTTCCTCGAACCGTCCCTGCTGACATCGCAAGGTGATGAGCCCTCGACGAAAACCCTCGTTCCTCAGGAAGACTCCCAGTACGCTAATAGGTAAACTTGAAACAAAGTTTTCAAAAACTTCAAAGCGCTTCGCCGAGGTTAGCAAGTGGGAAACTTTGGCCGCTGTCGCGATTTGGATGGCGGTAACATCATCCTCTCCAAATGCCATCCATGGCATCAAGCAGAATTCTAGCATGTCATCTGTTCCAATTTGTTGACAAGATGTTGCCATTTTAGTGTCTTCTTGTCCAATCAATCTTGAGGAATGTTGCGATTTCTGCCTGAAGTCGATTTTGTGCAACAGTGTTGCAACTTGGGTTTTTTGTGCACCGTGCTCGTCGTGTTTTTCGTTTCTTGTTTAAGCCCCGCCCCTCCGCGATTTTCACAGGTTATTTTGGGGAGTCTTGCTGGCACGTCAAGTCAAGAGACAGAGACAGAGAGAGGGGTGGGGGAGGGAGGAAGAGAGGGGTCATCCCAGTAAAACCGAACTGCAGGCCACACGACACCCACCCCCCCCCCCTCCCCACCCCACCACCATCCAAACCCCTCTACTCCTTTAGACACCTGTCACTCAGCGAAGTGGAAGACGCGCGGCGTTTTAAACACGAGACGCCGTAAGCCAATCAAATCAGTTTTAGACACGAGAGCAGACACTATGACCTTGTTATGTCTCGTTTGTACAAGTGCAGTTGAACCCAATCTGAGACACGCCGGATAAATAGCTACAACGTGTTTTGCAGTCATGACACAAAAGCTACGGTCCTCATAACATGAACAAGGGTACTAGGTATAGAACTATCAATAAAAACAGCTTCCTTCTTCTTCTTCTTCGTCGTTCACTAGATGGAGATGCCAATCGCCCGCACGAAAGCAGCTGTCCTCTGTAGGTCCTCCAGGCCGCAAAACAGCTTCCCAAAACGCATGAATTTACTTAAGTTGGTGTCTAACACATGTACCTCATATATTCCCCATTTTTGCTGCATTAGAAAATATAGCTCACAGTGCCCGTACTCAACGACCTCTTGAAACATGTTGCTGTCAGAAACCAAAACCTTGCATATGAAAGGTGTTTCATTGATAGGCCTACACATAAGCACACACTTCGTGTAGTAGAGACGTGAATAAGCCTATGCTTAGTGCACCCTGCGATTTTGTGGCTCTGCGTGTAAAAATGACAGAAATAGATCAATTCGAAAACACAAGTCTGTCTTGACCATACCAGTCTCTGACCATACCAGTCTCTGACCATACCACTGAGTCTCTGACCATACCAGTCTCTGACCATACCACTGAGTCTCTGACCATACCAGTCACTGACCATACCACTGAGTCTCTGACCATACCAGTCTCTGACCATACCACAGAGTCTCTGACCATACCAGTCTCTGACCATACCACTGAGTCTCTGACCATACCAGTCTCTGACCATACCAGTACGTCGGACGGATCAAAATCAGGGCCACCTTACGCTGACCAACACTACACGATCGCTCCTCAATAAAACAAAATATTAAAAAAAAGTCGTTGGTGTCCTAAATAAAACAACTCCATTGAACATTGCCCATGAAGTAAGATCTATGAGATGAACCGAATTTCAGACAGGAAAAATTCAAATTTTCACCAAAAACTTACTTTAGTTGCGGGAGAGTGAACATGTTAAGTTAAATTACCTCTCAGCTTCCTTTTTGGGACACTAATCTAGAACAATATCCCACAGCAAACTGAATTTCCTGAATTAATCCCAAACGTATACGCCATAGTGTTTTTGTTTGTTTGTTTGTCTCTGTTTGTTGTGTTGTTTGCTTGTTTTCACATTTAATTTTAGTGGGAACTAACATAAGACATAAGACATAAGATCATTTATTGTCCATACAATTAATTACAAGAGATGGACAATTGTGGTTCATCTGCTCTTAAAACAACCAAAACAGCATATGAGAACAACCTTAAAAAACAAAAATAAGAACAATAAAACATACGAAATAAGAACACCCAAAGTATTCCAGACAGGCACGTCCGCCACATCCATACTGCACACACACACACACACACACACACACACACACACACAAACACTCTTTATTTATTCATGTATAACTATCCCAGGCTGAAAACTGACATTAAATCAACAGGTGTCGTAGGCAGGACACGAACATCCCCCATTTTGGTAAGGTGGACATGATTTGAAACATTTGAATTTGAAATATTTAACCTAATTTCACGACAGCGTTCACGATTTTTTCAGTTTGGGTCCCGAGACACAACACGCAGGAAATAACAAAAGCTGAATGTTTGAGCCTTTGAGAACATCAGTCAGAAACTACGAAGCCGTGTAAGGCTGTGGAAGAAAGGGTTGAAATCGATCGGTTCTAGAATGGTCAGGTCTGAGTCCTACTTATAGGTGACAGCTAGGTTGGTTTTGTTTTCGTCGCGATCGTACCATGTGTTAACCAACGGTGCTGAAGTGACATTTCGTGCAATATGAATCATGTATGTATGTCATACTCTCTCTCTCTCTCTCTCTCTCTCTCTCTCTCTCTCTCTCGCTCTCTCTCTCTCTTTGTCTCTGTCTCTGTCTGTCTGTCTCTCTTTATGTCCTTCTCTCTCGCTCTCTCTCTCTCTACTCTCTCGGCATTCACATGCTTTTCGAGGAAATTTCCCCGTGTCAAAGAGCTTAATAGTTCAACGCGTGCATGTATAGCACAAGCACCAGAATCTTCTTTTCCTGCGGCGGTGTCATATCAGACTGGTATTCTACAATCTCTGGTCATATTCAAAGAACGTTGGACTTTTGGGCAGGTTATTTATCATCTTTGAAATCACAATTCAGCACCAAAATGAATTGAAATGCTTTACATCTAACATAAAATGATGTCAAACATTTTAATTCTGAAATTGCATTTGTCAAATTAGACGACTTTTATTCTCTGTGTCTCTCTTTGTTCAGTGGTGGGTTTTTTTTAATGTAAATTTAAGTTTTGTCAAGGATCTGAGGTGACGACCGTTAATATATGTATGTCTTTGATAGATAAATAAATACAAATCATATTAAAACAAATAATACAATGTCGTGATATATTACTTGTGTTGAATTGTCTTGTCATCAGACACAACATGAATGTTTTCTATTTGGGATAATAAAGTATTATTTTCTTGCATTGTGTTTGAAATACATCCAAGAAAATGTCTCACATAAAATCACCGCAATAAATATTTTTTTATTTGTGAATTTC
Organism: Littorina saxatilis; assembly: GCF_037325665.1. Lineage (NCBI taxonomy): Eukaryota > Metazoa > Mollusca > Gastropoda > Littorinimorpha > Littorinidae > Littorina > Littorina saxatilis. The sequence goes on along the minus strand of NC_090251.1, from coordinate 47,006,133 downwards.
TCCCAAAAAAGTTCTATGCAAAATAGCTATTGACAATAACCGTATTTTATTTGTGAACGTCTTCTTCTTTCTTCTTCGTTCATGGGCTTAGACTCCCACGTTCACTCATGTTTTTAGCACGAGTGGATTTTTACGTGTATGACCGTTTTTACCCCGCCATTCAGGCAGCATACGCCGATTTCGGGGGAGGCATGCTGGGTATTTTCGTGTTTCTATAAACCCACCGAACTCTGACATGGATTACAGGATCTTTTTGCTGTGCGCACTTGGTCTTGTGCTTGCGTGTACACACGAAGGGGTTAACTTGTGTCATTAGCAAGTCTGCACATAAGTTGACCTGGGAGATCGGAAAAATCTCCACTTTTAACCCACCAGGCGGCAGCGACCGGGATTCGAACTCACGACCTCCGGCGAATAGGAGGCCGACGTCTTACCACCACGCCACAAATGTGCGTGAACGTCTTAGGACTGCCTTGGTGCAAAATCACTACAAGACTCTTATGTGTGCTGAAAATCGGACTTCATCTCTGATTCGGCGGAACTGGAGACTTTTTTGCTCATTGAAATAAGTTCAACATTATCTGTATTTTGTGTGTTGTTGTTGTTGTTGTTGTTGTTGTTGTTGTTGTTGTTGTTGTTGTTGTTGTTGTTTTTGTTGTTGTTGTTTTCTCGTTGTTGGTGGTTGTGGTCCGGTGGGGGTTAGGTGGTGTACTTAAAATGCTCCCGATAATAGTGAGAAACGTACGTAAGCTTTATGAAGTCACTTACATAGAGTTCACAGCGAAAGTCTCAGGGCTTGGAAACACGAATACACGCATGTGGGGGGTAGCACCGTATTGTATGTCAGCTCGCTTTCCCCACTAAGAAAGCAGCCCGAATTTCCATGAGGTTAATCTCACAGGACTTTAAGAAATCTTATCCCTATCCTTATAATATGCTAAACGGGTTGTGGACCAAGACTCTATATAATGCAATAAACACCAGATACCGCATACACACATAATCACACACACACACACACACACACACACACACACACACACGTGCGTGTGTACTGATGTGTGTCCAAGTGTCTCTTTGTACAGCGCTTTGATCAGGGTTAAACCCTGGATACATGCGCTATAGAAATATTATGCATTATTACACCCCCGGTATAGGGGTGTGTATAGGTTTCGGTCGATGTGTTTGTGTGTTTGTGTGTTTGTGTTCGCATATAGATCTCAAGAATGAACGGACCGATCGTCACCAAACTTGGTGAACAGGTTCTATACATTCCTGAGACGGTCCTTACAAAAATTGGGACCAGTCAAACACACGGTTAGGGAATTATTGGTGGATTAAGATTAAGAGTGACATATTAATGGTCAAAGGGAAATAACCTTCTCAGTTGGTGGTAGTGAGAATGGTTATTTCCCTTTGACCAACGGGGGTGTTTTTCCTACCTCGAAGGAATTTCTTGTTATTATTATTATCGGCTAACTGTTGGTGGCAAACAGGCAATATTCCAAAGGCGCGCTGCCGTCGTCGTTGTTGTTCGAGTTGTGGTATTTGTTGGTACATGTTCTAGATCTGTACGTAGTGGTGGGGGCGGTGGTGGTGCTACGCGGTTAATGTGCAGTGTCTTCGACGCCGTATTCCAGATGAAGACTGAACACTTGAATACAACATTCAATGTTGATTCCCATACCTGTGCTTGTAATGAAAATTGGTTCTCCGTGTCATGTCAGTTTCGCTGAACCCCAGTCGTCGATTTCTACTCTGGAAATAGCTCTCGTTGTTTTATTATTTAATTAAATTTGTCTGAGAAAATTAACATCTTGTGTCTGTCAAAACTGACTGAACGAGAATTTTTCCAGAAAGTGTTGCTGGATTGCGTCACGTCTCTCCTCCTGTAAAAGAGAGACACTTGGATACGCGCGCGCGTGTGTGTGTGTGTCAGTGTGTGTGTATGCATGCGGTGTTTGTGTGTGTGGTTGTGTGTGTGTGTGTGTGTGAATGTGTGTGTGCTTGTATGCGTGCCTTCGGGGTGTCTGTATGTGTGTGTGTGTTTGTATGCCGGCGTGTCTTCGGTGTGTGTGTGTGCTTGAGTAGTGTCGGAATGGTTGTGTTTTGTTTTTCATTAATTGCGTGGTGTTACATATCATGTGTACGGGAATCTCACTGTGCAGTGGAAGGTTTGCACCTGTCTATAATATAACAACCAGTCCCGTGGGTGTCGGTAGAGACAAGTTTGACTGTAGCTGTTATGTGTTTTGGTTTCACAAGCATACCGCGAACAGCCACCTAGCAATGTATTTTTTAAACCAAAAAAAATGAAAACAAATATTTCGAAGCAATGTTCAAAGACCTAAACGTTTTATGAATAGACGTGTAGAAAAGTAAAATCTCTCCGTAACAACTTCATAAAATGTAACAAAAAATGTAGAGTTTAGAACATTAGAATAATATTGCGAGTTGCTGGTTTGTTAGCTTTATTGTTCTTGTTTTAATCTTATAAATTCTGACATTATTAAATCACACACACACACTCACACACACTCAGGTCTGCAAGAAATCAAAAGCAGAGAGGGAGACACTAAAGGAGACATGGCAAATATAAGTAGAATGAACATCCTTTATTGCATTTACAACACGCACACATCACCATGCACTTCTGATCTTTCCATTGCATCAAATTTCACCACATTCAAACGGAAACCACTCTAAATCTTTTGAAAATAAGGACTATACTTGTCCTGACATCATCTGTTTTGAAGAAAATAAAAATCACCATCTTGATATCTTCACAACTCTTAAAGTGCAACATGAAACCTGCCACGCACACGCTATCTTACCAAACCACACACTTCTTAACGGTTCAGTGCAAACAATCTGCTTTCACTTTCTGCACACAATACAATATTATAAAAATTCATCTTTGTCTCGCTAAATGACATTCATTCTGTGTGGTTTCTTCATTTCAAACCATTATTTTCATCTATCCCAAACATAAACATTGAACAAATTTCACATTCCGAGCAGACTGATTTACATTCTGAGAAACAGAAAAGACCGGTTTAGTATTTTCAAAATGTCAGCATCACACAACATTTATATACAAAACTATTTTCAACTTGATGTTTTTATTCCAGCCAATACACCTGCTCGCAAAATCTTCATAAGAATGTATCCAGTTAAAACAGAATAATATCAAACATCACATTTGGACAACCACAGTAAGTAAAATTGGAAAAGAGTCAAACATCTACAAACTGTACAAGAACCATTCTTGAATAGCAGCCATATTGCTGTATTTCACATGAAACATTTATATATATGCTGCACACCTATCACAACAAAAGCCACAAGACAAAATCATTCCGTTCTACCATAGCTCTCCTGCTTTCAATGACACAGAGTCTCAAAAGTTCACACACAGACACACACACACAGACACACAGACAGACACACAGACACACACACACACAGACACACAGACAGACACACACACACAGACAGACACACACACAGACACACACACACACAGAGAGACACACACACAGACACACACACACACACACACACACAGACACACACACACACACAGACACACAGACACACAGACAGACACACACACAGACACACACACAAACCCCACTGCTGCTTTTTTCTCACATATAACTGCTTACATATATATGCTTCTCACTTACGCATGATTCTGTGAATGTGATCATGGCTGAGGCATTAAACAGATAAAGAATGAATCAAAGTAAGAAGAAAAGAAACAATGCAAAGTAAAAGAAATAAGGAAATAAAATAGAAAATTCCATCACAGTTACCTCAATCACGAAGTAACAATTAACACGATGAAGAAAACATCATAAAAGGCAAAAACTAAGGACATCTTTCTGCACAATCCATTAACATGTATCTAAAAAGCAACATTGAGGTATGCAATGCAGACCTACATTATTTATATCATATGAAACAAACATTTCTTTCTTTATTTGGTGTTTAACGTCGTTTTCAACCACGAAGGTTATATCGCGACGGGGAAAAGGGGGGGGGGGGGGGGGGGGGGTGGGATAGAGCCACTTGTTAATTGTTTCTTGTTCATAAAAGCACTAATCAAAAATTTGCTCCAGGGGCTTGCAACGTAGTACAATGTATTACCTTACTGGGAGAATGCAAGTTTCCAGTACAAAGGACTTAACATTTCTTACATTCTGCTTGACTAAAAATCTGTACAAAAATTGACTATATTCTATACAAGAAACACTTAACAAGGGTAAAAAGAGAAACAGAATCCGTTAGTCGCCTCTTACGACATGCTGGGGAGCATCGGGTAAATTCTTCCCCCTAACCCGCGGGGGGGGTATATGAAACAAACAACCCAAACCATTTTGTACACTAAAACAGAATTGAGGTTTCATAAAAATGCTCTGTATGTACACAAGCAATCATCTAGCACACACAAACAACAAAGGAAAACCTTAATTTAAAAAGAAAAATTCACCAAACATTAAAAACAGAAAAGATGGCACTATAGTATATCACACAGAAATAATCAACAACAACAAACACACACAAAAACGGTCTAAATTTTACCAATACAAACATGGGTTATTCAAGCTTTAAAGGTGGCAGTTTCAAACACATTCCCCTCCCCCCCCCCCCCCCCCTCCCCCAGTACATGAACAAAATACTTCACAGTATTTCCCTTCCAGTTTGAACCGTCACCCAAACCACTCTCGATCTGTCTAGATTTTCATTCTGAAAGGAATAAGAGCGTCCTTCAATTTGGACACGTACCAAACTCCAGTTGCCTGGTTTCTTCTTCTTCACCTTCTGCGTTCGTGGGCTGAAACTCCCACGTACACTCGTGGTTTTTTTGCTTGAGTGGAATTTTACGTGTATGACCGTATTTTACCCCGCCATTTAGGCAGCCATACGCCGTTTTCAGAGGAAGCATGCTGGGTATTTTTATGTTTCTATAACCCACCGAACTCTGACATGGATTACAGGATCTTTTTCGTGCGCACTTGGTCTTGTGCTTGCATGTACACACGGGGGTGTTCGGACACCGAGGAGAGTCTGCACACAAAGTTGACTCTGAGAAATAAATCTCTCGCCGAACGTGGGAACGAACTCACACTGACAGCGGCCAACTGGATACAAATCCAGCGCGCTACCGACTGAGCTACATCCCCGGCCGTTGCCTGGTTTGTTCTTGTGTGGGGATGTTTTTGGTTTTGCTGAATTAATTTTGCAGACTGACACATGTAGCTGTCATGCAAGAGTATCACTTTACACACAGAGTAGCCAGGCTGTTGATTAATTGTATGTGTCTGACGGGCGCAGTGGCGTGGTGGTAAGACGTCAGCCTCCTAATCCAGAGGTCGTGAGTTCGAATCCCGGTCGCTGCCGCCTGGTGGGTTAAGACTCAGTTATTAAGAGTGGAGATTTTTCCGATCTCCCAGGTCAACTTATGTGCAGACCTGCTAGTGACTTAACCCCCTTCGTGTGTACACGCAAGCACAAGACCAAGTGCGCACGGAAAAGATCCTGTAATCCATGTCGGAGTTCGGTGGGTTATGGAAACACGAAAATACCTAGCATGCCTACTCAACGAAAGCGGAGTGAAGCTGACTATGCTCTCAGAGTATAGTGTGGGGGAACCCAAATGGGCAAATGAGCTCACACGTCACCAGAAAATTCTGGAACGCTGAAGAAGAAGAAAGGTATTTGTCCAAGTGGAAGGATGTTCGTACCTTATATATATTTGTAAAACCCTGGACATTTCTTTCTTTCTTTATTTGGTGTTTAACGTCGTTTTCAACCATTCAAGGTAACCCTGGACAGAAACGTGCTAGTGTATCCCATCGTTTCTTTGGAAGAAAAATGACGTTAACTTCTAGAAAATATTTGCACTATGATCAACACAAAATGTCACTGAAAGTGACGCCACTGGCACTTTGCTTCACTGTGGAAAACCATCCACTTAGCAGATTTGGAAAAGCGTGGGCATCACCAAACAGATGTCAGGACTCTCCTAAGAAAAGAAAACCCAGAAATAAAGGACACTTTGTGTTGTCTGTTGTCCTTTGGTCTTAACTGTTTTGGGGCATCCTTTTTACACAAAAAGTAAGCCTGAAAGTAACAACACACGGGGGTGAACCCCAACTTGTTTCCACAGTTTACAAACCAAATGCATACCAAGGAAGAAAATAAATTTTTGGAAAAAGCAACAGAAAAAGAGCTGAAAGACACTAACTGTATTCAGAGGTTATCAAATTTGCTTGCCTAAAGTTTTGTGTGTTTTTTCCTCAGTTTAACCCTCCTCCCTCCAAAAGCAGGGACCCTTTTTTGTTAAAGTACAGTTGTTTTGAAGAATACGGCACGAGGGTAGCACTAGAGAGAAGAAACTACACTCTTTGACCATCCTCATAACATGAGTGTATCCTTTAGAAATTTTCTCATGGTGGTGCTGACATTTGAAGAGGGAGACTGCATGGTGTGTTCAATCTGCAATCAGAAAAAAAGATAAAATAGATTTACGGTTGAACAAACATTCACGTTGTTGAAGACCTTATTAACTCATTCGCTGCGCGTCTAAATTTCCCCTGTGTTCCCTGCCAACGCGCGATTTAGAGCCATTTTGAAAAAATTATTAAAAATCAACAACACAAGATAACCTTACATACCTTATGTTTTTGCAAAGTGTGGAACTTACTCTTTTAGAAAATATATGAAACATTTGAAAGTACATACGTTTTGTTGTCTTCATATCCAGGCAAAATATCCAATTTGAAGCAAAACAAAAAAACTTTCTACGTCATGGGTTCATCATACACAATGTCATGATCGACACTTGCATTGCCCGAATCATCACCCAAATGATCGTCCATTGGCACAAAATCGTCACCAGAATCTAAAATATCATCTCCATTATCATCATCACTGAGGTCAAGATCAGAACCGTACTGAATAACACGTTCTAGCACTCTTTTCAAGTTACTACGTCTCAGCAGAACGATCCGCCATCTTGGAAAAGTCAAAACACGTGGGTCGCACACCGTCAACAAAATTTTTATTAATCCCAACAATTTAAGGGAAGGAACTGTTTTCAGTGAATGGTACCACTGTAGACAGATAGAAGTTCATTGCAGAGGTTGTTTCCCTTGGTCAGCAGGACCGTTTACACCGTTAAAAATTCGTGATATCCGTCGGAACTCAAGTACCGGCACGCAGCCAACGCTAAACACAGGTGTCGGAATTCCAGTTCCGACACGCAGCGAATGAGTTAATCATTCATCCTTAGTGATTCATTGTTCTCCCTTGAAATCCCTGACTTTGACTTAAAAAGAGAGGGAGAGAGAGAGAGAGAGAGAGAGAGAGAGAGAGAGAGAGAGAGAGAGAGAGAGAGAGAGGGAGAGAGAGGGAGAGAGAGGGAGAGAGAGAGAGAGGGAGAGAGAGAGAGAGGGAGATGGAGATGGAGAGAGAGAGAGAGAGAGAGAGAGGGAGAGAGAGAGAGAGGGAGAGAGAGAGAGAGAGAGAGAGAGAGGGAGAGAGAGGGAGAGAGAGAGGGGGAGAGAGAGAGGGGGAGAGAGAGAGAGGGAGGGGGGCGGGGGGGAGAGAGAGAGAGAGAGAGAGAGAGAGAGAGAGAGAGAGAGAGAGAGAGAGAGAGAAAGAAAGAAATTAAATACAACTGATACTTTCAGAGAGAGAGAGAGAGAGAGAGAGAGAGAGAGAGAGAAAGAAATTAAATACAACTGATACTTTCATTTTAAATTTAAAGAATTAAAATTGAAAAGCAACGACCATCTCTTGATCACACCATTCAGAACTAAAAGTATTGTAAGGGGCTCTGCCTACTTATGGTCATACTATCTGAAGTTTATTTTGCTTCTTATCTTCGTATGGAAGAAACTAGATTCTGTCTAAATCTAATACCTTCAAAGAACTTTCGAAGTCCCAAAGACTTTATTTTTGTGTGTTATTTTGTTCTCAAAAACTAGGGTGTCTTCTGATTTTGTCCAAATTGCTACATAAAGATAGCGGCATAGATGTTGTAGCCATTTACGATGTAATTAAGGGGAAATTGGATAGATTGTTAGAATGTAGCAAGAATGTGTTATACCGTCTTTCTGAATAAATCATGCAGCACTATCGCAGGTTTTATTTTTTTCCATTTAAAGAAGTACAAAAATACCTCTGAATATTTGAACATTTCTTTAAAGTTCCAATGTTGTAGACCACTGATGGCTCGTATTGCATTAAAATTTAAATCCATTACTCGACAGTGCATATGAATATGAATATCCTTTCATATTCTCACATACTGGTGTCCAGACATGGATCTTCTTCTGCTTGGCGTACGCTATCGTCCAGATATGGATAAAATGCATACAAGCCATGTGCTGTGATGTAACCTTTTCGTATTGTATTGCATTGTATTGTCTTGCATTGTACTGCATTGCCTTGGATTGCATTGTATTGTATTGTACAGTGGAACTCCCCTTTTAAGACTCCCTCCTTTTTAAGAGCCTGTTTACTTTGACTTTCTGTTCATAACCTCTGTAAATTAACCCCCATTTTAAGACTCCCTCCTTTTTAAGACCTGATTTTCTCAGATTTGTGGATGTCTTAAAGGGGGGGGTTCCACTGTATTATAATTGGTATTGTATTGTATTGCACTGTATTGTATTGCACTGTATTGTATTGTACTATATTGTATTGTACTGATGGAAGTGGGGGCTACCCTTGAAGAGATAAGGCTGCACCGTGGGGAAGGAAGAATCAAAGATGTATTGTATTGTATAGTATAGTATTGTACTGTATTGTACTGTACTGTATTGTATTGTACTGTATTGTATTGTACTGATGGAAGTGGGGGCTACCCTTGAAGAGATAAGGCTGCACCGTGGGGAAGGAAGAATCAAAGATGTATTGTATTGTATTGTATAGTATAGTATTGTACTGTACTGTACTGTATTGTATTGTACTGTATTGTATTGTTTTGATGGAAGTGGGGACTCACCTTGAAGAGATAAGGCTGCACCGTGGGGAAGGAAGAATTGTATTGTATAGTATAGTATTGTATTGCACCGTATTGTACTGTATTGTATTGTACTGATGGAAGTGGGGGCTACCCTTGGAGAGATAAGGCTGCACCGTGGGGAAGGAAGAATCAAAAATTTATTGTATTGTATTCTATTGTATTGTATTGTTTTGATGGAAGTGGGGACTCACCTTGAAGAGATAAGGCTGCACCATGGGGAAGGAAGAATTGTATTGTATAGTATAGTATAGTATTGTATTGCACTGTATTGTACGGTATTGTATTGTACTGATGGAAGTGGGGGCTACTCTTGAAGAGATAAGGCTGCACCGTGGGGAAGGAAGAATCAAAGATGTATTGTATTGTATTGTATTGTATTGTATTGTATTGTTTGGATGAAAGTGGGGACTCACCTTGAAGAGATAAGGCTGCACCGTGGGGAAGGAAGAATCAAAGACGTTGTCCAGTTCGCTGTAGTTTGGATTCTTTGGCACGTACTGATCCCTACTCATGATCTCTGTGATGTACATCACCTTTTCTCCCACCGCCATGCCCAGGTTGGTGCGGTAGGCGTTTCGCTCTGAAAATAATTAAATCAATGTTGTAGGAAAATCATATTGTGGTTACTAACAGTATGGTAAGCTGAAACAAAGAAAGGCAATAATTTCACCATCATTATTTGGCAAAGGCAGAGAATAAACTCTTGTTGTCAACTCTGTTTGAGTTTTATTCCAGTCTTAAAGGCCTACTAAAGTGCAAAATTTTTATTCGCCGAAAACATGTGTAATAGCAATCTGGTAAATGTTCCGAAGACCATTTTGTAAAATTTTGCGTGGCTGATTTTTTATTGAATAAAAACCGATTCCGCGCACCTGTCCATTCTGCGAGAGACACCCCCGGTGCCAGTGACGTCATGAGTGTAACACGGCCTTCAAGAGCAACATGGCCGACGGTGATAGTAGCGCTGCCACTGCGAGTACGTATGTTCAAAAAGAGATTCCATCTTCGAAGCGGAGAAGATATGGCTTCGCCTGTGCTGTCGCTGAGTGCAGCAACAATCATGGTAAGGGCCATACCATGCACAGGTTTCCTGATGATGCCGAAACTCGGAGGCAGTGGGTCAAGTTTGTGCAAACTTGCAGAGCGGATTTTGGTCCGAAGTTTGGGACACCAAATCAAAATTCGAGAATATGCAGTTTGCATTTTAACTCTGACTGCGAGGGTGATGATAATGATGATGAAAATTATGATAATGATGATTATGATAATGATGATGATGATCGAATGAATGGAGCAAAAAGAGAGCGATAACTAGAAAAATGAACATCAGCATGTACAACAACAACAACAACAACAACAACAACAACAACAACAACAACAGTCTGCGTGTGAGTGTGTGTGAGTGTTTGTGTATACGTGAGTGTCTGTGTGTGTGTGTGTGCCTGGTGTGTGTGTGTGTGTGTGTGTGTGTGTGCCCGGTGTGTCAGTGTGTGTGTGTGACCGGTGTGTCACTGTGTGTCAGTGTGTGTGTGTGTGTGCAGTGTGTGTGTGTGTGCACGGTGTGTCAGTGTGTGTGTTTGTGTTACTGTTTGTGTGTGCGTCTGTGTTTGAGGTTTGAGGGAGTCAGTGTCTGTGTCTGTCAGCTGTCTGTTTGTGTGTGTGTGTGTGTGTGTGTGTGTGTGTGTGTGTGTGTGTGTGTGTGTGTGTGTGTGTGTGCGTGCGTGTGTGTGTGTGTGAGTGTGTGTGTGTTACAGTGTACGCGCGCACGTTCGCACTCGTGCGGAGTGTATGTGTCAATATTCGCAAATAGTACACACACACGCACACACATTTTCGTATCGACGTATTTGAGAGAATATTTCTCAGTGAGAATGAATGACTAAATGATCTAAGGGACCAAAACATCAAAATCGCCAAGAATGGAGTTACGCAGTAATTCCACGACGACATCATGCATGTAGTATTTAGGCCAGTAGGGTTCCGGTCAATAGAGTTTCGAACGTTTTGGAACCTCGATCTCTTCTAGTAAAACCTCGTGCAATCTATTACGTCAAAGCAAAGAAACGTCACTCTGATAGTGTGGCATGACGTGTTAGTTCTAAAGATTTATCGAGGGTAATTAGCCAGCGCAATTTTTGTTTCTATAATGACGTTTGTCTCGTTGACTTTGGCATCATAAATCAGTGGAAAAACAGGTCCCTGCCAGACTTGCTTGACATGACCTCATTTACATGATATACACACGTGTCATTTTAAGTATTATTATCTCACGGGTGTCTCTCTCACGTATGTAGGATAAATACTAGATCTATACGAATATTGCATGAACATACCGGGCACACACACCACACACACACACCACGGCACACACACACACACACACGAACACTCACGTATACACAAACAAACACTCACACACACTCACACGCTTCTGTTGTTGTTGTTGTTGTTGTACATGCTGATGTTCATTTTTCTAGTTATCGCTCTCTTTTGGTCCATTCATTCGAGTATCACCATCATCACCATCACTGATTATCATCATCATCATCATCATCATCATCATCATCATCATCATCATCATCATAACCATCATTATCATAATTTCCATCATCATTATCATCCTCGCTAGATCTTCCAAAATACATCATAACTCCCGTATTTTTATTTTATTTCTGTGACCTAAGACTCGGTGTAAAGGCAGATGATGTCCTGAAGATACCAGATATGTAAGAATATTAAACAACCGTACTTTAATTAATGGTCGTGCCTGCGGTTCTAAAAACAATGCGAACATGGTCGGACGCAGATATTCGATGCTTGCACTTTCGCTCGCTAGCTCTTCGAAAATGCATCATAACTTCCTTATTTTTTTTATTTCTGTGACTTAAAACTCGGCACAAAGTATGATAATGTTGTGAAGATTCTAGATATATATAAAAATATTACATGAACATTCTTTATTTTGAGGTTGAGCCTGCGTTCTTAGATCAATGCGAACATGGTCGGACGCTGAACCACGATGCTTTCACTTTCGCTCGATAGATCGTCGCAAAATACATCATAACTCCCTTATTTTTTTATTTCTGTGACTTAAAACTTGGTATAAAGTCAGATAATGTTGTGAAGATACTATATATATATAAAAAAAATAGTACATGTCCATGCTTTAGTTTGGTAGCGCAAGGTAGTGCAAGGCCGCGTGCGGTCGCGTAGTATTTAGTCAGACCGACCTCTTCTGCTGGTCTTTCCGGTCTTTCGTCTTCATCACTTGAACCTTGCGGTTCGAACTGGTATTTCTCTATGTCTATCGCTCCAGAATACGGTAGTTCCGATGTTTCCAACTCCGATTCAAAGTCACTGCTTTCGCACGAAAGCTGCAATTCAGACTCATCCGCGTTCGACATCATGGTAGCCATACACCACTCATGACGTCACTTTCAGGGGAGAGAAGCAGTAGCAAAAAAATGTCTGTTGCTTCCCTTCTCGCTGATTACAGGTGAGATTGAGCACTTTCTCAGGCCGACTACGGGTGATCGGAGCGGAAGAAATTGTTTTGTTTAATATATTTGGTATCCTGATATGCAGCTCTTTCCATTTAAGCAATAAAAATGTTGCACTTTAGTAGGCCTTTAAACCTGCACTACCGGTACATTAAAAAAAAAAATAATAAATTAACCAAAAAAAAACACAATCATAAATTGTCTCAAAGTATCTGTCCCTTTGGCTTTGTGGTTGAACCCAGGCAAGTACAGTTTTCTGTACTCAAAATGAAAATACTCAAGTGATGTGAAACGTAAGGATGAATTTGTGACAGCTTGCTTGCCCCCTAACAAATCAACAGCAATTAAAACAGTCTTTCCAATTTCCAGAGTCTCAGACATTGTTGCACAGTGGAACCCTCCCTTTTAAGACCCTGTTTTCTCAGACTTTTTGTTAATAGCATCTATAAATTTACCCTCAATTTAAGACTTCCTCCTTTTTAAGACCTGATTTTCTCCAATTTTTGGAGGTCTTAAAAGGGGGGTTCCACTGTACCTTGGTTCATAGCAGTAGGCCACAAGTCCTCCATAACAGGGGGTAAATTTTCTGTCTATTCTGCACAAAAGTTACATCTGTTCAACGCACCGTGTTCATTGGGCAGATGAATGACCTTGAGACTCAGGGTCCACATCTCCCAAGGTATGCATTCCTGTGAAAACGGCCATCGCTTCTGCTTCTTCTGGTAAAAGGTCAGCGTTATCTGTTCCATAGAAATAGCATTGAAATCATTTGTACAAACTTCAACCAGTAGCATAGGAGACATAAAGGTAGCAAAACACCAAGACGATAATTCATGCGAAGAGATGATGTCAATCATGTAAAGTAAATTAACATATGAATTTCCTATGCAACAAGAGTTAATTCCAAAGACTAATTTTGAGAGGAGAGACAATGTTTGCTTTTTGTTGATCGCAAAAATAAAGACAAGAATATAATCATATGAAAGAATTAAGAGGGAGCAGAGTGATAGGATGGCATAAATATGTAAACGTGTTTCTAGGGACTTGACCCTTGCAGGTAAGTGAAAGGAGGATGTGAACATGGCAGAATAATTTCAGCCTTGTTGCAAACGCAAGAAATAAGAAACAAGTTAGGTGACTGATTGATTTACTACAGTATCCCATTGACAGGCTTCCGTTTGAAACTTCTCTGTTAACATGGTCGATTGATGCCCTCCCAATTGAAGCCTAATTCAAGCCCTTCGTTGCTTTGCTCTGTCAGGCTTCAATGTCATGCTTTGGTTGGGCATCAATCAACCATGATTACCTCAAGGTTTCAAATGGAAACCTATCAATGTGTAACAAAAACTAAGACATGTAAAACACTAAGAAAAGCCATTACACTGAAACAGAAATAAAATTGCACACACAAACACTCCCCCCCCCCCCCCCCCCCCCCCCCCCCAGGGATGTCGTTAGGCGTCGGACATCGGACATATAACGATGAAAATCCCCAAATGTCCGATTCACATTGCCGCATGTCGGTCAGATGTCCTATCGTGTTAGCCTGAGCGTGGTCATTGTCCGATATGTACTCCATTCCTTCGGACAGCGCGATATTCGTTAATTTTCATTTCAAGATACAAATCTTCTAAAAGACCGAACGCTCTCGTGTTCAGCTGACACTGAAGTTGTCAGTGCCGCGTGCGGATCTTTTCTTTTGTCGGGAATTCCCGAACCGTTTGCGGTATGCGCCGTTTGGGTATAACCGTCTCGGTGCAGCGCACTGATCTAAAAATAGTGGATTCTTTTTAGATCAGTGCATGCTACAGGAGTACGGGAGACAACTCCAACTGACTAAATTTGTAGTCTGCTTTTGTTTTCGATACGAGACGAAGCACTGAATTATGCCGCTGAAAAAAAAACTAAAGCCTGCAAAAGATCAGCATTAGATCAAACCGATCATGTTGTTTGTCAACTTTTATCCAAATCATGCAGTATTTAATCAAAGTACGAGCTCTGAAGTTGTTCATGTTGGTTTCTTTTTTGTGGTTTCTTTGAAACTAAACAAATACAACATTATACGCACACTGTGTTGATGTATTTACTATATTATGTGTGTGTTCTACAGCGCGCGCGCGTGGGTGTGTGTGTGTGCGTGTGTGTGCGTGTGTGTGTGGGCGCATGACTTTGGAACAATTCCATGGAATGTGTTATAAGCTGTTTGGCGCAAATTCATAAATGATAATGTCCTATTACACTTTCTGAAAGCGGTCAAATGTCCTATTGATGCTGAAGAACTCAGGACATTTGTCCTATAGGTATGAATTTGTAGCAACATCCCTGCCCCCCCCCCCTCCCCCCTTATGCAACAAAGTGACTGGCGAGCTAGAGAATACATTCTTCTCATCATAACTTTTCTTGCCAGTGCTATTATGCTCTGCTTATTCCTAGCAAGAACACAATGCCATACCTCCCCAGATCGTAGTGACTCATTGTATCTCAGTGCTCTGTTGAACTTTTCAATCTCTCCCTTCAAGAACAGATCAAGTTGATCACTGTCTGCACGGGTCTGCAAAGAAAAGGGAAAACATCATTAGCTTCTTTTTCTTCAGCGTTCCAGAATTTTCTGGTTACGTGTGAGCTCGTTTTCCCATTTGGGTTCCCCAAACTATACTCTGAGAGCATAGTCAGCTTCACTCCGCTTTTGTTGAGGAGGCAAACTGGGTATTTTTGTGTTTCCATAACCCACCAAACTCCGACAGGGATTGCAGGATCTTTTCCGTGCGCACTTGGTCTTGTGTGTACACACGAAGGGGGTTAAGTCACTAGCAGGTCTGCACATAAGTTGACCTGGGAGATCGGAAAAATCTCCACTCTTAACCCACCAGGCGGCAGCGACCGGGATTCAAACTCACGACCTCCTGATTAGGAGGCCGACGTCTTACCACTACGCCACTGCGCCCGTCATTAGCTAATGACATGAATCAATTCATAAAAAAATAGTACTCAAACTGGGACAGC
The DNA here is from genome assembly GCF_037325665.1 of Littorina saxatilis. Classification (NCBI taxonomy): domain Eukaryota; kingdom Metazoa; phylum Mollusca; class Gastropoda; order Littorinimorpha; family Littorinidae; genus Littorina; species Littorina saxatilis. The sequence goes on along the minus strand of NC_090251.1, from coordinate 46,990,590 downwards.
TAGATCTGAAAAGGAAGGTTTTTCCTATACATGTAGATGCCTCAAAAATTGGAGGCGTACCTGAACCAAAAAGAAAAAAACATGCCAACCATGACCCAATGTCAATGAGGTTATTCATACAATGTTTGTATCTCACAACTCAACTGTGAGTACAATGTATTAAAAAAAGAAAAGAAATTGTATTCATTTTCAACACGGTGACTGGGGCTGTGTGCTGTTTTTTTCAAGGTACTTGTTCCACCCTGAAAATAATTGTACACAAACAAAGAACGAAAAAGAGCAGTGTGTGTGTGTGTGTGTGTGTGTGTTTAACCTCATCCGCCGCTAGTACATATTGCAGGCTTTCCTGTTTTGGGAGAACCCGTCATAAAAAAGCATGTGATATCCAGCCTTTGAGCAATTGAACCCTCCCCCCCCCCCCCCCTCCCCCCTCTTTACCCCTAACTTTGGAGAACCATCATGCAAAAATTAAGCTACGCATACAATCATTCGAGTTTAAGCATAATTTTTCAATCACCTGACATGCTTACAAAATGTGACGTTCTTGGTAATTTCTTTTGCTTTCAGTTAAGAAAAGTTATTCAGACTAAGAGTAATACAAGTCTTGTACCCTCTCAATCTTAATAATGTTTTTTCATGTCCAGAAGAACAATACATCTTCAAATCCACCAGAATCATTCATAATTTGACTTACATAAGTAAGGTCAAGAAAATCACAGTCTTCGTCCTTGGCTCCCACAGGTCCAATGGAATAGGATGTTTCTTCTTTATACTTGTACTGTAAAAAAAAAAAGATATGCTCAGGTTAATACTGCAAAATGCATCACATACAGATACACCCTTTTCCCCCTCTATCACTCACTATTCGCTCTCTCTCTCTCTCTTTATCAAAGGACAGGCAGTTGCACGGCAAAGCATTGTGTCTTAAAATGTAATCCTTATGTTTATTAAAGATCAGTCAGTCAGTCAGTCAGTCAGTCAGTCTGTCTCTGTCTCCATCACACACACACACATCTCTCCATCACACACACACACACACACACACACACACACACACACACACACACACACATACTTACTTTGCCGGTACTTCTCAAAAATAGGATGGTGTGGAAGATACCTGGAAATCAAAGACAAAACAAAATCAAACATCGTTGTCAAGCTTGTTTTTGATAACAAAAATTACACTTTACAGACATGTAAAATCAACCAAATTTCTATTTTCCTCCATTAAAAGAGTTGCAGACAGGCAGGTCAACTGAAATTCTAGTTACCTCTTTCTTTTTTTGGTGTTTAACGTCGTTTTCAACCACGAAGGTTATATCGCGACGGGGAAAGGGGGGGGGGAGATGGGATAGATCGAGCCACTTGTTAATTGTTTCTTGTTCACAAAAGCACTAATCAAAAAATTGCTCCAGGGGCTTGCAACGTAGTACAATATATTACCTTACTGGGAGAATGCAAGTTTCCAGTACAAAGGACTTAACACTAGTTACCTCTATTGAATTACTCAATTAGTTATTGCGGAGAACAGAATCAGTGTACACACCAACCAGCACCGTTCAAAAGAAATCGGATACAGTGGAACCTGCCCTGGGTACCACCTCTCAATAAAGACCACCTGCCCATAACAACCACCCCAAAGGATCCCAAACGGTTTTGACTATAAATCACCTTTCCATATAGATCTCCATCTTACTCTACCGTGACTTGATACCGTGACTTGGGTGCGAAATTGAGTGTTCGCAGTTGCACTAGACAGGTAGTCTTTATGGAAAGGTCAGTCATTAGTCCGACTGACCTTTCCATAAAGACAACCTGTCTAACGCGACTGTCAGACCACTCAAATTCGGTCCCAAGTCACAGTATCAACCGGTCATGGACGACTACTCTGTCTTTTTTTTAAAAACTCTGCACACTGCGAAAGAGCATACCCTAGATACTATACTGAAACCCACTTCACATTACAGGCCAGACCAACTGTTTCCACTTTTATTGTCTGACCTGATCTCATTGTGACTGTGTGCTTTACATTCATTCTCCGTCCCCCACCCCCATCTTCCTCAAGAAAACAATCCTTGCAAAACCTTTCTCTTCCGTGACACTTAAAGGCATATGTACGCGCTCCCGTGTTTACAAAGTGTAGTTTGCCCATAATCGATGTCAAACGCACCATAAGACCATGTAATGACGATATGTCGCCATGCGCGGACCATATACATGCATTACAGCTTGTTTTAGAGTCTCAAAAACTTTGGATGTAAACAAAGACGCGGAGTTATTTCCCTTGCGTCAACGCTACCTCTGTTGGCAAATCTATAAATAGGACGATCCAGATCAAAATGAAAATTAACATATCTCAACATTGAAGGGGTCCTAGACCACAATATTTTGCAGGGAACTTAATTTAGCATGTCTCCAGCTGTTGGTAAAGCAATTAGCGTCTATAGTCATCGAGTACATATGGCTTTAAGCCCCCGTCTGGACCACTAACACTAATGTAACAGCAATCACTAGCCTGTGACAAGATACTGGCGGCATATATTTCTTTGATTGCGATAACGGACTGGTCACCGCTTACACCCATCCCCCCCCTCCCCTCTGCATGTCCATGAATGAGAAAGCAGTCGAGCAACAACTGTGAATAAGTGAGCGGTAGGTGACAGAGTTGATGAAGCAAACTTGTTTTATTGTTTGCAACCAGCACTCCTGATTCGCTTCAGCAAAAGGATAACTTAACTGTCCACACCTTAAAAACAGCAATTGTTTGGGAGAATAATGAGAGGATGTTCAAAATCTTAGAAGCAACAAAACAAGGAGACAATGCCGATATCCGCCTGAAGGATGAGTGTCTGTGTGTTTTGTGTGTCAGTCACCAGTGTGTGTGTGTGTGTGGATTGTGTTACACATGCAAGAGTGTTACTATGCAGTGGGAGGTTTGCGTGTGTGTTTGTTATATCAATCAATCAATATGAGGCTTATATCGCGCGTATTCCGTGGGTACAGTTCTAAGCGCAGGGATTTATTTTTTTTAATTTAAAAACAAAAAAAATTATTTTATGCAATTTATATCGCGCACATATTCAAGGCGCAGGGATTTATTTATGCCGTGCGAGATGGAATTTTTTTACACAATACATCACGCATTCACATCGGCCAGCAGATCGCAGCCATTTCGGCGCATATCCTACTTTTCACGGCCTATTATTCCAAGTCACACGGGTATTTTGGTGGACATTTTTATCTATGCCTAGATACAATTTTGCCAGGAAAGACCCTTTTGGCTTTGGTCAATCATGGGATCTTTAACGTGCACACCCCAATGTAGTGTACACGAAGGGACCTCGGTTTTTCGTCTCATCCGAAAGACTAGCACTTGAACCCACCACCTAGGTTAGGAAAAGGGGGAGAAAATTGCTAACGTCCTGACCCAGGGTCGAACTCGCAACCTCTCGCTTCCGAGCACAAGTCAATCAATCAATCAATCAATATGAGGCTTATATCGCGCGTATTCCGTGGGTACAGTTCTAAGCGCAGGGATTTATTTTTTTTATTTTTTTTATTTTTATGCAATTTATATCGCGCACATATTCAAGGCGCAGGGATTTATTTATGCCGTGTGAGATGGAATTTTGTTACACAATACATCACGCATTCACATCGGCCAGCAGATCGCAGCCATTTCGGCGCATATCCTACTTTTCGCGGCCTATTATTCCAAGTCACACGGGTATTTTGGTGGACATTTTTATCTATGCCTATACAATTTTGCCAGGAAAGACCCTTTTGTCAATCGTGGGATCTTTAACGTGCACACCCCAATGTAGTGTACACGAAGGGACCTCGGTTTTTCGTCTCATCCGAAAGACTAGCACTTGAACCCACCACCTAGGTTAGGAAAGGGGGGAGAAAATTGCTAACGCCCTGACCCAGGGTCGAACTCGCAACCTCTCGCTTCCGAGCGCAAGTGCGTTACCACTCGGCCACCCAGATGCCAAAAGGCTACCCTTTCCATAACGACCACCTGTCTATAACAACCAAATTTGATCAGACCCTCAGGTGGTCTTTATAGACAGTTTCCACTGTAATTAATCACAGATGATTGCAATCTACTTCAGACCACAAATACAATACAAACTACTGCACTAACATTAAAAACTTACTGTTACAAACTTCTGGAATCTGGCCACCAAGGACATTCTGAAATAAAAGAAGACATAACTTTTACTTTGCACTCAAACAGGTTTTATTTATTGCTTTAACTTTAAGCATGCACCTCTCTAGCTATTGTTAATGTTTATGCACCTTGCTTTTCTTCTTCAAACTATGAAAGGGTTGTATGCATTGCATTACTCATCACCGTGAAGCAGACGAAAGTAGTGAAGCATTGTCATGCAATGCATGCATACACATGTATGTGAAATGTTACATTCAGATCCTTTGTGCTGCACACTACCGTCGGGTAATCTTGAACTTTAGCGTGTTAAATTCATAGCTCAGAATCCAGTGACATTCCTTACTTATTTTTGATACAAATCCATGTAAGCTAACCAAAAAACATTTGTCGTGAAATTAATTGACGGATTGAGCTCCAAACTTAAGCATAATTAATTAATTTGGTTGTTCAATCAACAAAAATGCACCGAAAATGGCGTACGTTGTCGACCATGGGACATCATTTACACGAAAGAGTTGTCTCCCTTGACCGCTCATACGGATAAATCATTCTTTGACCCATGTAAACGAAATGCATTCGTACAGTTCATCGGAGTTCATTCCGTAACTTCAAAGGGATCTAAAATGACTTGTTATGATTACAAGTGCAGGTTCTACAAATTTGGAGACTTAAATGCCTCTATGAATTAAACAGGCTAAAGTTCAAGATTACCCTACCGTCGATACGATTAGTAATGATATGATGATATGTGATATGATGATATGATATGTTGACAGACTGGTACTTAGGCTGTTGATCCTTTGTCTGATCTTTTGATCAGTTGCTATCCTAGCTTCATAATTCTTCATATGATTTCAAGTGACACTGACAACTCTACAGAAATAATTTGTTAAAGGCATTCCTACAGTACAGGTTATATAAATACTGTGAATATATGACAAATCAGTTTTATAATCAAAAGCAAGTCTTTTGTGTACCCTCTATTTTGGTACAGTAGAACTCGTCCGCTCTTTATCTCGGAGTCGGAGTCAAAATGTAGAACAAGTTACCAAATATGACCTATTTCTTTTTTCAAATCGCAAAACGGCATACAACGCCTGAATGTCAATGGCTTGACCACACCTTTTGTTTTGTTTACAGTTTTCTCGATTCAACATTGTAAAAGTCTTACCAGTTCAAAAGTTTCAGTCCTCGCGTTCATTTCGCATCAAATTGAAAGGAGTAATAGTCCGATGTATGCGATGTCGTTCTCTCATGAAAACTCCGTTTTTTCACCTGCTCATATTGCAATCACAGCATCCTTTCAACGGCAAAACAAGTCATTAAAGAACGGCTATGGATATCTGATGACGTTTCAATAGGTGCGACGGGCTGCATCAGTCATGTTTCCTAAATATACGCCTTACGAAGAAACAGACCCTCTTCTGCTTTGTTTTGTTTTGGTCCAACTCCTACGTCATAGCTACTTCCGCCAAGGGCAAGTAAACGCATCTGAATTGTACAAGGGTTCCTCGGTGGCTCTATGGAGGATGTATTGCATTTTGAGCAAAGCAGTGCCAGTGGGCAGTGACCATGATCCTGTGATACAAATCGTACATTTTTAAAATCGATTATTCAGGAAAAAAATGTGTTATCCCCAAACGTGAGCACTGCTGCACTTTTACATTAACAATATATATATGACACCCGGATCATAGTTGACCAAACCAGAGACATGTATGTATGTCTCTGACCAAACTCAGTAAAAAAAATCGCCTTCAATCTGAACTGATTCGCTTTCAAATTTATAGTTATGCTAATAATTTGCCTGTGATATTTTCAGAGTGTTTTGAAACAAGAATGTGGGTGGAAAAAAATCTACCGGAGATACTATATGATACAGACTTTTCAGTGAATATGATGACATGCCGCCAAGACTCAGTCGGAATCCGAGTCATATCACATAACTAGCGGGGGAGGGGGGGGGGGGGAGGGTGTAATTGAACTGACTGACAGTGACCGATTGATTGACATTTGCATATTGGTGATAAAAACAAAGAACATCCATTTCACTCTTTCTCTCTTCCTCTCAGTTTCGGCTGGCCAGTTGGTATAGGCTACATGGCTGCAATGCGGCAAAGCCGGTATTTTCAAAAGGCACTTTACTACTAGAAGTTATCGTGTCGCACATCATTCTCAGTGACCAGACCTATATAGGTCCCTGTTCAGACTAAGGACTGGTGCATGAAACATTCTTCCAGTTCTGTGACCACAAAATAATGTGAATAATTATGTTCTTCTATGATCGACAACGTGAGTTCCATTGTGTGTTCAGAGTTTAGAAGCAAATACTATGACTGACGTTATGAACTTTTGAGAAGTTGTGCGTCGTTTGCCATGTCATCATTGAGCATGAGCTGGGGTAAATCAAGTTGAACAAGGCTAATATTCTAATAGTTCGTGTTGAGGGGAGGGGGGGGGGGTCTTAAATACTCAAATGGAGGTCTTAAACAGGGTGCTCCATATCCGTCCTAAACCTGCCCGTCCCCACTGGAAGAAACTGAGGCGCCGACAACTCAGGCTGACCGGCGATGCTATTTAAAATAGCAAATGACATGATTCCTGCACTACCAGCGGCTACATTTCTTATTACAGCTGACAAGTGTCAAGCCGGTCCCGACGCAGGATCCACCCCACCACCGACGAGGGATACTGATCAGGGATACTGATGAGACCCAGAACATATTCGTGAGGCGGCATTCAAAAAACAACAGCCGCCGCTGCGGCTTCAAAGTCGAACATTCCAAAACAGAACAATTTAGATCATTTTTACATTTAGTCAAGTTTTGACTAAATGTTTTAACATAGAGGGGGGAATCGAGACGAGGGTCGTGGTGTATGTGTGTCTGTCTGTCTGTCTGTCTGTCTGTCTGTCTGTCTGTCTGTGTGTGTGTGTGTGTGTGTGTGTGTAGAGCGATTCAGACTAAACTACTGGACCGATCTTTATGAAATTTGACATGAGAGTTCCTGGGTATGATATCCTCAGACGTTTTTTTCATTTTTTTGATAAATGTCTTTGATGACGTCATATCTGGCTTTTCGTGAAAGTTGAGGCGGCACTGTCACGCTCTCATTTTTCAACCAAATTGGTTGAAATTTTGGTCAAGTAATCTCCGACGAAGCCCGGACTTCGGTATTGCATTTCAGCTTGGTGGCTTAAAAATTAATTAATGACTTTGGTCATTAAAAATCGGAAAATTGTAAAAAAAAAATATATTTTATAAAACGATCCAAATTTACGTTCATCTTATTCTCCATCATTTTCTTATTCCAAAAACATATAAATATGTTATAATTGGATTAAAAACAAGCTCTGAAAATTAAAAATATAAAAATTATGATCAAAATTAAATTTTCGAAATCAATTTAAAAACACTTTTATCTTATTCCTTGTCGGTTCCTGATTCCAAAAACATATAGATATGATATGTTTGGATTGAAAACACGCTCAGAAAGTTAAAACGAAGAGAGGTACAGAAACTGAAGCGTGCTATCCTTCTCAGCGCAACTACTACCCCGCTCTTCTTGTCAGTTTCACTGCCTTTGCCATGAGCGGTGGACTGACGATGCTACGAGTATACGGTCTGGCTGCGTTGCATTGCGTTCAGTTTCATTCTGTGAGTTCGACAGCTACTTGACTAAATGTTGTATTTTCGCCTTACGCGACTTGTTTTTTTTTTACACGTGTTTGAGACACACACCCTCGCCAAAGACTGGCCTATAAGGTCACGTGGTAAATAATATCATGTGGCAAAACTCAGTTTCACACGTGACATTTCATGCCAGTCACACTAGCGCCGGGAGAGAGCGGCGGTATGTCTCAGGGGCGGATCAGTTCATTTTATGGGGGGGCCGGGGGGGGAGTTCCAAAAGTATATTGTGAAGATATGGGTGTGAAGGCGCGAAGCGCCGAGCCGAAGGCGCAAAGCGCCTAGCTTGCTGGGGGGTCCGGGGGCATGCCCCCCCGGACAATTTTGAAAAAAAGGACGCAAAATGGTGCAATCTGGTGCATTCTGAGGATGATCATTACCAGTTTCAGGCAGCAGATTTTGTCACTGATTAATACCCCAAAAAAACACAATTTAAAAAAAAAATTGGGGCTGGGGGGGGTTTCCGGAAACCCCAGAAACACTCCCCCCCCCCCCCCCCCTCATCCGCCCCTGGGAAGCACATGTCAATATTTTTCTGACCAAAAGCAAGGGTACTCACTCTTTCACAATCCATACAAACCCGACAGAGTTATTTCCCGAATTCGTCTATATTTTAAGCTAGCAGTTGAAGATTTGTAAGCCAGCTACGGTGAGTGCTCACACAGACAGCTAAATATAGCCACAGACAGCTAACTTCCTCCAACGCCCGGTGTGACGTTTTCATCTTTCGCTGTGTTGATATTTCGCTTCTCGGCCTCGTTGATCTAGTATAAACTCTACACTGAACAAAAAAAACACCCTTCGATAGTACTGATCTTATCCTCTCTCCTGGGCTCCTCCCCCGGCTGCCCCCTTACCCACTGCTCACCCACCTCAAGACTATCCCGGAGTTATTCTCGGAGTTCTTCAAGGACAAGATTGACAAGTTTCGGAGAACACTCGATCAGCAGCCCTTCGTCCCGTCCCCACCCTCCCCCTCCTTCTCCGGCTCCCCCCTCACGTGCTTTCAGCCTGCCACTCAAAACCACGTCAAGCGACTCATCACCAAGACGGCCATCAAGACCTGCGAGCTAGACCCCCTGCCAGGCTTCCTCTTCACCAAGTGCCGGTCTGGACAAGCTCCTGCCGTCTATCACAGATATCATCAACATCTCCCTGGCCACAGGCGTCGTTCCCGACTGCTTCAAATCTGCCGTTGTCCGCCCACTCATCAAGAAGCCCGGCCTTGACGTCAACGAGTTGAAGAACTACAGTCCTGTGTCCAACCTGCCCTTCCTCTCCAAGCTTCTGGAGCGTATCATCCTGGATCAGTTGAGCGCCCACCTGTCTCGGAACTCGCTGATACCAGTGTACCAGTCAGCGTACCGCCCTCACCACAGCACCGAGACGGCGCTCCTGCGAATCACCACGGACCTCCTGAACGCAACAGATAGCGGTCTTGTCTCTGCCCTTGTGCTGCTGGACCTTTCCGCGGCCTTCGACACGATCGACCATCAGCTACTCGTCGATCGCCTCAGTTCCACGTTCGGCATTCACAACACCGCCCTCTCTTGGTTCCGGAACTACCTCCAGAACCGCTCTCAGACTGTCACCACTGATTCGTTCTCTTCTCAGCCTGTCTCTGTCCGCTTCAGTGTCCCACAAGGGTCTGTCCTCGGCCCTGTCCTTTTCACCCTGTACACCCAACCCCTCTCCCTGGTCATCGAACGCCACGGCTTGAACTACATTGTCCTTTGCCGATGACACGCAGCTCCAGAATAGCGCCAAGCCGGAGGACGTTGACCATCTCCTGGGATCCATCTCCAGTTGTTTCACTGACATCAAGAACTGGATGACTGAGAACAAGTTGAAGCTGAACAGTGAGAAGACGGAGGCCCTTCTCGTTGGAACACGACAGAAGGTTGCTTCCCTCACTGTGACCGACCTCCAGCTGGATGACGCGACTGTTCCATTCTCCCCTGCTGTCAAGAGCCTTGGCGTCTTTCTCGACTCCACTCTCTCCATGCAGACACACATCTCCTTCATCATCAAGACCTGCTTTTTCCACCTACGACGCATCGCCTCCATCCGTCGCTACCTCACCCACGACGCCTGTGTCAAGCTGGTTGTCTCCCTCATCTTCAGTCGTTTGGACTACTGCAACTCCCTTCTGAGACCGGCACGGTTGGCCTAGTGGTAAGGTGTCCGCCCCATGATCGGGAGGTCGTGGGTTCGAACCCCGGCCGGGTCATGCCTAAGACTTTAAAATTGGCAATCTAGTGGCTGCTCCGCCTGGCGTCTGGCATTATGGGGTTAGTGCTAGAACTGGTTGGTCCAGTGTCAGAATAATGTGACTGGGTGAGACATGAAGCCTGTGCTGCGACTTCTGTCTTGTGTGTGGCGCACGTTACATGTCAAAGCAGCACCGCCCTGATATGGCCCTTTGTGGTCGGCTGGGCGTTAAGCAAACAAACAAACAAAAAACTCCCTTCTGGCTGGCCTCCCCGCCTCATCCATTCATGATGGCCTACAACGAGTCCAGAACGCTGCTGCCAGGCTGATGCTGAGGAAGACGAAGCGAGACCACATCACCCCCCTACTTCGCTCCTTGCACTGGCTCCCTGTCAACACCCGAATCTCCTACAAACTGTCCACTCTGGTCTACAAGTGTCTCAACGACTCTGCTCCCGAGTACCTTCAATCCTCCCTCGACCTGTACACCCAGCCCTCCGACCGTCCCCTTCGTTCTGCTGCTGACCCACTCCGCCTTCACATCCCTCGCTCGAAACTCGCATCTGCTGGTCAGCGTTCATTTCCCTCCGCGGGCCCCTCCGTCTGGAATTCCCTGCCGCTTGAGCTTCGCCAGAGCCCCTCTCTTGACCCGTTCAAGAGTAGGTCGAAGACTCAGTTCTTCCCGTAGCCGGCTGCGACTTTCATGTTCGACGTGATGTGTTGTGCCCCAAAAGACATTCTTATGCTGTGCTCTGTGAGAGGTGTTTTCTTCGTGTTTAATATTATTTTGTTTGGACCTAGCTATTGATGTGTACATTGTTGTTAAACAGTTGTTTGTTGTATGTTTATCAGGGTTTGCTAGTGTGTGATAGGATTCGTGTCCGTCTGTAGATGTTAGTTTCTTTGTTAGTCCTGTGTTGACAACTCTTCGACAAGCGCTTAGAACTGTACTCACGGAATACGCGCTATATAAGCTTCATATTGATATTGATTGATTGATACTGATGAGCGACCTTGTGTACCTTACATTCATGGGGCCAAATTTGTCCAACCAATTTGTTTTATTTAACTTAGAAATTTGATTCATCCTAAAATGTTTTCCTTCTTACTGAAGGGACGTAACCACTCAGTACACGTTTTCGAAGAATTCGATTTTGGGGGTGAAATCAGAGACATACATACATTCTATCTATGTCTCTGGTGAAATCTATTAAATTTTACCACCAATTTTCTTCACATGCAAGAAACTGACATGCTTTTCGTCCATAAATAATTTCACTTCTTAATTTTACCAGGAAACAACATTTCAGTCTTGAGTATATGTCGAGGGGGAAATATGTACACAGGCGAAAGATGAAATCGTGACACCGGGAAGTAGAGCAGACTGAGGTTCCATGATGCTTTTTATTAAAGTTATACAAGTTTGCAGATGACATGGCACTTGTCGGCCTTCTGAAGGGGGAAGATGAATTCTCTTGCCAATAACATTTTGCACATGGATCAGATCAGGATCCGGATCGATACATTGCAGGAACCTTTTTAGGTTATCATCGCAACGGAAACAAGAGAGCGCAACCGGGCCAAAATTAAAAATTTTAATAATAGGAATTATTGGATCCTAGCATATCCTCCTATAGTTCTTTTCTTTCTTTCTTTATTTGGTGTTTAACGTCGTTTTCAACCACGAAGGGTTATATCGCGACGGAGGGAAGGGGGGAGATGGGATATAGAGCCACTTGTCAATTGTTTCTTGTTCACAAAAGCACTAATCAAAAATTTGCTCCAGGGGCTTGCAACGAAGTACAATATATTACCTTACTGGGAGAATGCAAGTTTCCAGTACAAAGGACTTAACATTTCTTACATACTGCTTGACTAAAATCTTTACAAACATTGACTATATTCTATACAAAAAACACTTAACAAGGGTATAAGGAGAAACAGAATCCGTTAGTCGCCTCTTACGACATGCTGGGGAGCATCGGGTAAATTCTTTCTCGTCCCAACCAATATGGGACTCCCCCTAACCCGCGGGGGGCCCTCCTATTTCTAAGGAGGTCAGTTTAGAAAATTATTTTGATAGTTCTCGTGGAAGCAAATAATGGATAGAGAGACAATAGTATACATATAATTTAATTTACCTTTTTTTGCCGCGGACAATTTTTTATTTTTGCTGAAACGTAATTTCCTTTTGGCGGAAATCCGCGATTTCGCAGACAATTCCCATGCCTGAGTAAGGATAAGAATAGACGAAAGAGTGCGCTCATACATTTGGATCATAAGGCTGGAAGACAATGTAAAAGTATTACCATCGACACACTTCTGGATGACAATTCTGTGATCGGCAACGAACAAGCTGGATTCCGAAAAGGCCACTCTACTGTAGACCACATTTTTGCACTACATTGCCTTATTGATATATTTTTACAACAAAAGATAGTTATATTGTGCTTTCATTGATCTGCGTAAGGCTTTTGATTCTGTGCAACGCAGTCTCCTGTGGCAGAAGCTGATGCAACGGAATATTAATGGTAAGGTATTGAATGTAATTAAGGACATGTATGATAAGGCAAAATTGTGCGTGAAGGTGAATAGTGTATTCGCCGAGGCGTTCACCTCAAACATCGGGCTTCTTCAGGGCGAAAATTTATCACTGATTCTTTTCTCACTATTTTTAAACGACCTGAAGCAGTTTTTGGTTGAATAAGATGTCAGCCAAGAGTTGCCCCTGAAAAGAGCCCAAGAAATAGATGTTGAACGCATTAATGACTATATGTATTTGTTCCTGTTAATATATGCTGATGATACTGCTATACTCGACGAAACACCTGGAGAAATGCAAAAAGCCCTGGATGGACTAGATCGTTATTGTAAAAACTAGGGACTAAGCATAAATATTGAAAAGACAAAAATAGTTGTTTTTTCGCGGGGGAAAATACGGAATATCCCAAATTTTGTCTTGAATGGAGTACCTGTTCAAGTAGTTTGGGACTATGTGTACTTAGGTGTACTATTTAATTATAATAACAAGTTTCATAATGCCATGAAACGTCAATGTTTGATTGGTAACCGTGCAATGTTCTCGTTAATTTGAAAATGTAGAAAACTAAATTTACCAATTGATGTGCAATTGGATCTTTTTGAGAAGTGTGTACATCCAATTTTGCTGTATGGTTGTGAGGTGTGGGGATATGATTCATTAGACATATTGTCAAGGTTTCAATTGCGATTTTTAACAAGAAGAGCAAACGCTCGATCGAGTCACTTTCGCAGTTCTGAATATTATATGAGGCATCAGATGGACAGGAAGAAATTGCTATTCACAACACAATGAGTCACGTTCACATAAAATTTGAGCCCGGTCACTTTTATAGTTTCCGAGAAAAGCCCAACGTTAAGTTGTGTGTTGCCGAACAGAAAAGGCTAGTTATCTCCCTTGTTTTTCTGATAACGTTCGTAAAAGGCTACAGATGTAAATACTTTGATGTAAAGAATAATCCTACAAAGTTTCAATCACATCCGATGAACTTTGTCAAAGATATAAAATGTCTAATTTTTCCTTTGACGCTGACCTGTGACCTTGAAAAAGGTCAAAGGTCAACGAAACCATCGTTAAAGTGTAGAGGTCATTGGAGGTCACGACTAAACAAAATATGAGCCCGATCGCTTTGATAGTTTCCGAGAAAAGTCCAACGTTAAGGTGGTGTCTACGGACGGCCGGCTGGGCCGGCCGTCCGGACGGCCGGCCGGCCGGACAGACTAACACTGACCGATTACATAGAGTCACTTTTTCTCAAGTGACTCAAAAATGCTTCTTGATGTATATATAAAATTTACTCGATGCTCCCCAGCATGTTGTAAGAGGCGACTAACGGATTCTGTTTCTCCTTTTACCCTTGTTAAGTGTTTCTTGTATAGAATATAGTCAATGTTTGTAAAGATTTTAGTCAAGCAGTATGTAAGAAATGTTAAGTCCTTTGTACTGGAAACTTGCATTCTCCCAGTAAGGTAATATATTGTACTACGTTGCAAGCCCCTGGAGCAAATTTTTGATTAGTGCTTTTGTGAACAAGAAACAATTGACAAGTGGCTCTATTCCCTCTCCCCCCTTTCCCCGTCGCGATATAACCTTCGTGGTTGAAAACGACGTTAAACACCAAATAAAGAAAGAAAAGAAAGAGCAATTTTTTTATTAGTGCTTTTGTGAACAAGAAACAATTAACAAGTGGCTCTATCCCATCTCCCCCCCTTTCCCCGTCGCGATATAACCTTCGTGGTTGAAAACGACGTTAAACACCAAATAGAGAAAGTTGTTTCAAAGCCCTCTGGGCCCAAAACAATAAAATACTTGACTTGACTTGACTTGACTTGAGAATGATTCTGCACGACAAGAGTTACCTCCCCTGAATGTATAACCAAGTATGTTACCTCCCTTTGCTTCTCGACATTTCCTAAACTCAGTGTCCGGTTAATTTTTCTTTCTTCATCTCTTTTCCTCATAGGGCAATAGAGATTTTATAATATCACTGACACTTATACATCCATATTTATATATATATATATTAGAAGATTGGAAAAGGGGTGTTGATAAGCTGCATTTTGTACGAATACAGATGTAATAAGGATCAAGTCGCGTAAGGCGAAATTACTACATTTAGTCAAGCTGTGGAACTCACAGAATGAAACTGAACGCACTGCATTTTTTCACCGCTTGTGCAAAACTGAGTGAAACTGACGAGCCTGTTTAGCGCGGTAGTGGTTTCGCTGTGCTGCATAGCACGCTTTTCTGTGCCTCTCTTCGTTTTAACTTTCTGAGCGTGTTTTTAATCCAAACATATCATATCTATATGTTTTTGGAATCAGGAACCGACAAGGAATAAGATGAAATTGTTTTTAAATCGATTTCGGAAATTTTATTTGGATCATAATTTTTATATTTTTAATTTTCAGAGCTTGTTTTTAATCCAAATATAACATATTTATATGTTTTTGGAATCAGGAAATCAGATGTAGAATAAGATGAACGTAAATTTGGATCGTTTTATATAAAAAAAAATTTATTACAATTTTCAGATTTTTAATGACCAAAGTCATTAATTTTTAAGACACCAAGCTGAAATGCAATACCGAAATCCGGTCTTCGTCGAAGATTGCTTTACAAAAATTTCAATCAATTTGATTGAAAAATGAGGGTGTGATAGTGCCGCCTCAACTTTTACAAAAACCCGGATATGACGTCATCTGACATTTATCGAAAAAATGAAAAAAACGTCTGGGGATATCATACCCAGGAACTTTCATGTAAACTTTCATAAAGATCGGTCCAGTAGTTTACTCTGAATCGCTTTACACACACACACAGACAGACACACATACACCACGACCCTCGTCTCGATTCCCCTTCTATGTTAAAACATTTATGTAAAAAAGCACCACAACATGTGTGTCTTTTACAGTGCATACAGGAGTCTGTTTGAAAGTGTTCTAACTTCGGCTAATGTTCTCTTGTGTGAAAACCTGAGGGTAAGAGAAACAGCAAAACTGGCATGTACATGTATTATCAAAATGGCAAGAAAGATCGTAGGTATCAAATAGTATACACCACTCACAGAGTTGTACATCAATGCAGTCAAGGTATCTGCCTCATTATTGATGGGCGACCGACATCAGTTTGTGAAAACACAGTTATGTTGACGCTTGCGTGTTGGCAATAGTGGCAATGCAAATCATTTAAATGGCCCAAACATGAAAAAAATCAACAATTACAACATCCGGTCTCAGGTCATCTGTTACCCTCAATGAGTTGGTGAATGAGACAAAGCTATACACACTTTCCTGTTGCGACTGAGACTATTTCATGAGTACACAGACACCTTTTAAATGTGGGATCTGTGAGTTGTTTTTGCTGCTGTTGCTAATATAAAGTACTTGAATGTTTTACATATCTCACTGACAGAAACATTCTTTTTCTTCTCCTTCATTCATGGGGTGAAACTCCCACGTTCACTCATGATTTTGCACGAGTGGGTTTTTATGTGTATGACCGTTTTAACCCTGCCACTTTTGAGGGAAGCATGCTGGCTGTTTTTGTGTTTCTATAACCCACCGAACTCTGACATGGATTACAGGATGCGTGTACACACGAAGGGGGATAAGGCACCAACAGATCTACACACAAGTTGACCCGGGAGATAAAAAAAATCTACACCCTTAAACCACCAGGCGACCGCGACTTGAAATCAAGACCTCCCGATTAGGATGCCAATGTCTTATCCACTTAGCCACTGCGCCCGTTATAACATTCAGATTTGTATATTCCATGAAACTGACTTAACAGAATTGCAAACAATTTCAGCAGGATACTGTCACATATTTAATATTCAACAACATAATACATTTACATATTCACACAATTTTCATCAATGAAATACAAATAAAGTAATTGCTCAGCAAAAGGAAATCTTAAAGGAAAAAAGAGAGGGAACTAGTTGATTTGAATGCTTGTTAAGCATCATAATCTTTGTCTCCTCTCAGCGTCCAACTGTATCTTTCCATATTATTTTTGAGAGGACAGCACTAAAGGAAACGTGCTGGATTATTTGTTGTTGTGTCTTTCAAAAATAAGAATATACTTCATCACGCAAACACCATTCAACCAGATTACTAACAAATTCACATTCAAACTTTTCACTGGCAGCAAAAAGAAATGTAGTAAATGTGGAACAATTCATCACTTATTGGATCTTGGAAGTGCAAGTATTTAACAAGCCTGCATACCAACAAAACCCAGCTGCATACACTGTGCTGTACATGGATGCGGACCACTATTCCCCTAGAAGTACTTCTGCGTGAACTGCTCACAAACATTCTTAATGGTTTCAAAATTGAGAAGAAATGAAAGGGCCAAAGAAAGCAACAGGAAAAAGAAACAGAAAAGCAGTCATTTCATTTCATGTCAGCCCTGCACATACTTTGCTCCTATTAGGAGCAGACTTTACCCATAACACTGTAAAATATTCTTATCCAACACTGTTTCAGTCCTTGAAAATCTGTTAAAAAAAAAAGAAAAAAAAGCTTTCTTGCATAATCATTTTTGCCTGATCATTTCAAACAGCGTTCAAAGTAGGTTGAACCTATATGTCCTCCTCGCATGGATTTGGCAACATTTTGCTCGAACAACCTCCTGTTGTTCTGCAAAACTTCAGCAGCTTCTTTGTTGAGTGGATCCTCTGGGTTCGGTTCCAAGAACAGATACTGGAGCCCATAGACTATTGAGTTGACAGTCAGCACCGGTTTCCAGTCTTCCCTGTGGGCAGAAAAATGACATAAGGTTTAACTTTACATGTACAATGCTGTTCCCGGACTCAGATGACATTAGATCAGATGGACATGGATTGAATATATATGTGTGGGCCCAAATGTCCTGGCTACAAACACATGGTTTTGTCAGAAGAAATCTTACATGTCAAAACTATTAGACGGTCAACTGGCCACGGGTCAGAACAATGCGTCAGATTAAAAAGTACACGTCAGCAACTAAAGAGCAAGGCCTGAGAACAACCATAATATCAAAGTTGACCGCGCAAAGCGCCTAGCCTTACTAGGGGGGTTCGTGTCATCTGAGCTCCAAGTTTGCCATTAAATTCAGTTTTCAGAACCATTTTTGCCTCCTCCATTTATTTTTTCGGCTGACACTTTTGCCTTTTCGGCGGAACAACAAAAATTAGGCGGAAATTTGCCTTTCGGCGGACAATTCCCATGCCTGAAAACACTGCATGTACTGTGGTAGGTATAGTGCATCGCAAGGACACCCTTGGTACCACACAAAAGTGACCCTACGTCATGACAGGTACAGTGTGGTCAAAATAATGGGCAAACGGAGTACAGAAGGTCTTGTTCATTGGAAGGTGTCTCACATCGCAGGTATCACTTGTTTGTTTGTTCGTTCATGGGCTGAAACTCCCACGGCTTTTACGTGTATGACCGTTTTTACCCCGCCATTTAGGCAGCCATGCACCGCTTTTGGAGGAAGCATGCTGGGTATTTTCGTGTTTCTATAACCCACCGAACTCTGACATGGATTACAGGATATTTTTCGTGCGCACTTGGTCTTGTGCTTGCGTGTACACACGGGGGTGTTCGGACACCGAGGAGAGTCTGCACACAAAGTTGACTCTGAGAAATAAATCTCTCGCCGAACGTGGGGACGAACTCACGCTGACAGCGGCCAACTGGATACAAATCCAGCACGCTACCGACTGAGCTACATCCCCGCCCGCAGGTATCACTGAATTTGACAGAATAATTTGTCAAACAGATAGAAATGACTGGTTTGCCCATCTTGTATGTGGGATTTTTCTGATTTCAGATGCCAGAAATCACAGTTTACCACAATTCCTGAATAACAGGTGTCTTTAAATTCATTTGGAGATTTAAAACAAGAATGGTAAGGTACTGGAACCTTTTGATTTTAACAAAACAAGATGCTCACGAGTATATCAACCTGATGGCCTTTATAGTGGATAGACAGACAGACAAATGAAGTGAACTCTTATCTGAGAAAGCATTCAGTCTTTCGCAATATGGTCATGCAGAGCCAGATACCTTACTATTCTTGTTTTTTTTTATTCTTGATTTTGGAATGCTAGCAGTCTATCTGTTTTCGGATTTCATTTGAACAGTTATGCATACATGTGTTCACCTATCTCATCCGTGGGGGAAAATGGGCCCACATATATGTCTGCATACCTATAATATCACAGTACAGTGGAGTCCAGCTATAACGAACCTGGGTATAACGAAATCCCTCTTTTAACAAACTGCCATTGATTTCCCGGCAGACAGCCTTCTATTTCTTACTTGTTACTTTCCGGCTACATCGAACCTTTTGAACTCATTTGCATAACGAACCCCTCTTTTAACAAACACGTTTTCATCGCCCCAGAGCCGTTTTGTCTCTAAAAGTCACAAGGCTACAACGAACTGATGTCAATAATTGTCTCCAAAGACAAAAATACACAAACACAAGTGCACATCGCGTGATGAGCGAACTCTGAACAAACTAACAGCGGGAGGTGCACGGAACAGATCGCACCAAAACCGAAAGTTGTGGTGACGTCATGACATTTTGCGATGTACGTCAGCGAAGCTCGTGCACATGTGGTCTGTCTTGCTAAAAACAATGGTTGACGAACATGGTTTCGAAATCTGGAACTGTTTTTTTTGTTTTCTCCGATCCGTGACCGAGTGACGCGATGAACCACGCGTTCGTTTGAATCAATACTCTCCTCAGGCAGTGAAGTCTCCTAAATTGCTCAACACTGTGGACAGTCCGGAGTGCAGTTATGTCCCGTGAATGAGCGAGTCAAAGTTTTATCGTGAAAACTGACGCTTTTCATGCACCTCCTGCTGTTAGTTTGCCTCTCTCTATGGATTATATTATGAAGCTGTTGAAAACATGCAGAGATTGTACTCTCCAAGGAAAGATCGATGGGACGATCATTTGAAGGTGATTGGGAAAACTTGTCTTGAGGCCATTTAGGGTTAAAAACTCTAAAGCGAATTACAGATATAACGAACTAAAATGTATCTCCCTTGAGATTCGTTGTACACGGACTCCACTGTATGTGCACAGATGTGTATAGACATCTACAATTATTACATGTCATTGTACATGAGTGTGTGTGTGTTGTGTGCACTTGATGTGTATAGACATCTACAATTATTACATGTCATTGTACATGAGTGTGTGTTGTGTGCACTGGATGCGTGTCCAGTTTTTACATGTCATTGTACATGAGTGTGTGTGTGTGTTGTGTGCACTTGACGCGTGTCCAGTTTTTACAGGTCATTGTACATGAGTGTGTGTGTGTTGTGTGCACTTGATGCGTGTCCAGTTTTTACATGTCATTGTACATGAGTGTGTGTGTGTGTTGTGTGCACTTGACGCGTGTCCAGTTTTTACATGTCATTGTACATGAGTGTGTGTGTGTTGTGTGCACTTGATGCGTGTCCAGTTTTTACATGTCATTGTACATGAGTGTGTGTGTGTTGTGTGCACTTGACGCGTGTCCAGTTTTTACATGTCATTGTACATGAGTGTGTGTGTGTTGTGTGCACTGGATGCATGTCCAGTTTTTACATGTCATTGTACATGAGTGTGTGTGTGTTGTGTGCACTGGATGCGTGTCCAGTTTTTACATGTCATTGTACATGAGTGTGTGTGTGTTGTGTGCACTTGATGCGTGTCCAGTTTTTACATGTCATTGTACATGAGTGTGTGTGTTGTGTGCACTTGATGCGTGTCCAGTTTTTACATGTCATTGTACATGAGTGTGTGTGTGTTGTGTGCACTTGATGCGTGTCCAGTTTTTACCTGAGTGTGTGTGTGTTGTGTGCACTTGATGCGTGTCCAGTTTTTACCTGAGTGTGTGTGTGTTGTGTGCACTTGATGCGTGTCCAGTTTTTACCTGAGTGTGTGTGTGTGTTGTGTGCACTTGATGCGTGTCCAGTTTTTACCTGAGGATGTTAAGACACACATTGCCCTCCAAGTCGATGTTGGGGTGATAGACCATGGTCTCACATTTCACTTTGGGGGGATCGTGGGGGTAGCCCTGACCGACCTTGAAACTGAACACGAACCTGCCACCTCTGTAGTAACCCTGGAAAAAACATGACCAGCACTTTTAACTCTTTATCGATCATAGGATTGTAACGATATATACATTTTCCTTCCTGCTCAGCAAAGATCCGTCCAGATTTTTTTGTACATGGGATGAGAGCGTTCTTTCACTTGGACACATCATAATAATAATAATAATAATAATAATAATAATAATAAAATGGGAGATTTATAGAGCGCTTGACCTTCTCTAAGCGCTTTACAATGAATTGGTGAGAGGTCAAGGCAGGTGAAGTAGCCCGCACATTGAACATCTCTCATGCAGGGTATTTTCGTCTTTCTATAACCCACCGAACTCTGACATGGATTACAGGATCTTTTCCGTGCGCACTTGGTCTTGTGCTTTCGTGTACACACGAAGGGGGTTAAGTCACTAGCAGGTCTTTACATGAGTTGACCTGGGAGATCGGAAAAATCTCCACTTTTAACCCATCAGGCGGTAGTGACCGGGATTCGAACACACGACCTTCTGATTAGGAGGCCGACTAAATACAAAACTCTACCGTCTGGCTGCTTTCGAGTCAGATTCATTTTGCTGAATGAATTCTGTAAATGTAACTTACAGTAAGTGAGTAACACACATATGTCTATCTCTAAAATAAATTCAGGAATGACAAGTGTCTTGGTGGAAAGATGTTCTTTGCATATACATATATATGGGGCGGGGATGTAGCTCAGTCGGTAGCGCGCTGGATTTGTATCCAGTTGGCCGCTGTCAGCGTGAGTTCGTCCCCACGTTCGGCGAGAGATTTATTTCTGAGTCAACTTTGTGTGCAGACTCTCCTCGGTGTCCGAACACCCCCGTGTGTACACGCAAGCACAAGACCAAGTGCGCACCAAAAAGAACCTGTAATCCATGTCAGAGATTGGTAGGTTATAGAAACACGAAAATACCCAGCATGCTTCCTCCGAAAACGGCGTATGGCTGCCTAAATGGCGGGGTAAAAACCGGTCATACACGTAAAATTCCACTCGTGCAAAAAACACGAGTGTACGTGGGAGTTTCAGCCCACGAACGCAGAAGAAAAAAAAGAGAAAAAATATACAGGTATAACCGTTATTATATAAACCTTGAAATGACAATAAACAACACAAAAAAATTAGTCTTAGGAATGATCAATATTTTACTACAAAGATATCTGCTTAAATTGTGATAGTTTGGTAACAAACAAACATGTGATTAAAAGTTGAAAGGAATGAATGTAAACTCATTCACATTAGACAGCTTAAAATATTGAATATCTTTCAGCACATACCTCATCTGGACAAATGATGAGTTTGAAGTTCAGAAGGTCATCTGGGTCTGGGAAATCCACCTGGCATGTCTTTGGGAGGTTCAGCTCATTGATATCTGAAAAAAGACAACTGTCATTACAGTATCTCCGAGTGTCTCCACAACGTGACTCGTGCCCAACAGAAAAGATAAATGCATAGGAGAAAATATCAAACAGACATATACACGTTTGTGCCTGCGGAGATATGTACAAACTGTTTTCCATCATTTCTAAAAGCTGTTTCAGTAGTTTTCCTTTCTCGTTGTCGATTGCGGGGCGGGGATATAGCTCAGTCGGTAGCGCGCTGGATTTGTATTCAGTTGGCCGCTGTCAGCATGAGTTCGATCCCAGGTTCGGCGGAAATTTATTTCAGAGTCAACTTTGTGTGCAGACTCTCTTCGGTGTCCGAACCCTCCCCCCGTGTACACTACATTGGGTGTGCACGTTAAAGATCCCACGATTGACAACAGGGTCTTTCCTGGCAATATTGCTTAGGCACAGTTAATAATTGTCTACCTATACCCGTGTGACTTGGAATAATAGGCCGCGAAAGGTAAATATGCGCCAAAATGGCTGCAATCTACTGGCCGTATAAAATTTCATCTCACACGGCATCACTGCAGAGCGCCTAGAACTGTACCCACGGAATATGCGCGATATAAGCCTCATTGATTGATTGATTGCAAAGCTGCAGATGTTGATGTTCATGCAGGAATGCCTGACCGACTGCTTATTGTGCAGCATCACTTTTTTGAAATCACAGCTGCTGTTCATACAAAAACACGAGCAAGAAGTTTTATTTCATGTTTAAAAAAAAAACTTAATTCGTTCGATGATTTTACACGTTTTGAGGCATAGTCACACACACACACACACACACACACACACACACTCTCTCTCTCATCCTTTTTTTTGTCTGTATGGCTGTCTGCCTCTCTCTCTCTCTCTCTCTCTCTCTCTCTCTCTCTCTCTCTCTCTCTCTCTCTCTCTCTCTCTCTCTCTCTCTCTCTCTCTCTCTCTCTCTCTCTCTCTCTCTCTCTCTCTCTCTCTATCTCTCTCTTTCTCTGTCTCTCTCTTTCAAACTCACTGACTTTTTATAAGAAATAGGAGGCATGATTTGACAATAGGGTATTAATTTCTCGAACTAAACAAAGGTTTTCAAGTGAGAAATTGCAAGAACAGATAGCAATGAAACATGCATTCATGTAATTATGCTGGCAAGAAAGCAAAGCTGAAAACCAAGAAGTCCATGGACTTGCTTCTGAACTTGGCCAAACAATTATTGCAACAAATTCCAAATTAAAGCATTAATTCCTGTGTCATTTCAATAAAACTTTATATGCTAGTAAAGGCCGTTTACTTAACCTTCAGGATCCCGTTTTGGATTAAATATTTATTTTACAGGGATCACGTGACCGCCGCTCAAATAAGGGTAACCTCAAAATCGACCAGACAAAAACGGAAGGGTCGAATGAAAAATCGACAAAAAATCACAATAGGCAAAACTTTGCAGCTTTAAATGACACGGGAATTAATGCTTTAATTTGGGTTTGAAATTTGTTGCAATAATTTGTTGGCCAAGTTTATTTGCCAGTTTTGTCCTTTAATTAAAATGTTTTAAGTTGACTTGCTTCTTTAAAAAATCAATAATAATTGATTGCACAACTTAGACATTTTGACAAAAGATGCGCCTTTGTTTTCTATGTAATATAATACGATAATCTAATTTTGACCAAATTTGGACTTACTGCCTTCTGCCAATACACGGCAGCATTCTGGGAGTATGTTTCATGAACTTTACACAGCAAAATTCTGACCAAATTTAAAACATGTTTTGTATGGCCAGTAACCAACAATCATTTTAATCCTTTAACTGAATTAACATTATTTGAACACACTTACGGCCCTATGCTCCACAGGGAGTCTACAGGAATAAGTCAAGTCAAGAACACACTTACTCTTTGTTTGCAAAAGTGACCCACACAGACAGAATCTCACTAAAAGAATGGACAGTTTTACAGAGGAGGTCATACAATTTTTGCTCCTCGATTTTTGTTTCTCTTGAATTTCTCGGAAGAGGATTTTTTTCTTCTCGGGAAATGTGTAGCTTTTCTCGGAAATCCTCGGATCAGAGGAGAATTCCCATGCCTGAAGTCAGGACTAAATCCTTGCTAAATCGCCAGGACTGTTGACATGATCAACGTGGCCCTAGTAACTTCTGAGCGACTTCAGCGTACAGCGCAACAAGGCTTGGAGCCCTGGGCATTGAATATGCGGCTTACAATGCAAAAGGGAAGGAATCAGGAAATGCGCCTTCCTCCGAAAACGGCGTATGGCTGCCTAAATGGCGGGGTAAAAACGGTCATACACGTAAAATTCCACTCGTGCAAAAAACACGAGTGTACGTGGGAGTTTCAGCCCACGAACGCAGAAGAAGGAAATGCGCCTCTTTTTGATCGGGAAATAGCTTTAGTGGTGTTTTTTTTCCCCCAGATAGGTAAAACCTTGCTCCACATGCTTACATCATGAAGCAATCTTGATGCCTGCTTAACAGAACCTTTCCATGAAGTACAGTACTACAGTGGTACCTGTCACCATGTCCCATAGCAAATAGCAGCTGCCCTCTGATTAGTCCAGCAAACCAAAGGCAAAGAACAACAGACCTGTATTTTGTGTGTGTGTGTGTTTAATTTGTCAGTGTCACAGTGTGTACATATGTGTGCACTGGGTTTATGGTTCACTCCCTGGAAGGGCTTCACATCATGGGTTCTGCTGTATACTGAATCACTGCTTGACTGTGTCTGCAAACTAAGCAGCATACTGAGTCACTAATGCCAAGACACAGCATTCATCTCCAAAATATAGTGCATAAATCATTAAGTTTAACTGGACAACAAAGATGACTTTTTTTTTTAGTTTTTCAAGTTACATGTACTTCTTATAATTTACTAGCCAGAGAGCAAATTTTACTTGTCAAACCAACCATTTCAATTCAGTGTTTCAGCAACTTGACTCGCCTTTGATGAGTTGATTAACAATTCTACTCCCCATTTACAGATTTCTAGTAAAATACTCGCCACTTTCAGGCCTGAATGGGATCAAACTGACGCCTGATCCAGCCAACCGCATCTCTCACTTCAGTTAGTTGATCTTCATTTCCCTGCTGCCACAATACAACTTACAAGTCTTTTAAACTCAATTTCAGCCTGAATTTGGTACAATGGTGGATAGATCTCTATAAAATTGACTATAGAAATGAAACTACAGACATCGATCAGTTCTTCTTCACCTTTCACTCAATTATTGTGAGTCGAGGAGCATCAGGTCTACAGAACCAATACTGTACAGTACCAGGCGAAAGAAACGCAACTCATTCGCGCCCACTGTTGCAAGTGATTTTTCGTCATTTTCAAATTGTCGTAAAATATGAACCAGATAAGGTACATCAAAAAGGAAGACAGATTCGTGGAGGATATTTTACTGGCTGTACGTACCTCAAGCCAGTTAGTCTTAGTCTAAAAGTAAAACTTAATAATATACCATTTTCGGAAATTATTCTGTCACTGTCACTGTCAGTCTATTGAGTGTTGTAGGAGAGTTAACTGCGCCCCAGAACGTGAGTCAAACAATAACAATTGTAATTCAATCAAGTTGGCGTTTTAATCTTCTTCTGCGTTCGTGGGCTGAAACTCCCACGTACACTCGTGTTTTTTGCACGAGTGGAATTTTACGTGTATGACCGTTTTTTACCCCGCCATTTAGGCAGCCATACGCCGTTTTCGGAGGAATGGCGTTTTAATGAAACAGATCCTGTGATTGGTCAGAATGCCCCAACTCATTAAAAATTACCGGTCATTAATTGTCGATAACCACTCACTAAAAAAGACATTAACCACCTGCTGGCGAGGCGCATTGATACAACCTCAACTAGTCTCGGTTAGCTTTGAGGGTCATTTTACAAGTAGGAAATATGAAGGCCAACGAAATACCGAGACCATAAGGTATGCGAAGTGATGACGTCGAATATGTGACGTAAGTTGATGCCAGAATTCTTCCGGACATTGTGAGTCAATTCCAAAGATCGCTTTCGTGATGAAAAGAATTTGTTTTAGAGTTTGCTGTCCAGAAACCCGTCAAAAAAGAAGGGAAAATGTATTTGAAAGAAAACAAAACAGGAGCAGAGTGATAAGATAGGAATACAGAGACATATTTCTAGGGACTTGACCCTTGCAGGTAGGTGGACTGAAAGAAGTGTGTGAACAGAACAGAACCAATTCTGTCTGTTTACCATCGCATGAAAGCAGGAAAGAGATCGTCGTCAGATTGAATTACAATAACATTAACATGCTTCCATTTGAAACTTCTCGGTCTTCATCGTGGATTGACGGCCTCCCAAAGTCTAATTGAAGCTCTCCGTCGCTTCGCTCCGTCGGGCTTCAATTACCTTTGGTCGGGCGCCAATCCACGATGACGACCTCGAAGTTTTAAATGGAAGCATGTTAATGTGTAATTAACACATCGTCAACCAGTTAAAACCAGCTATCGCAGCAAAAAACTGACTCTGAGTCTCATGTGTATGTTATGCAGTGTCCACTCGACATAAGCCCATTTCGTTCGCAACTACTTTATATTCACATCAGACGATACAGAGTTTACGATTTGTTACGGCAATGATCGTTTCCTCACAAAGTGTTTAGCCCAAGTTTACGTGAGTTTTGCTTAAGAAACATGTGTGCTCAGCGATCACTTCAGGCCATGCATGACCAATGAATTGTGGCTCTTATTGCACAGGTTTTCAAAATAAAACAAGTCGCGTAAGGCGAAAATACAACATTTAGTCAAGTAGCTGTCGAACTCACAGAATGAAACTGAACGCAATGCAACAAGACCGTATACTCGTAGCATCGTCAGTCCACCGCTCATGGCAAAGACAGTGAAATTGACAAGAAGAGCGGGGTAGTAGTTGCGCTGAGAAGGATAGCACGCTTTTCTGTACCTCTCTTCGTTTTAACTTTCTGAGCGTGTTTTCAATCCAAACATATCATATCTATATGTTTTTGGAATCAGGAACCGACAAGGAATAAGATGAAAGTGTTTTTAAATTGAATTCGAAAATTTAATTTTTATCATAATTTTTATATTTTTAATTTTCAGAGCTTGTTTTTAATCCAAATATAACATATTTATATGTTTTTGGAATCAGAAAATGATGGAGAATAAGATGAACGTAAATTTGGATCGTTTTATAAAAAAATTTTTTTTTTTACAATTTTCAGATTTTTAATGACCAAAGTCATTAATTAATTTTTAAGCCACCAAGCTGAAATGCAATACCGAAGTCCGGGCTTCGTCGGAGATTACTTGACCAAAATTTCAACCAATTTGGTTGAAAAATGAGAGCGTGACAGTGCCGCCTCAACTTTCACGAAAAGCCGGATATGACGTCATCAAAGACAATTTATCAAAAAAATGAAAAAAACGTCTGAGGATATCATACCCAGGAACTCTCATGTCAAATTTCATAAAGATCGGTCCAGTAGTTTAGTCTGAATCGCTCTACACACACACACACACACACGGACAGACAGACACACATACACCACGACCCTCGTCTCGATTCCCCCCTCTATGTTAAAACATTTAGTCAAAACTTGACTAAATGTAAAAAGCATCATAAGATTATGACTATGACTATGAGGAGCGCACACTGCATAACAATTATGCACATCCGAGTCAGTTATTTGCTGCGGTTGCTGGTTATCTTCTTCTTCTTCTGGTTTCCACCCGCCTTCATTGGCATCATATTGAAGATTCTGGTGTACTGGAGGTTTTCTGATGCATACACAGGATTTCATCTACTAGTGCGCCCTGCGCCATTGGCGCGTTAAATCTGAAAATGTCCCATCACAATTCCCTTCAGTGCGTCAAAGGGCGCATTGAGATTACGTACCACTGCGCCACCAAATGTACACTTTACATCGGATCACTCACACACACACACACACACACAGATAACACGACATGGCGGCTAATTCTCAGATGGCACCATATTGCACCATTGTGCATCTTTGGTTAAAAATGCGTACATGCATCTTTGACGCTTCTTGCCTTTGACTATGCCCCATCGGAATTTAGTTGAGGGGGACAAATGTCCCATTGCCTTTTTCTCCCAGGCTAAACCCTGCATACATGGGGGGAGGGGGTGGGGGGGGGGCGGTCAGGAGGCTAGGGAGTGTTTTTGGAGTGGGAAAGGAGGGGGGGTTGGGGGGTGGGGAGGGGGGTGTCTATATCTGGGTTTTGAAGGCTTCCACCGAGGCTGATGATACTGCCTGTGGTGGGAGGGCATTCAACTCGCCAATGGTGCGAGGGAAGAAAGACTGCTGTCTGTATGCTGTTTTACAGGCTGGTATTTTGTTAAAGCCTCAGCATGGGTTGAGCGAGTTGATCTGGTGGGTGGAGTTGGGGCAGGTTTCCTGGTGGAGTTGATGGTGAGTTCAAGGGGGACCATCGCAGCTGCTCATACATCTGATCTCTCCAACGCTGGAGGTCTGACGATGGCGGTTGACCACCCAGCGGGCTGCCCTACGTTGCACGACTGGATGACTATGTGATATTGTTTGACTCACTGTCGGGGGTTCAACTTTTCCACAATGCTTGTAAATCCTGACAGTTATTTATGGAAGTATGACTATCATACTAAAACAGTAAAAGTAATGTAATCTAAAAATATTTAAAAAAATAAAAATAAAAAAAGGCTAAAAAATCATCAGATATTCCAATCTTTCAATCCTTTTAAAACAAGTCAAAGTTTGACGTCGAGCGATTTTACTTATTAATATTTTACCGTGTTACCGTGTGTCACTCTGTCAGCATTACTTTATTGTTTTGTCATGGTGTTCCTTTGCGTTTCCTCACCTTTTTGGATTCGCAGCTGAGCAGCTGATGCTTTCTTTCCTCTCTCCGGACCAGACTCGCCGTCCTTCTTCTGTTGCTTAAGAGAAAATAACTTAATCATGCTGACTTCCCTACAATTTTGTTTGAAATATTTCTTAAACACGAGAAGAACAATGAAAAGTAGAGTTTTTACTACGTCCTAGATTTCGCCAGTTCTGCTGCCGTGATGTTTTTAGTCTGCCTTCCGCCTGGGTTCGAAACTACAAGAAAAATCAGGATGTTTCATAAAATACCACAACTACCGTAAGGAGATTTACTCAATTTATTTGATTAAAACAAAAGCTTTTTCAGAATTAAAATATTTAGGAATTTCTTTTATTTTAGAGTTTGATGCGATAATTACGAAACTACTAACGCACGTGGCTTTATTTATATGAGTAGCGTGATTTGAGATGTCGTGGAGGTTGGGGCTCCACTACCACGAGCGATTTGTTCTTCAATCCCAGCTTCTAGGGAAAGAAGTGGAAACGGTTCTGTGAAGTTGAAAAGAGAGAAGGTTGTCCAGAGGATAGTAAAAATCAAAGGCAAGTGAAAAATCCGCTGTGATTTCGTACAGCACGCCCGACATGTCAGCCCATACTTGCTTGGCAACATCTGAACATGCATTGCAGACGATCCATTTTTGGGTGGGTTGCTAATGGGAAATAATCGGGTGACAAACAAGTACTTTTTAAATCAGTCACACCATGGTGGTGAAAATGTTGACGACATGCGAGTGTTTTTATATTTGAAGAATGATGCGACAGTGTCTTCACAATCATCAAGGTGCCAGGTGTGTGTGTGTGTTTTTCCAAGTTTTGCCTATAGGCTATAGGTCCAAATAGCAGAAATGATGAAAAAGAAGTATCACTGAGACAGACAAAATATATTACTTATTAGTGTCCTATAGGCATATATTGTTAGCCTCTTAAGGACATGACTTGGGTTATATGATATCTTAAGAGAAAGGGAGGAAAGGAAAAAGGCAAGACCGAGCAAGCCAGACCCTGGTGACTGGGACAGTATCACTCAGTGAAGAGTCACATGAAATATATCTAGGGTGGTGCCAGCTGTCATCAGATGACATACCTGAAACAACAGAAAGCTGTCCCTTCTTTGCAGACATATTTTCGCAAGAGGGATACTGGGATTGATTGTGATAACGTTGACAGATCTATCAACAAACCACAAAACATTGAAAATATATAAACTTGGCCAAAAAATTGTTGCAACAACTTTCGCACGCTAACAAAAGTGGTAAAACACAATTCATTTTAGTTCAACTTTATATGCTGGAAAAGGTCAAAGAAAGGGACACTCGGCTACATTTGGCCCTAGGTTACACAAATCAAGCACATTATAAACTTGGCAAAAAAATTATTGCAACAACTTTCGCACGCTAACAAAAGCGGTAAAACGCAATCCATTTTAGTTCAACTTTATATGCTGGAAAAGGTCATTATGTCCACCGTTTATATCATTTGTCCGATCGGTGGTAATTTGTATAGGCATCCCGTTACAGCTAGTCAAACAAGGTCACCCCTAAAATCGACCTGACAAAAATCATAGCCCCGTGTTTTAAAATCTGCAAAAAATGAGAATGTGCACTTACCAAATACATCTGGATCTGGATCTGGATCTGGATGTAGTACATTGCAGTAGCCAATAATGGCTGTCGTCGCAATGGGCGAGAGAGCGCAGCGTGACGGAGTTTAAAAACTTTCTATACATGCATGCCCTTCCAGGTTGGTGGTGTCAACTGCTGGAATTTGGGCAGTGTTTAAAAGCAGGATAAAAACACCTGGCGGTGCGCCTATGGTGGTGGGGCCCTGCCAACACCTGATGTAAATGTGTTGGCAGTTGCTGAATGTACCACGGAGTCTTGTAGGCGGTTCCATTCAGTCGGCGTCCTGACAAAAAAAGAGTTTCTATACGGTTCAGATCGGCTATCCGGAATTTTGAAGGGTCTCGAGTTGTTGTAGACTCGCTTCTCAACGGGGTTTTCTGATGTGCACCCGTAAAACTTTGTTGATATAATTTTCCGCTTGGTCTTATCTGCGGGGGTGAGGAAACTTTCTGGGGGTATAGCTGGTACTTGTCCTCCCGTTATTTTATATAGCATTGTCAGGCGGAGTTGTTTGCGCCGATCTGCAAGTGTGGGTAGGTTTAGTCGCTGTAGCATTGCTGTGATGCAGCCAGGTTCTCTGGATCTGTAGTCTTTGCAGATGAATCTGGCTGCCTTGTGCTGTACCTTCTCGATTTTGTCGATGTCCTGTTTTAGATAAGGGTCCCACACAACTGCCCCATACTCAAGGGTCGATCGGACAAGAGTGACGTACGCCATGCGTCTGCACTCTTGCGGGCAGTTGTGCAGGTTTCTTCGTAGGAATCCGAGGACGGACCCTGCCTTGTTGCAGATGTTGCAGATGTGGGGTGACCATTTCAGGTCGGAGGATATTTGGATGCCGAGATAGGTACTCTGGCTGACGTGTTTAAGGATGGTATTGTCCAGTGTGTAGAAGTACTGGGATTTGGGTTTGGTGGATAAGATGTAGCATTTCTGCGCGTTGAATCTCATGCCCCATTGTTCTGCCCAGCACTCTAGGTTCTTAAGGTCTTTTTGAAGTTCGATGTGGTCCTGGAATGAGCGTATGTCACGGTAGAGTAGGCAGTCGTCTGCGAAGAGTCGTACGTTTGCCTTCACTTGATCGGGGAGGTCGTTTATGTGCACAAGGAAGAGAAGAGGTCCAAGGACCGTTCCCTGTGGGACTCCCGAAATGACTGGGACTTCGTCGCTTGCTTCTCCTTCCAGCACCACCTTCATCTTCCGCTTTGTCAGGAAATTGGAGAGCCAGGTGTGGATGGGTCCACGGACACCGTAGTGGTCCAGCTTGCCGAGCAGCTTGTGGTGGGGGACTGTGTCGAAGGCCTTACTGAAGTCCAAAATGGCAATGTCAGTTTGCCTTCCCTGGTCGTTTGAGTGGAGGAGGTCTTGCATAGTGGTAAGCAGTTGGGTCTCGCAGGAGTGTCCGGTTCTAAATCCATGGTTTCTGACTACCATTAGAAAGGCCATTCAATTTCCAGTTCAAAGCATTTTGTTTGATGCACCTTACTTCTCTAGTCTTTGTGTAGCCTTTTGACAAAGACGGTACCTAGGGGTCAACCGTTTCAGAGGCCAAAAAAGGAACGTTTTGCGGCCATTTTTGAGGGGGTCCTCCACTCAAAGAGCCATATCTGCTCAAGTTCTCAATGAATTGCTTTAGAAATTTCAGAAGTTATGACTAATAGGCTAGGTAATATTCTAACTTGTCTTTTCAAGTCCTTTCATCGGTCCCGAAGAATTAACCTTCACCGGGCGTCATGGGTCGTGTACGCCCCAGAGCCCCACAAAATCGACTTTATCTCTGAAGCTATTTCCATTTTCTGACAGTTACGGGCCCCAGTCTTCCCCTGTTACGTGCCCCAGGCATTAAAACTTTTCTCTAACCTCCATTTTCGTGTATTTTTTAGCTAGTTTTACGTGAAAGTAGTTGGAGGTTTTTGCATTTTAGTCAAGTAACGCAGGTTTGTTCTTTCCGCTTTATTACAGTAAAACACATAGATTTCAGATGCTACTACGGTCACTCTGATCATGAGCTCTTTGAAGATGTTATTCTTTCTTTCTTTATTTGGTGTTTAACGTCGTTTTCAACCACGAAGGTTATATCGCGACGAGAAGATGTTATTAACCATGCTGTTAATGCCCATAGTGACAACAAACTTACAATACGGGTTCTCACACTAAATTCACAGACTGGGAAAAGATCATACCTACTGACAGATTTTAAAGTGGTCCCATCAATTCTTCAAAAGCATGTTAAAACTTTTATTGCAAAAGAAACCACACACACAAAAGTTAAATCGTGTTTGATGATGCAAAGAAAATAAATATTCCAGCAATAATAGGCCGTGAAAGGTGGATGCAGCGCCTAAAGGCAGTCGATCTACTGGCCGATGTGAATGCGTGATATATTGTGTAAAAAATTCCATCTCACACGGCATTAATAGGTAACATGCGCCTTGAGTCGCCTTGTGTGGTGAGATACGTGCGCGATATAAATCCTCGTAAATAAATAAATAAATAAATAAATAAATAAATAAATAAATTTATTTAAAAAAAATTTTTTTTGTCTTTTCAAGTTCTTTTATCTGTCCTGAAGAATTAACCTTCACCGGGCGTCATGGGTCGTGTACGCCCCAGAGCCCCACAAAATCGACTTTATCTCTGAAGCTATTTGGAATTTTTAATTGAGACTTCATCTAATCTCCAATCAGTGAATCACCATACGAACCTCCTGTTGCCCAACTTTTGAAAGATTATCTTTGTAAACAAACAAATAAACGATGACTTTTTTTAACTACACAGTCGTGGATGTAAGGAATTTTACGCTGTTTATCCTTATTCGGACGGCGTGGGTCGACCATACTCTGCAAAGAAGAGACAACGCGTTTATTCCTATTCGGATTGTCACAAACAGGCGATAATACCCATGCCACGAAATGTATTCCAGCAATCTAAAGTGGCACAGTTATGATCAACATTGTCGGCAACAAATTGCAGAGTCTGACTGGGGACAATGTTCCGAAGTTGAACACCTTCGGAAACTGCAGCATTTCGTTGGAATCTTTGCACCTCTGAGTAGGATGAGCAAAACCCCAGTTTATGTAAGATGTCAATGAGGTATCGTGAACCAAAAGATCTCTGCATCTGCACACCTAATCCCAACTGCAAAGGTGCGATGCGTGTAGTTTGTCTTCTTGTGTGCATGATGCTCTGCCCAATAGAAGCTGCTTTCAAGG
Organism: Littorina saxatilis; assembly: GCF_037325665.1. Classification (NCBI taxonomy): domain Eukaryota; kingdom Metazoa; phylum Mollusca; class Gastropoda; order Littorinimorpha; family Littorinidae; genus Littorina; species Littorina saxatilis. Next base: position 46,956,786 of record NC_090251.1, on the reverse strand, counting down.
TCGGGTCTTTACCTGACAGAATCTGGGAAATTCAGCCTGTGAAGCTGCAGTAGCCCCAGCAAGGACAGGGTACGTGCTTTTATCACAAGTAATTTCCATCACTTCGCGGCGGATCAATGAAGCTGCAGCTTTAATGACAAGAAGAGATTCATCGTAAGATTTTTACAGTTGCTGCTCCTTGTGAAAGTCATTGATTCTTAAAGCTGTTCTCTTCAGAGTCAGTACGTCAGGTTTTCCATCTGCCTCGGCAATAACGATACTATCGCCGAAATGTTCATTTAGTTTTTCATGTATGGAATATTGTAGGGACTATGCTTCTCTCCCTCCTCTGAATCGGTTTGCATTATGTTTTTCATCACCTGCACCAGTTCACGAATGGTAAGTTGTTCATACACCCTGTCTTGACAGTATTTGACTACCTCCTCGAAGGCAGACACGCGTGCCTTGTCTTCTGGTCGGCCTACACGCAATTTCTTCTTTGCAGGCTCATGTGGATGAACGAAAATCCCAGGAATCTGTATCTGTAAGCCGTGTCTGAAACTTGTTGCACATGTATGCAACATGATATCTTATGTCTTTCGCAAAGCAGTCTTGCAAGAAATCTAGCCTTGTCTGCACTTGTCTTCACCAACTGTCATCTCTTGTTTTGCAACTCAGGCTGCATCACTGTGTCTTGAAATTTGTTCTTTGTAACTTTCACAAGATTCACTCCAACAGATTTGTTCTTCTTCGAGAGATACTCACCTTTTCCACAGAAGAGACAGTGGGATCTTCAGTCATAAAGGGCTTCCTCGCATCGAAGTCGCTTCTTCAGGCTTTACTTTGGTCGGAGTTTCATTCTCGGATGTCTTCTTTAACTTTAAGCTAGTTTCAATTCTGTTGGGATCAGTGTACTCGCGACGACAGTCTTTGTGAACATAATCTCCAACATCTGCGTGCATGTTTTCTTCACCCCTTCCTTGATTTGCGGTGTTGATTCCGGCAAGCAATTTTTTGATTAGTGCTTTTGTGAACAAGAAACAATTAACAAGTGGCTCTATCCCATCTCCCCTCTTTCCCCGTCGCGATATGACCTTGATCGGTTGAAAACGACGTTAAACACCAAATAAAGAAAGTAAAGAAAGATGATTCCGGCACAACCTTTTGCCGTAAGTTTAACTAGTTCATTGCAGGACTTGATTTGGCAGATGATGCATTGTCCCTCGTCATTCTGTAAAGGTATCATATTAATGCTTAGATGAAGAAATCCAATGCACAATATTAAACAGACTGACCTCTTTTGTGATATGTTTCACCCCCAAAGCATTAGTTTTGAAGTAGAAGTAGCTTTTACACACCCGCTACTGTAAGCATGCACGCGTATAATTATACGCACGTGCGCATACGCAGTCCGCATGTAAGTACGCAAATGCACGCCGGCATGCAATTAAATGCATACACACGCATGCATACACTCACACGCATTAGCGCATATGTTCACAGGCGCTCCTAAAAAAACAACAAATTTGAACATCAAACGGAAACATTTTAGTCATATTCTTGTCATAAGTCGGCTTGCCATACTTTTCGTACACGGCGGAGAGTAAAACCCTACTTCACCCCTTAGTTTTGTTTGCTTCAGTATCAAGGCAATAAATGCAAGAGAGAAGACTAAACCAAGATGAAACAATAACAAATCTGCAGCGCTAGGCACAAACACTTGAAGTACACTCAGTGCAAGTGTTCGAATTATCGTGGTGGGTAAACTTCGAAGGCCCTACCGACCACGCTATCGCTAAATTCACTCAATAACCATGCGTACGCTATAAAAACAGCTAAATCAGTTGTGTCATCTACTTGTTGAATCTCTACATTTGGCAATAATCATTAATATTCAAGGTTCCAACACAAATTGCTCGCGTACCTCTGAGTTTTTTCTTGCCGACTGGCAATCGGCGGTGTCGTCTGCTGCAGACATTTTTTCAAGGTTATGTCAACTTCCGGTATGGAAGGCGATTTGAGTCAATTATGCGACGCAGCTCATTTCAAGCGAAGATTTAACGTTCTTCCGACATGTACAACGGCGGATTTGTTTGCCCTAACTTTATTACTACCTTGTAATTCTAAAACCGTGAAGTTTTTATTTGATTGTATTTGTTTGTATTTGTTTAACCTTTAATTTCAAAATTCTCAGACTATATATTGGGACAGGTATAGGTACACGGATGTTGCCACAAATTCATACCAATAGGACAAATGTCCTGAACTCTTTGGCATCAATAGGACATTTGACTGCTTTCTGAAATTTTAATAGGACATTATAATTTTGTGCTTTTTAAAATCATGTACACACAGACATATCAGTATATGCACCAACATTGTGTGCGTATATTGTTTTATTACTTTTGTTTCAAACAGGACACACCTAAAAAAGAAACAAACAAACTAAAAAGCAACCAAAAACTTCAGCACTCTTACTTTGATTGGCACACAATCGGTATGATTTCCTGACAGGGCTTTTTCTTTTGTTTTGTTTTTTTGTTTAACGCCCTGCCGACCACGAAGGGCCATATCAGGGCGGTGCTGCTTTGACAGTATAACGTGTGCCACACACAAGACAGAAGTCGCAGCACAGGCTTCATGTCTCACCCAGTCACATTATTCTGACACCGGACCAACCAGTCCTAGCACTAACCCCATAATGCCAGACGCCAGGCGGAGCAGCCACTAGATTGCCAATTTTAAAGTCTTAGGTATGACCCGGCCGGGGTTCGAACCCACGACCTCCTGATCACGGGGCGGACGCCTTACCACTAGGCCAACCGTGCCGGTTGGCTTTTTCTTGACAGATTCAACAAAACAGTTTGCCTATATAGATGGTCTCTTTGCTGCCAAATTCTAACCTAACCAACTAGTACTAAACAGCGTTTGTGTGATTTTCCTGCTCTACCGACACCATCTACAAGTGACGAAACTTTACTTTCCGTGATTGTGGAGGTTTCAGCGGCGACATTGTCATTGGCACTGTAATTTTCCAGAATAATGCTAGCTGTGTTTTCCCCTGTTCTTGGCCCTTATGTAGCACACGATGTCGTTGAAACGCCGAACGTGTTCAGCTTTTGCTGTTCTTTGGCAGGCTTTAGTTTTTTCGGTGGCATAATTCAGTGCCGTGCGCTTCATCTCTAACCAAAAAAAGCAAATTAAAGCAGACACGAGCCTTGGTCAGTTGGAATTGTCTCCCCTACTCCTAACTTTAGTGTGCAGCGCTGTAGACGGGTGTACGCAAACGGCTCATACCGCAAACGTTTTGGAAAATGCAAGATCTGCACTGCACAACTTCAGTGCACCTGTACGAGTAAGCGCTCGGTCGCTTTTTGAAGATATCTATTATGAAAGGAAAATTATCAAATAAACCGGCACGGTTGGCCTAGTGGTAAGGCGTCCACCCCGTGATCGGGAGGTCGTGGGTTCGAACCCCGGCCGGGTCATACCTAAGACTTTAAATTTGGCAATCTAGTGGCTGCTCCGCCTGGCGTCTGGCATTATGGGGTTAGTGCTAGGACTGGTTGGTCCTGTGTCAGAATAATGTGACTGGGTGAGACATGAAGCCTGTGCTGCGACTTCTGTCTTGTGTGTGGCGCCACGTTATATGTCAAAGCAGCACCGTGGTCGGCTGGGCGTTATTAGCAAACAAACAAACAAATAACGCACTGTCTGAAGGAATGGAGTTCTTATCAGACAATGACCGCGCTCAGTTCAAAACGATAGGACATCTGACCGCCATGCGGCTATGTGAATCGGACATTTGAGCCTTTTAATCGGTCTATGTCTGATGTCCAATGCCTAACGACATCCTTGTAGGTATAATAATACACTCAGGATGTGGTATGATATTTCGAACAGGCATACTGTGGCTGTCTTCTTTGACATTTGGCGTGTCTCATCAAAATATATTTTATATGATTATACTTATAGGTGAGGGATTATGATGAATGCATGTTATCGCGTTTTTAACGCACTGGTACTGTCGCTGTGAACTTGAGATATTTATCGTGCACATGTGACACTGAGGAGAGTGCACAACGTTGACTAATTACACTAGTCTACTTTTCAAGTGTGAAGACTTAGCTGCCATGAGCACACTGGCTTAAAAAAAGAGATTTTTATCGGCATGGGATCAACCCCAGGTTTGTCAAAAGATTTAATTGTTTCCAAGAGTCAAATTTATGCAGACTGAACACACCCGTGTGCGTCAATGGGTAGGGGAGGTGGTTTCCTTTGAATTCTACTAGAACAGCCGAACAGTTGTTTTTTGTTTTTGTTTTCTGTTCAGACACAGGATTCTAGCTGTTTCCAAACTTCTTTTAAACTTTAAAAAAAAAAATCTTAAATATCACGACAAATAAAAGTATACATATATATGAATATTGAAAGTTGTAAATATGAGGAAAAGTCAGTTGTGATTTTCCTTGCTGTCCCAATAAAACATTACAGCTTTTTTTCAGAATTTGGAACAAACAAACAACATTTCTTTGGGAAACAGATGCAAAACACACAAGCATATGTATTAACAATATTACACACACACACACACACACACACACACACAAACAAACAGTGAATTTTTCTTTTTTATCTTGCAGCTCTCTGGTGTCATCAAATTCAAGAGTAAAACAAACCTGCTAAAGGCATAAGGTTGAAAAATCCTGGATAGGGTTATGAAACCATACCAACCCTATTTTGATATTTATGCTGCCAAATTGTACTCGATCTCTTTCCCCAAATGTCATAAAATCACAAATATGAATACAAAAAATATGTTAAAATGTCACGAAACCCACAGCTGAACACTAATAATTATATGCTTGAGTGTTCGGGAAATTTTTTATAAGGGTCACTGTTTGTGTGAATCAGTCTTTAGCTTACAACAAAACTCAGTTTTCTCCTTCCTTTTAACTACCTTTTTTCCCCATGTTATCTTAATTACATCTTCTTGTTTTGTTGGCTTAACCTTTATCGGTACATGTACAACAGTTTGTGTTAGCATCGATAAGCTTTTAGTGCATTCCCACAGGTAAGTGGTGACCTATTTTTTCACAGGGGAGGAAATTTCCACATCACAAATTTGAACTTTAAGTGAATGAGAATTTTACTCTGATAAGCTCTCTTCACATGTAAGCTTTTTGGTGACTGACATCACGAACTCTGACCCCAAGCCAGGTTGCAGTGGGTTTATGGTGGTGGGAGAGATAGTACAGGCAAATCCAGCTAACTCACAAACGGTTAAGTCAAAAATTCGCTTAGCACACAAAGAAATTCTGGTCCGGAATTATCCCTCTTTATCTATGTGTACAAAGTACCCTGAGCTCGAAATGGGATTTCTCTTACGTAAGTCGAAAGACGGATAGCACACAACAGAAAGTCAGTCCCAAAGACAAAGTTTACTCTATATTTACTACAGCAACTCGAAACACGAAACTTGGCGTCTCACACTAGCGCATTGTGTAACCTTATTCCCTTCTTCTCTACACGGACGCCACACCGACTGGTCAGTCGGCACGCAATAAAGTATGAACTGAAGTTAGGAGGGGGCGAGGAGTAAGGAGGGGGCGAGGAGTAAGGAGAATTATCCAACTCCAAGAAAACATTCTGAAAAAGGTGGGGAAGTGGTGACAAGGCAGTGAACGCACTCACCATGCACTGACATCATACGAAAGCAGCCACACAAACACAGCACAGAGGCAGAGGCAGGTGTGCAGATGCTTTGTGAGAATAAGCGTTGAAAACCAGTTTGAATAAAAAAAAAAACCCAGCAGATAGAGCCGCATGTCATAATCATTCTTCTTGTCTGGCTTTATTGACTGCATGCCGATCTTGTGGCAGTGACTTTTCACTCTTCAGTCGGACTGTACACAAACAGCTCTCACTCTCCCTCACTGACTACCCTAAGCCCTACAACTGATGTTTGGAAGAGTACACCTCTCTATTTCTCTCCAATGCTCTTCCTGCTGACTTCAGTGACACCGGACACCCCACTGAGTTTAGCCAGCTACCCCCCACCCCCCCCCCCCCCCCTCTCTCTCTCTCTCCCCAGCCATGTACTGTTTGGTGCTGTGGCCAGAGAGGTGTCACCGGCTAATTGAGGCCAGCTGCACCGCTGTTCACTCAGAGCAAAACTAGTTGACTGTGTCTAACTTTTGACAAAGCAACACAACTGAAGGGTTCACAGATTAGGTAACCGACTCACTGGTCAAGGCTGCAGGGAAACAAGAGTATCTTGTCAATGAAAGAGGTTACACACAGATACCCGATGCTGAGAACGGTGGCCGATTTTTCACTCTCTTTCTCGGAGGGCCTTCATCATTGCAGGGACTGCTGTAAAGAAATGCTTGCTCAGAAACTAACTCTTTTTGCATTGAAACATGCACCAGAACTGGTGGACACCATCGACAATGTCAAACATGAAATCGAAGCAGTTTACTTGAGGAAACGGTCGTCAGCAACTCAAACTTCTCTGTTTTCTTTTTTTAAGAAAATCTGAGGTGACTTTCTTTGTGGCCCCGCCCCCTCCCTCTGTAAGGACCCCCCTCCATAAGGACCGATTTTTGTCAACATTTTCAAGGTCGCTAGAGAGGGGTTCCACTGTACTATGACCAAGTCGAAATTTCGGATAGGACACAATAACAATTCGGTCCCTTCAATTTCGTCTTATCCGGATTTGCCTGTATTAGTAGTACAGTGGTACCTGTGATGAAAGAATACCAGTGTGACCATTCAAAAGTTTCCCTTCAGTGCATTTACAGTTGTCCTCTTACCGCATGTATATATATTTATTAATATTGTACAATAACTTAAGACAATTAAAGGGACAATAGATATAGGGTCCTCTCATAGAAGATGTGTATCCTCTCAACGGATGGGCCTCAAATGACAGGTACCATTGCAGTACGGTAGTGAAGTAGTGAATACATGCCTTGGTTTAGATCATTATGTACATGTACACCAGTTAAGTTTCCATGGGGACCGGAATATACCTAACAGAAGGTTAGAGATGGGCCACTTCGTCTGTGCCCGGTGAATACAGAGCAGGGACTTATGTTTCTGAGGAAACTTCTTTTTCTAGAATTGTGAGTTTTATTTTGTTGTACGCAAGTGTGTGTGAGTGTTGTGTGCACACTAAGTGTTCATTCAATTTTCTTTTCATGTTTGCTTGCTTTTCATTTAAACTGTACAATAGCCGCCATTTATATGTATTTTTCTAGAAAACTGTAAACACCACTATAAGCATTATGCTTGTTGTTTACTCTATATGCGGTTTTTTTTAAATAATGCACAAACGTTGAATAAAACAGTTTAAACCAAGTGTTTATAGAATGTTATACAGTGGAACCTCACTTTAAGACCTCCCCAATTTTAAGACCTTGTTGGTGGGTTTATTATTAGGCCTACAAAAAAAATAGGTGTGGTTACGGTAACCCGACCTACCCTATTTTTAGGGGCCGATCATATAACTTTTTATTACATTTGTAAAAAAACCCAAAGAAAACGAGTGCAGAAAACGCAATGAAAGCGAATTAAAGCGCTTGAGTCGCACACTTATTTTCCAGTCAAGTAGGTTTAATATGTACACATTAGAAAAAAAAGTTTTAAAAAAAAAGTGATTGCCTACCTTCATACCCTATTTTTTTGGTGCTATATTACCTTAACCACACCTCTTTTTTTTGGGGGGGGCCTTAGATTTTCTGTCCATAGCGTCTATCAATTTTATCAAGGTCTTAACAAAAAAGGGGGGGGAGGGCTCTTTATACAATTTTAATCTGTTGTATATAATTATATTTGTCATGCCAGAAACTTAAAGCCAGTTTGTGAAATTCATCATTTTACATCAGCCCTGAAAATCCAACAAATGGTGTACTCACCTTTGGCTAGTGATTCTGAAAATTTACCAGCCAGAGAGCAAACTTTACTATCCAAACCAACAATTTGTTTCAGCAACTTGACTTGCATTTGGCGAGTGGATGAACATTTCTACTCGCCAGTTACATGTCTCTACTCGCCATGGCGAGTAAAATACTCGCCACTTTTAGGCCTGTACATGTTGTGTTTGGGTTCATTTTTGTTTGTTTGCTTAAATGCTGTCCCAGCCACCTAACTTTTGTTATATTAAATAACCACTGAAAGTCTAGAAAAAGCATTTAAAAAACCATGCAGTGGTACTGTTTAGCAGTTACATACAACTTTGTACGGAGTATAGGCATGAAAGCAAACCGCAGGGGAATACACAAGGTGAAGGAAGCATAAATATTGGGCATAAAATCAGTATCTAGAAAGTGTCACACTTGTCAGTTTCTTTCAACATAAAATACATCTGATGGCATAGTAAAAACATTTCAGTTTTTTAACTCCTTTTTTTTTTAAGAAATAGCAAACACTTGTTAAATGTGTTTTATACTGTATTTTACCCTTGAAGCAATACTTCTGTTTTGCTTCAACACGCTTCTTTTATATTTGAGTGTGCACAGGAACTCCAAATCTCATCATGAATAGTGGTTGGTGTTTGCAGCTTGTGTGTGGAAGATCTTCCCTCAGGCTTTTACCTGAATTCACTCTGCTTTAGAGTCACAATCCTTCTATATATATATATCCACCTTTATGGGTGCAGATATTGAAACTGCATGCGCATTAACCTGTTTAAAAGCTCTAAAGAGATACTACAGAAATGCCCATAATATTAAGAGGTGACTCTCAAATAGGCGCTCTCCCAGTTTACGTTGGGAGGATAGCCAACACTGGCTCCTGCAATGTACCTATACCAGATCCAGAGGCCTCTGAAGTTTCAGTGAAATAAAATGTTGTTAATAATATATATATAGAAATAAAAAAGTGGTGCAGTCAACAGTGTTTTAGTTTTACTTTCATCTTACTTGTGACTTTATCTTTCTTATTCCACTGATTTGCTTATCTTTCTCATTTCACTGAGTAACGTATCTAATTTCTTATTTCACTGATTTACTTCTTTTTTCTCTCTTTATGAATTACAAAAATATGTTCTTTATTGTATGTATTATGTGGAATTTATGTTGCGATTTTCCATCATCATCATCATCATCATCATTATGATATCATCTCATCATCATCATCATTATCTTCATCATCTTCATCATCATCATTTACACCATATAATCATTGTAAGCATTAGTGTAAACGTTGGTATTGTGTGAATTTTACCGTCGATCACTTTACATGTGTAACCTCAATTAACATGTTGCATGTTTCGCTTTTGATTTGTATGTTGCTTGTCATTTTGTTGTTTGTGTTTATTTGCTTGTTTGCTTACTTGTCGATTGTTTGCTGGGTCGTTCGTTTAATTTGTTTATTTGTCATGTTGCTTTACTCATGGGTGCAACTTTGCCGGCTACACGCCGGCAGCCGGTTTTTGGTTTCATCGGCTGCCGATGTTTTTGTTCCAGGAGAGTTTTCTTTGGCATTTTAAATACTAAAAAAGCTGGACCCCAACTTTTGCCGGTTTTTGGAATTTTCCAGCTTGCACCCATGTTTACTTGTTTAACATTTATTAGACATTTGTACTAGAAGTAAGGACCGGTTGTAAGAAAAGGCGTCGCCTTAAACCTCTATCCTTGAAAAATAAAGTTCCATCATCATCATCATCATCTCAATTATTTACTCATCTTTCTAATTTAACTGCATGATTTAACTAATAATTTTCTTTTTGATTTCAGGAATGTTACGTGTTGAAAGGGAACAAGCTGCGGGGACAAGACTGGAATACGGAATTTTCAAGCAGCGACCATCTTGAAAAAGAATTACTCGCAGTACTTATGTAACAAGCAGCTGTTGCAGTGACAGAAAAACTTACATAAGCATCGGCGGCTATGATTTGCATTTAGCTGAGAACTGAGGTGTGTGTGAAGTGAGAACTGTGTGATATGGCCTCGGCACGGAAGGAAGACACAAGCGACATCAAGATGCATCGAGACAAGCTTCTGCAGATGCACAGTGCCACTGCCCATGACTGGGTGTCTGACAAGGACAAGAAAAAGGACGTCTACGACGATGGGACCATGTCCTTCTTCTGGTGAGATTCTGTGTGTGTGTCTGTATGTGTATGTGTCTTGGTCAGTCTCTCTCTGTTTTATGACATACCCTCTCACTTTGTCTTTGAATATCCCTCTTCCTGAGTCTCTCTCTCTCTCTCTCTCTCTCTCTCTCTCTCTCTCTCTCTCTCTCTCTCTCTCTCTCTCGCTCTCTCTCTCTCTCTCTCTCTCTCTCTCTCTCTCTCTCTCTCTCTCTCTCTTTCTCTCTTTAAGCCATAGTAGATTAGTCTCTATTTAGGGCTTAGGCCGTTAGGGTCATGTGCAAAAACGCATATATTTATGCTTACTCTTATACCCTAGTTGAATAAAGAATTGTTATTGTCCTTTCATTTCTCTCTCTCTCTCTCTCTCTCTCTCTCTCTCTCTCTCTCTCTCTCTCTCTCTCTCTCTCTCTCTCTCTCTCTCTCTCTCTCTCTCTCTCTCTCTCTCTCTCTCTCTCTCTCTCATGCACACAGAAATTGCTAGCATAGCATGCAAATGTGTATGATTATGAGACTTATGCATTCTTGATCATAAATGCAAAATGGGTTGGTTTTATGTTCTTGGGCAATCCCTATTATTAGATCTGTTTGTGCTCGGAATTATTGATCACAAGCATAATTCACAGTGTCTTGATTTTTAGTATAGAAGATCCTGATCATTGTGGGTACCACGTCCTATGAGCACTCAGTATTCATTGCTGTAGATATATATCTTAGTGTGCTGAAACCTCTTTGGTAATTGAGCTTGAGACTGTACCATTCATAATACATACATGAAATAAGCATGCTAACTAGTTATGTTCATTCAGCTTACTTGCCATTCCTGTTCTATGGTTACACTGTACTTCATGTGATTATTCCCTTCCTCTGTTGGGCCCAAAAGAAAAATATGTCTGTTTCCGGTAACATCCCCGGAAAAAATAGTGTCGGTGGGTCCGTATTTTTTTATTTATTTTTTAAAAATTTTTTTTACCTTTTTCTTGACGTTTTTTTAATTTTGTAAAAAAAAATTTTTTAAACGCTTCCTTAGTTTACTAACAATTATTTAGCACATGTTTTTGACCTAGATATATTGAAACTAAATAAAGTGTACTTGACTTCATATTTTGTATTTTTTTGTATTTTGTATTTTTTTGGGTGCGAAAAGGGAAAAAAAACCTTTTGGGTCGGCGCTTAAAAATAGGGTCGGTCGGGTTACCGGAAACAGACATATTTTTCTTTTTGGCCTTAACACGTGTGTGTGTGTGTGGGGGGGGGGGAGGGGACTTTTGTTTCTTGTTCTTCCCATTCTTCTCATCTTTCTTATAAGTGGGGGGGGGGGGGGGGGGGGGGACAAAGATTGACAGAATGAAGTCCAGAATGGAAAAGAAATGTGAGATAGCACAGAAGTTCCTGTTGGCTGAAGTGTTGATGGAATTTTCCATAGTTTTATCAGTTCTGAGGTTGGTCTTACATGTTCCTTCCCTGCAAACATGAGGTTGGATGGAGGTCATGCAGTGTTTACTGAACTCACCCTTGCAAACATTTGCCGGAGATTAAGATGGACAGTGTCACCTCGAATTGCTGGTTCAGCATTTTATTCAGGACATACTGTTCATTCTCAAATATTTATAACAAAAATTGTACTTTTGTTCATAAAAATGTATTGGGACTTAATAGTTTGCGATCAGGGTTAACGGCTGGGGATCATGCAGAGAGTTATCAAAGAAATTAGTAACATTGTTGGTGGACCATTTGTTCTTGAGCTCTCTTCAAATAAACTGACATAAATGGTCAGTATAGACACATATCATTTTTATAAACATACAACATGTGCATGCATGCATGCATTGCTAACACACACGCAAAGTGCACACAAGTTAGAGAAAGGTTTTGAGAGAAACGGTGTACGTCTCTTTGTGTTTAAAGTAATGATTACAAAGATCTGTGGAGGGGCCTCCATCATTACAATTTTGTTGTTTAGATGTTACCCATCACAGAACTCCAGGTATGCATAATTTGGTTCTGCGAAAAGAGATTGTTATGCCTTTAACTGCTGTGACATAATTTGCATTTCCCTGCTGCTCCCTTAACATGCTGTCATTGTAGACGGACTCAGTGGCCTAGTGGATAAGACATTGGCCTCCTACAGAGTTGCCAACTGATACGGATTTCCCGTATCGGATACGGATTTTTCGTGATTTTCGAGTGATACGGCGTATCACGGGGATTGATACGGAAAAACTTCATTGATACGGGAAATTTCAAAAATGACATTTGTAAAAAAAAAAGGGGGGAGAAATATTCCGATTGGACGAAAGCGTGAGATCGGTTTCCGATCACGGGCAAAACGACTCACAAAGATCAGGAAGTAAGTCCCAGCGCATGCGCACAACGGTCGACGCATGCGCAGTCACCGTTTTCGGACACAACATCCGCTTGTTTCGCGCGATTCATCCTCACTCTGTCTTCTTTGTTCAACACGACAAGACGTCAGCATGGAAAACCCATCGAAGAAACGCAAGAGGAATGCAAGCGGTCAGCATTTGACTTTCAAATTCTGCCTTACGCGGTAATACCGCGGTGCCGCGCGCTATGTACAGTTTTTTGGCCTGATGATACAGTTTTTTGGTAATGTGATACAGGAAAACACTGATAGGGGTTGACATGTATGCTCCTAATCAGAAGCTCGTGAGTTCAGATCCTGGCTGCGGCAGCTAGTTGGGTAAAGGGTGGAGATTTTTCTGATCTCCCAGGTTAACTTATGTGCTGAACTCCTAGTGTCTTATCCCCCTTCATGTGTACATGCATGCAAGCACGTGACCAAGTGTGCACGGAAAAAATCCCGTAATCCATGACAGACAGTGGAAACACGAAAATACCCATCATGCTACCCCCGAAAGCGGCGGATGGCAGCCTGAATGGCGGGGTAAAAACAGTTGTACACGTAAGAACCCACTCGTGCAAAAACATGAGTGAACATGGGAGTTTCAGCCCATGAACAAAGAAGAAGAATAAGTATAACAAAAATTATGATTTTGGACATAAAAATTGGTTGAACTTTAGCTTATAGTTTTGGATCAGAGTTAACGATTGGGGATAATGTTGAGGGTCATCATAGAAATTAGTGAAATTGTTGGTGGACCATTTCGGCCATTGAGCTCTCTTCAAATAAACTGACATAAATTAAAATGGTCGGTATAGACACATATCATTTTCATAAACAGACATGTGCATGCATGCATTGCTAACACACACGCAAAGGCACACAAGTAGGTGTCACATTCAGAATTCAACTTCCACAAAAATGAAACGATAAAAATAATGAGAACATTTTGAGAGAAAGAGTGTAGTCTCACAGTGTCTCTTTGTGTTTAAAGTAATGATTTCAAAGATTTGTGCAGGGGCCTGGATCATTAATTTTTTTTTTAGATGTTATCCATCACAGAACTCCGGGTATGCATAATTTAGGCCTGCGAAAAGAGGTTGTTATGCCTTTAACTGCTGTGGCATAATTTGCATTTCCCTGCTGCTCCCTTAACATGCTGTCACAATGGTATTGTCAAAATCTGCTAAAGTTTAGGTATAGGTGTAACACTGGTCTTGATAAATCCAAACATGACTAGACTGCTAAGGTTTTCTCTGTACATGGGTGCTAATTTATTAAAATTAAATAAGTTATTTAGCTGATTAAAACCCACTCTTCTGCATGATTGCAGACATACTTATCTGCTCTGCAATCGGTTTTTTTTTTACTGGAATTAATACCAGAGCTACCTGACGTTCTAGTAAGTAGTATAGGGTTTATAGCTTAAAGTGTTCTCTTGACTCTTGCTCATTTCCATTCTTTACTGTTGTTGTTACCCCCCGCGGGTTAGGGGGAGTCCCATATTGGTTGGGACGAGAAAGAATTACCCGATGCTCCCCAGCATGTCGTAAGAGGCGACTAACGGATTCTGTTTCTCCTTTTACCCTTAAGTGTTTCTTGTATAGAATATTGTCAATTTTTGTAAAGATTTTAGTCAAGCAGTATGTAAGAAATGTTAAGTCCTTTGTACTTCTCCCAGTAAGGTAATATATTGTACTACTTGCAGGCCCCTGGAGCAAATTTTTGATTAGTGCTTTTGTGAACAAGAAACAATTGACAAGTGGCTCTATCCCATCTTCCCCCTTCCCCTGTCGCGATATAAACTTCGTGGTTGAAAACGACGTAAAACACCAAATAAAGAATTAGAAAGACTGTTGTTGTTTGCCTCTTTTGTATGTCAGTTGTTTGTAATTTTTTGCTGATTTTCTTTAAAAAAAAAAAAAAGTGTTTTTGCTTCTTTTTTTCTCTCTTTTTTTTGAGGGGGGGATGATGTTGTTGCTTTAAGTTGTGTTGGCATTTTTGTTTTTAAAGATTTTTATTTTATTTTCCTGTTGCGCATGTTCAGATAGTTTCTGTTGTTTTTGTTACAGGCATGCGCACACAATCACAGTACTGGTCATCTTCAGTGCAGTCCTGTTGCACGTGGCCATCTTTGAGGAGAGCGTACCTGACCGCGACTACAATGCCAAGAGGTGACAACCCTTGTTCCTCTTTAGTTTTACACTTTGTCTTGTATTTTATCAACATTTTTCTCTCTTTATTTTTCTTCGTCTTCGGTTTTCCTCCTGTTTTTATTTACGGTACTTCAATTGAGTTGTAGGCTGCACTGTTCTGACTGTACCTTGTTGTCACTGAGTTTTATACAGTGTTAAAAACATGGGTGTTTTCTTTATTTAAGATGGGAAACAAAACCATTTTCAGTACTTCGGAGGCTTAAATCAGTTTCACAGAGATGATATATATATAATATCACTTCTGTACAGGCATCACTGTAAGTATTTTCTGTACTACATGTATCTCTGGATTTATGGTATTTTATTACACATATATTTCTAGGATTGAGAAATGAGGGTACACATTCCTCTTGTAAGAGTTACTTCTGACTGGAATAGCTCAAAAAAAGACAAAGGAGACAAATGTAATTTATGTATCATTGTCAGAGAGAACCTGAGTCAAAGCTGGGGAATAAGAATTGAAATGAAACCTCCCTTGGTGTTTAGTCTTGACTGCAAAGGAAATTAGAGTGAGGGTTAAAATACATGGACAAATGCAGCAGCTGCTGCACCAAATTAGTGTGCTCTACTGTAGTTTTGATTAAGGATAGTGCTGCTTTCATAAGGAACCAGTTTACATACATGTACATTAATCAGAGTAAAACAGTGCATCAGGTGACTGATTCAGTTATTTAAGTCTTCCGTTTTGTTCACTTCATTTGATTTTTTGCACTAGTTTAAGTCTAGGATGGACAGTGGACCCCCCCCTTGACACTGTTAAGACCCCTGGTTTTTTTGTTACACCCCCCCCCCTTTTTTTTTAAGACCCTGAGTTTTTCAGATGTTGTGTTTATAACGTCTGCAAATGTACCTACATTTTAAGACTCCCCTCCCTTTTTAAGGCCTGCATGGTTTTCACTGATTGTAGGAGGTCTTAAACGGGGGGTTCCACTGTCGCTGTCTCTGTAGTGTCTTGCACAAGTGCATGCATGTCTTATTTTCCGTTTCAGAGGACTTATGGCTGTTGTCTTAGCGTTTCTGTTGTTTGGAGTCATCCACACACCCGATGGTCCTTTTATACGACCCCATCCTGGTGAGTTGTCAAGGCGACGGATAGGCTTAATTTGCATAGAGGCTGATATCATTCAAATTATAAATTTGCATAGAGGCTTATTTTATACGATGAATTTGCAAAGAGGCTGATGTTCTACAATGAATTTGCACAGACACTCATGATCTCATGCATTAAATTTGCAAAGAGGCTGATATAAACGATACACTCAACATATGGTGCAGCAATTTGGAGGTCTGTAAAAGAGTCAATGTGGAAACATGGCATACACAAAATCTAAGAAGTAAATAAATTGGAAAAGAATTTGGAACAGTAAGAATAAGATCTGATTTATTTCAGCACTTTTTTGCATGTACTGTTGCAGACTCTCGGCCATAAAAAATAAGTATACAACTACAAACAACAAATTCTTTTCATTTGGATTTATGTTTTGAAAAAAAGAAGGGATTATTTAATTAAGTAGCGCCGTACTGTTTTTTGTTGGTTTTTTTTGCACATTTTTGTACAGTACTGAATATTAACATCTGATTTTAGTGTAACATTAAAGGAGATATGGATCGGTAAAAAACCTTTTTGTTTTTTGCCACATATTTTTATTATTCATAAAAACTTGTTGTGAATAACTTTTGTGCATTAAAGGGAAACAAGAGGAAACGTGAAAAAATGCTGCATTTGTGTTCCAGCACTTTGGCGGCTGATTTTGTGTCTGAGTATTGTCTACGAACTGACACTGGTCTTCTTGCTATTCCAGGTACTTGTTGTTTTTGTGTGTGTGTGTGTGTGTGTTTGGGGGGGGGGAGGTTGTACGTAAAGGTGTGCATAACTTTCATTCTCTCTCTCTCTCTCTCTCTCTCTCTCTCTCTCTCTCTCTCTCTCTCTCTCTCTCTCTCTCTCTCTCTCTCTCTCTCTCTCTCTCTGTAAGCCATAGTAGAGATTACACACACAAACACACACAAAGACACTTGGCATTAATAGGTAACATGCGCCTTGAGTCGCCTTGTGTGGTGTCAGATACGTGCGCGATATAAATCCTCGTAAATAAATAAATGAATAAATAAATAAACACACACACACATGCACACAAGGTAGCCACAATGTGTGTGCCTACAGCATTTGAAGGGTAGGAGGAACAATGATGTGAACTGTGTGTTGTATTATAGCGTAGTCTGTCTGTCTGTTTGTTTTATGATGGGTAACATGGACAGAGCGGCTGATGGTTGTCAATGCACTGAACATTTTATGCTGCAATTCTTTGTACATGTATTCCTATTTATTTATGGTTAACTTAATAGATGATTTTTTTCAATAACTCCGTCCGGTTTGTATGGGTTGTGATAGAGTGAATACCCTTGCTTTTCCTCTGACAAATAACTTCACACGGTCTCCTGTCCCCATGTTTCCAATACACCCAGTGCTAGTGCTAGTGCTTCAATGTGTGTGAGAGTAAAAAGCAAGGGCATTCACTCTTTCACAACCCATACAAAACCGACAGAGTTATGTTTGGAATTCATCTACAGTGGAACCCCCATTTTAAGACCCCAAATTTAAGAGCTTGTTTCAGATTTTGTCTCCTCTGTCCCCCCTCTCTTTGATTTTCTCAGATTTTGTCTCCTCTGTCCCCCCCCCCCCTGTCTTTGATTTTCTCAGATTTTGTCTCCTCTGTCCCCCCCCCCCCCTGTCTTTGATTTTCTCAGATTTTGTCTCCTCTGTCCCCCCCCCCCCCCCCTGTCTTTGATTTTCTCAGATTTTGTCTCCTCTGTCCCCCCTCTCTTTGATTTTCTCAGATTTTGTCTCCTCTGTCCCCCCTCTCTTTGATTTTCTCAGATTTTGTCTCCTCTGTCCCCCCTCTCTTTGATTTTCTCAGATTTCTGGAGGTCTTTAAAGGGAGCAGTCAAGTGCTATTGTTGAACACATTTGGGTGTTTTTTGTTGTTGTTGTGGAAATTAAAAGTATTATAGCCTTACGTCCAGTGTCTTTCTGTGGTAACAGAATGTGAACGATGCTCGCCAGTTGTTGAGGCACTTTGACAGCACTCTGGGGAAAGAGATGCCTGAGAAAAGCTATGGAGGGAATTGTCTGATTTATGATGCAAACAACACCAACCCTTGGCATAATTTACAGGTACAGTACATACATGTGTGTTTTCAGTTTGGCATGCAAATCTGCTTGAGACATTAACGGTGATGATAGTCACTCAGTTGTAGGGTAAACTTGTATTCCTTGTCTGTCCTGATTCTGTTTCCCCCTCTCATTGTTTTGTTGTGTAGCGTCTTTTAAGTTACTGTTTATTTATTTCATATAATTTTATTTGTCATTTTTGCGTGTTATTGTTTAAAAAAAAAATTTTTTATCGTGCATGTTCAGTACCTGATTTTATAGTACATTTATTGTACTTGATTTTATTTTTATTCTTTTTCTTTTTCTCGATCGCTG
Organism: Littorina saxatilis; assembly: GCF_037325665.1. NCBI lineage: Eukaryota > Metazoa > Mollusca > Gastropoda > Littorinimorpha > Littorinidae > Littorina > Littorina saxatilis. The sequence goes on along the minus strand of NC_090251.1, from coordinate 46,938,646 downwards.
AGACAGGGACTCTTTGCAGTACAGCGAAGACTCCGCGAAGAATTGTGCTTTATTTTATTTTACATGTATTGCAAATGTGTTTTTCTTTTTTTAATTATGATTTAATTTATTTTGCCCTTGTTGCAGCAACTATTAAAAGTGATCGCGTGCTTCGCGTTTGGTGAAAAAGCAATAGTCATTCACCTGTCATTTAATTTTTAATGGCAGGGGGAGGGGAGGGTGGGGGTGGTGTGTGTGGCTGTTCACCTGTAGTGAGATGACATTTAACTGGAGAAGTCTTCCCAATTCCCTTGTGTTACTTTGCTTATTTATTTTGGTTTTCTTTTGTTTGTTTCTTCTTCTTTATTTCCTACCTTTAATTTTTTGAGAGGGGGGGGGGGGGGTATTATGGGAATTTTTTATTTTTTTATTTAAATTTCTGTTCTGTTCTTTTTGTAACTTAAATAAAATCACTGGTAATATGCTTTAGTCATGGATGAGGGTAGCTTGTTCGCCTTTTAAGTTCTTCTCTTTTCTTCGTTATTAGATTTGTATTCCTTTTTGGGACTGGTGAGTGAATTATGATAGCTAATTGCATGTCCAACAAAGTTTTTTCATTAGTTTCTTTTCTTTTTGTAATTATTTTCCTTTTGTTTCGTTTTTGTCTCGTTTTTGTTTTTTTGCATGCAATTTTTATGCTTTTGTTAGTTTTCATTCCAGGTGTATGGGGTGGGTTGGGTTTTTTTTGGTGGGGGGGGGGGGGGGGGGGGGGAAGTGTACAAAAGAATCTTCATTGTACTGATCAATGTAACTACATAATTATACTGTTCCTTGTATTGATTTGGCCTGTTATCCGTCAATCTTTCCTGCCGTGTATTAATATTTCATGCAAGCAGGTGTGTTTGTGTGTGTGTGTGTGTTGCTGTCTCTGACTGTGTTCGTTATGTGTGCTTGTGTGTGTGTTACTCTGTGTACATGTGTGTGGCATAGCCTATTCTTTAGACCTTTACTGAAAATCAATAACCTTGCAAGAATTAATGTTTTCCAATGTACATTGATTCCATTGCATGACTGTAGTGTCCAGGCAGATTAAAAAATAAGTACAGGGAATCACTTTGGAAAAAGTGGATGCTCACCAGTGAAACATGAAATGAAAAATTAAAGAAAGAAAAGAAAAAGATACTGAGCAATTACTGTGCTGTGCTGTGACCTCTATCTCTCTCTCTCTCTCTCTCTCTCTCTCTCTCTCTCTCTCTCTCTCTCTCTCTCTCTCTCTCTCTCTCTCTCTCTCTCTCTCCCTCCCTCTCTCTCTCTTAAGCCATTGTAAGTAGAGAGTAACACACTCACACATACATACACACAAACACACACACTCTCTCTCTCTCTCTCTCTCTCTCTCTCTCTCTCTCTCTCTCTCTCTCTCTCTCTCTCTCTTTTGTGGTATTCATCTGTTTTCATGTCTGATGTATATTTACATTAGTATTTCTTTGTGAACAAAATAAAAATCCTTTCTGTAATATGAAGGTTAAATATCTACTCTGTTTCAGGATAAACTGGATGGCTTTGTGCCAACACATTTCTTCGGTTGGTGGCTAAAGGTATTATCATTGTGGTGGTGTCTGTGAACTCTCATGTATGTGCAAGTGTGTGAACAGTCGAACCTGTCCGGGCGACCACCTCTTGATAACGACTACCTGCTCATGTCGACCACCACAAAGAAACCCAATAAGAATCGAAATTCTTTTCTATATAACTCACCTTTCCATAATGACCAGCTGTTTATAAGGACCGCTTGTGGTACTCAGGTCGACGGGCGCAGTGGCGTGGTGGTAAGACGTTGGCCTCCTAATCGGAAAGTCGTGAGTTCGAATCCCGGTCGCTGCCGCCTGGTGGGTTAAGAGTGGAGATTTTTCCGATCTCTCAGGTCAACTTATGTGCAGACCTGCTAGTGACTTAACCCCCTTTGTGTGTACACGCAAGCACAAGACCAAGTGCGCACGGAAAAGATCTTGTAATCCATGTCAGAGTTCGGTGGGTTATAGAAACACGAAAATACCCAGCATGCCTCCCCCGAAATCGGCGTATGCTGCCTGAATGGCGGGGTAAAAACGGTCATACACGTACAAATCCACTCGTACTAAAAACATGAGTGAACGTGGGAGTCTTAAAGCCCATGAACGAAGAAGAAGAAGTGGTACTCAGGTCCCTTGAGTGGTCCTTCTGGACAGGTTCGACTGTAATTGTATCATTGTGTGTGTTGTTATAAAGAATTGTTACCATTACCTGATTTTTTTTGTTCCTTTAATTTCAGATGGGGTGATTTTATTCATTTCATGACATGATTTAGAGAACATAAACTGATATCCCCGAGTACGCTAGTACTTGGGTCCAGCAGACTTTAATTGTGTGTCTGTGTGTGTATCTGTGTGTGTGTCTGTCTGTCTCGACTTAACAGCTTATTGCTGGGAAACTACTGGGCGCAGTTCGTTCAAAAGTTGATACACTAACTTGATAATAGGTCCGATTGATCGTATTAAAACTTCATAATGTTACCTGGGACCTAAATGCCCCAAAAAACACAAAAGTTCTTGACGGTTGGACGAATTCAATCAGAGCGACAGCCAGCCATTGAGCTGATAGAACAGCCGAACGCGTGCGTCATGAAAAGCATGCGTATCGCTCATGGGCTCATAGAACCGCCCAGTCAGCCAGCGACAACCAGGCTTTGCGTGCGTGCGTGCTTTGCGTGCGTGTGCCACTGCGCGACCTAATTTTATGAAGCAGCAACGTTAGCAGTCTAGTCATTTGAGTTCACTGCCAATGGCTTGATGGAAAGCGCGTCCGACTATGGCCAAAGTGATCCGGGTTCGATTCCCGGCATGAGCGGTCTAATTTTTTTTTAATTCTTGTTTACTATTGTTTATTATGAACGTTTTAATGTTTTATTTTACTGTAATAATTTTTTTAATTGTGTAAAATAAATTAAAATTTTTTTAAATTTTTTTTTTAAATCCACGTGCACAAGACAAAAACTTTCATACTGGGGGAGCGAGCCATTCTGAAGAGTACTCGGGTCCAGCGCCAGCGTTTTTTTATTAATACCAGACTTGACTGAGGTTTTCAATTCAGTTCACGGGCATTCAACATACCAAACTTTGATTCATGCAGTGCTCAGATGAAAACGGTTCAATACTTCAGTACTCATTCAATCAGAAGAAGGTAGTTAATATGGCATCGGTGCCTCAAATGGTCAAACTAATGTCTGAAACCAGAGTTGTCACTTCTATGCATTGATCTATCGGAAAGACCACACGTAAAAATCCACTCGCGCTAAAAACATGAGTGAACGTGGGAGTCTAAGCCCATGAACGAAGAAGAAGAAAGACCAATTTAAGAACATTGTTATAGTGATACATATATCCTTTTTCAGACCACTGAAAATATGACAAAATCACATTTTGAAAAGGGAAAGTCTTAAAATGGAGGGAAATTTAAGAAGTTAAAAACAGAAAATGGGTGTGTGGGGGGGGGGGGGGGGGAGGGGGGCTGTTGTAAGGAGGGATTCCATTGTATTCAGGCGTTAAAATAAACGAAAATGCAAAGACGTAGCTTTTGCTTCTACTAATTCCTCCGAAAGCGGCGTATGGCTGCCTAAATGGCGGGGTAAAAACGGTCATACACGTAAAATTCCACTCGTGCAAAAACACGAGTATACGTGGGAGTTTCAGCCCACGAACGCAGAAGAAGAAGAAGCTTCTACTAATGTCCCCAACAATAATTTTTCAGACGTTGGTCCTGAGGGACTGGTGGTTGTGTACGATTCTCAGCATCATGTTCGAAGTGATGGAATACACCCTCGAACATCAGCTCCCTAACTTCAGTGAATGCTGGTGGGACCATGTAAGTTTGACTCAAATCCCTAACATTTTACCCAATATTATGGTTTTGTGTTTGATGTTGCAAGCATTTTACATCAAAGGGATAAAGACGAGGCTTATTATTATTTGTTGGATATATTTATTTCAAGAGTGATGTGTGGGGGTGGCTCAAAATGTGAGGCAGCTTATTTGTGATGAAGAATACTGGGTTCTTGCAGGTATTAAGTACTTTTTGAGAAAGTAATCAGTGTTTTTGTGTTCAGGAGATATAAGTGTTGAACTAAGTAAATCATTATTGCTTTAAAATGGCCTGCCTAGTTCCTTGAATGCATCCCAGTTCAATGTGAATAGAAACTTAATTGTTCAAAGCACATCTTTCACACCGTTGACAAGAAATGACTGTCATGTTGTCTTTGGCTTTCAGTGGATCATGGATGCTCTCCTGTGTAACGGGGGAGGAATCTACCTGGGTATGAAAACCCTCAACTATCTTTCCATGAAGCCCTACCACTGGCGGGGAATGTGGAACATTCAGTCATATGGGTCAGTTTTTCTTCATCCGTTCGATTGATATAGTATACGTTCAGCAGTGTTGGCTTTAAGCCTTCTTCTTCTGCGTTTATGGGTTGAAACTCTCTCATACACTTGGTGTTTTATTTTGCACGAGTCGGTTTTTACGGGCATGACTGCTTTTTACCCTGCCATTTAGGGAGCCATATCTGGGGCGGGGATGTCGGTAGCGCGCTGGATTTGTTTCCAGTTGGCCGCTGTCAGCGTGAGTTCGTCCCCACGTTCGGCGAGAGATTTATTTCTGAGTCAACTTTGTGTGCAGACTCTCCTCGGTGTCCGAACACCCCCGTGTGTACACGCAAGCACAAGACCAAGTGCGCACGAAAAAGATCCTTTAATCCATGTCAGAGTTCGGTGGGTTATAGAAACACGAAAATACCCAGCATGCTTCCTCCGAAAACGGCGTATGGCTGCCTAAATGGCGGGGTAAAAAAACGGTCATACACGTAAAATTCCACTCGTGCAAAAAACACGAGTGTACGTGGGAGTTTCAGCCCACGAACGCAGAAGAAGAAGAAGAAAAAGAAGCCATATGCTGTTTTTGTGGGTTGCTTTAAGCCATTTTGCGTGGTTGATGCATTTTGACACTGCGCTTGGTATGATGACTTTTTCTTTTGAAAACATGCATGCACATCAAAGCTCACTGTTTCCCCTGGGAGAAAGCAACTAGAATTTTCCAGCATTGGGATATTAAAGTTAATGAAATGAAAAAATAGGAAAGGTAAGTTGTTGGAACGTTTGTTATTGACAAAACAATCATGCAGTCAATAACAAACGTTCCAACAACTTACCTTTCTTGTTTTTTTATTCTGAATTTTGGAACATTGTCAGTCTCATTGTTTTTGGATTGTTTAATGAAATGAAAATGTGTGTTGTGTTTCAGGGGGCGCTTGAAACGACTGGCAGCACAGTTCACGCCCTACAGTTGGACGGACTTTGACTGGAAACCATCCACCAGTCTCAAGCGATGGATGGCCATGTTGGCACTCATCGCCATTGTACGCCTTCATTTTTCTTTCCTTCAGTAATGCAGTAGATTTAGAAGTACAGGACTTGAGCTTTAGATTTGTTCCAAAATTTGAAATAAAACAACAAAAATGGAATGTTTTCGAATGTTTAATTTCTGACAAAAGAAAACTTTACATTCACTGAAGTTCGACCCAATGGTCTTTTCAGTGCACAGACACTTGGGATACAAATAAGAAACTTAAGAAACTCGCTTGCAAGATGCCGGCGAGGGATTTTTGTTTTTGTTTTGTTCAGTAATACAGTAGATTTACAAGTTCTTCTTATTCTGCGTTCGACTGACTGCACGATCAAAGTCTCTCTCCGAGGTATGCCGCAAAGCTGGCCGTGCGGCGAAGTTCATCTGCCGTTCCCCAGAGTTTGGTCCGAAGGTCCGTTCCGTCTGGCCACTGCTCTCGGCGCCTTGCTTCGTGGGAGGGACAGTAGATTTAGAAGTACAGGACTTCAGCTTTAAATAAGTCCTGTTGTTTGTAAATCCCATAACAGATACGTCTGGCCACTGCTCTCGGCGCCTTGCTTCGTGGGAGGGACAGTAGATTTAGAAGTACAGGACTTCAGCTTTAAATAAGTCCTGTTGTTTGTAAATCCCATAACAGATACGTCTGGCCACTGCTCTCGGCGCCTTGCTTCGTGGGAGGGACAGTAGATTTAGAAGTACAGGACTTGAGCTTTAAATAAGTCCTGTTGTTTGTAAATCCCATAACAGAGAGACTGCAAACGCTCCAAAATTCAGAATCAGACAACAAAAATGGAATGTTTTGGAACGTTTAATTTATTACAAAACAAAACTTTACGTTCACTGTACTTGGACCCAGCGGTCTTTTAAGTGGACGGAATTGTTTTTAGGTGTGTTTCTGTCTAGCCACGAAATCTAAGAACAAAATATGTATGAGAGTTGGAAAACCGGTCATTCACCCAGCAAGGGGCAGAATCAAGACACCCAGAAAAAGAAAACGACACAGTGCATAGCTACAATCTAAATCTCAATCATATTGAAATCAGATCGGAATGCTACTGTGAGAACAAAAGGTGTGTCAGTGACTCTTAATTGCTGTTATTCCGCATCAGAGAAATACTGTGCCACCAATAACCTGATCAGCTAAGCTTTTTGCTTTCTGCTGAAAATAACATTGATTTGCTGATTGTGTAGAGAAAAAAACCCGATAGACTGAGAAGTAACGAGAATTGATCTGCCTAATTGTCCCTATTTTTGTGAGTTAATTATGTTATGATAACTAACCTATGTTCTTTTCGCCTTTAATCCAGCACATAAAATCAAAGTAAGGTGTAAATGCTGATTTAATATCATATTCTTACTCCGAATCACATTAGCATTGAGTCACCTGAGATGCTTATCACTGAAAAACGCTTACCCGGCTAAAGAATTTAAAGGGAAGCAACCCCATCACCAAAACGAAAGTGAAAGTAGCTTTGGTAATGGGCCAGTACACCGGGAGTTACCTCCCATACGGGTGTATGCCACGTCACTTCCTCTAGGAACACGTGCCTATTACCATACGTCTTTTTCACCTCGGAGAGGACGGTTCACTTTTTGACGCTCTGTGGCTGACCTTGTGTGTTTGAGTGACACCCACCGGCCACGTTACCCAGCTTGTCTGCTCGCCTTGCCTACAGTTTGGTGAGCTCGTTCCCGTTTGTTGTTGGTTGTTTGCGCTGTTTCGTTACTGTACGTTGTCCGTTTTTTACGGACTTGTGTGTCAGTGACTTGCGTGTTTCGCCATTTTGTTGTGTGAGTTAGTTAGCTAACTCGTGTGACTTTGCTAGTAGCTCTGCGTGCCCTCTTTCTGTTTGGGCAAGTGTAGCTTTAGTATTTTGTTGACGCGTAAGCGTGTGTGTTTACTGTGTTTTCAGTCGTTTTGACTTACGTTTCAGTAAATCTTTTTACTTTGCCACGTGTTGTTGACGTTTGTGTCAGTGTCTTGCGTGTCGCCATTTTGTTGTGTGAGTTAGTTTTCTAGCTCGTGTGACTTTGTTTGTAGCTCTCCGTGCCTCTGCTTGTGGGGCAAGTTTAGCTATAGTATTTTGTTAACGCATTAGTGCGTGTGTTTACTGAATTTTCCAGTCGTTTAGACTTATGTTTCAGTAAATTTTTTCGCGTTGCCACGTGTTGTCAACATGTCTGATTCAGACAAGCGCCGTGGCAAGTCGGACCCCAAGGGGAAAATTAAGGCTAAGTCTTCCTCTTCCAAAGCAACGTTACTTGTTACAGACCAAGAGCGTAACACTTTGTTGGCTGTACCAATTTCGGCGCCTAGCGCTGTTACTACTTCTGCTTCTTTTGCGGCGCCTAGCGCTACTGTTACTTCTGCACCTGTCTCTACATCGGAGACTTCGTCTTCTTTGTTAGCACCTGGACAAGGTGCGTTGGTTTCCTCTCTGTTAAAGTCACTGGTTCCAGAAATCCGCAGCTTGGTGCAGGCAGAATTTCAGCGTTCCGTCGCCAGCAGTTCGGCGTTTCCGGCATCTGGCAGTGACGTCCGGGCATTGGCTTCCGTGTCTTTGTCCTCCACTTCCGGCTTGGAGCAGCGTCCTCCCTCTTCAGCGTCGGTTGGTAAGCAGAGCTGGTCCGATAGCCCTCGTGAGGCGCCTGGACGTTCTCCTTCGGGGGACAGCTCTTTCGCATCGGGTCACGACCGATACCTTGCTGATCTTTCATTTCCGGCGATAACCTACGAGGCCCCGGACTTGTTCGAACAGCGGCGGCAGTCGGTTTCGACTGCCGCATTTCCGGCACTTGCCGGAAGTGATGATCCGTCCGCTCCGGCACGCTACGGCGGTCGCGGCAGGATGGAGTATTCACTGACTTCCGGTCCTTCCGGATCGCGAAGTCAACCAGTGCAGTCTTCACTTCCGCATTTTGCGGTTCCGTTGACTACACTTCCGGTTTCGGCCGGAAACGCTTCTTCCTCTTCTGGTGGTTCCTTCCGGATACCAGATAGTGGATTACAGCGTGCGCCTTCCGGCTTTCAAGCGCCTAGGCTTGAGCAGGCATCACTCCACTCAGTCGGGGTAGTGACGTCAGCTCATCCAGCTCCGGTTTTTGCGGATGGTCGTCCTGCTTACCCTTTACCTTCACAGGGTTTTGGGCGGCAGGATGACGTTAGTGCTCAGGCTTTTCCGGTTTCCGGTTTGCCAGGGCATGCTTCTGCTTCCGGAACTGGTGACTTCGGTCATGGTTCCACGTGTGACTATTCTGATGCTCCATCAGTGGTCAGCGAGGAGTCGCGGGGCGTGTTTCCGTCGAAGCTCAAGTCTGTTCTTGACGTCGCGGCGGAAGTAACGTCTCGTTATTTTCCTGAAGGGGTGGTGGCTGCGGACTCTTCCGCATCATTCGTTCCTTCTGCCATGGCGGACTTCCGGCCGGCACAGGAGGATGTTTCTTCCTTCCGGTTCGCCGAGTCTCCGTCAGTGGCTTACCAACTTTCGCATTCACTGGTTCGTCCAGCACATGCGGGGAGTGGTATTCGGCCAGTGCCTGTTCCGTTACTGCTTCCTTTTGGTCCAGTTCCGGAATCAGCTCAGCAGTGGGTGGCTTCAGCTGCCCAAGCCTCTTCCTTCGTGCCTACGGCCAATAGGAAGCTTGGCATGCCCAATCAGAGCCAGAATTGGCTGGCGTCTTTTGCACTCCCTAGGGCTACCCTTCCGGTTTCCCGGGAATTGCTGCCTCTTCTGACTAAACCGATCAAGCGTGATTCGGTTTTGCCGGTTTCCGAGGCTTCCCTCCTCTCTGCTGAGGAGGTTGGACGTCGGCAGATCGAACTGTCCTCCATTGCGGAGACTCTCGTTCGGGCTCTGTCTCGGGCATTGACCGATTCGCTAGTTCCTTTCACTCTCAGTGAAGAACAGAATGCGGACGATGTCTCTGCGCTTTTGACCGCATTGGCCAAGGTCAATGAGGAACAATTGCGTCTTTCCTCCCTGCAGTACACCCAAGCGGTACTCTGCAGGAGGGATCTCTTCCTCTCGCAGTCCCAATTCACGGAGCTGGCTACTAGGGAGACCTTGAGAGTCTCCCCGGTCTCAGAGGAGTCTCTCTTCTGTCCGCTGGCACTGGATGCCAGACAGAAGGAGATTCAGTCAAACAAGGACAGTCAGTTCCTTGACTACACTCTGAAGGGGGTGAAACAGTCTCAGCCTTCTAAACAGAAGCAGGCTCAGACATCGTCTAACCCCAAGCCAGCTCAGAAGCGGCAGGCTTCGCCGGCCGCTCGTGGTGGGAAGAAGAGGACGGCATCGGGGAGGGGGCGTGGCGGCTCTGGAAGTAAGCCACACCCCCAATGAAGCGCTCCCGATCTCACCTCCCTCCCGCCCTCCACCTTGGTGATGGCGGGAGGCCCCTCCCGGGCACTTTCTCGTTGGATGTCGGTAGTAGACAGCCAACGGATTGTGGGAGTGGTGAGTTCGGGCTTCCGTCTACTCTGGCGGGAGGAAAAGGCGCCTCTTACCCGAGTGCCTCCGCGGTTCAAGCCCCCCTTCTCGCAGGAAGCACGTTCCGTCTTGCAGTCGGAAATTGCCTCCCTGGAGCAGAAGGGCGCGGTGGAGAGAGTTCGGGTCCACAGCTCCCTGGGATTTTACGGGCGTCTGGTCGCTGTTCCCAAAGCATCAGGAGGATGGCGTCCCGTGTTGGATTTATCTCTCCTCAATACTTTCTTGAGGGAGATAAAATTCAAGATGGAGACGCCAGCCTCTGTCCGAGACTCTCTCCGCCCAGGAGACTGGGTGACCTCGATCGATCTCACGGACGCATACTTTCACATTCTTATGCATCCGACCGACCGGAAATGGCTTCGTTTCCGGTGGGGAGATCAGATCTACCAGTTTCGCGCACTCCCTTTCGGGCTGTCTCTCGCACCGTGGATTTTCACCATGGTGGTGAGACAGGTCTGTGCACTGGTGAGGTCCCAGGGTATCCGTCTGCGGGCTTATCTGGACGACTGGCTCATCATGAACCAGTCCCAGAGCGGCTGTTCGCAGGATACCCTCACGGTTCTTCGAGAATCCAACTGGTTGGGGTTCTCGATCAACCGGGTAAAGTCGGAGCTGACCCCGTCACAGACATTCACTTATCTGGGGATGTCTTTCGACACGGTCGCTTGGACTGTCCAGCCTTCTCAGAGAAGGGTGGACAAGCTCCAAGCTCAGATTCGCTCCACTTTACCTCTCCTGATGGCTTCCATCCGCTCGCTCGCCTCCATCTTGGGGCAGATGGAGTCTATGGCTCTTCTGGTTTCACTGGGCCGGGTCCACAAATGTCCGCTTCAGTTCGCGCTGAAGCCGTTTGTGGACTCTCCTCTGGTGGACTGGGACGCCCTCATCCCTTTGCAGGGATGGTTCCAGTCTGCGACCCTTCCGTGGTTGCACACGGAGTGGGTCTGCAGAGGTGTTCCGATCGTCGTGCCCCTCCCCGACCTGGACCTCTTTACAGATGCGTCCAGGGAGGGTTGGGGGGCACATACAGATCTTCAGACTCCTCCCTTTCCGTTACTCAGCCGAGTAATCCGGAAAGCGGAGATGGAGGAGCCGGCCCTTCTTCTTCTGGTCGCTCCTCTGTGGCCGTCGCAGGTCTGGTTTCCAGATCTTCTTCGGCTTGCCCAAGGGCCCCCCATTCCTCTCGCACTCGTGCGAGGGGAACTAGTGCAGCCCCGAACAGGCATTCCACACGAGGAGCCCAGTCTTCTGAAGCTTCACGTGTGGAAGTTGTTCGGGACTCGCTGAAGCGCTCTGGGGCGTCGTCTTTGACTCTGGACTTGGTGGCTCGCTCGCATAGAGCGTCCACCTCTTCAGTTTATGCTTCCCACTGGAAGGCATGGACTGCCTGGTGTTCAGCTAGAGGGGTGAGTTCGGTGGCTCCGCGCTCTATTCAGGTCGCTAACCACCTCTCTTTCATGTCTTCACAGGGCGCCTCAGTCTCCTCGTTGAGGGTCCGGCGCTCCGCTATCTCGGCGACTCTTCAGCAGATTGGTCGTTCTGTTCGAGTCGGGGGCGTTATAGCTGCAGTCATTAAAGGGGCTGTTCTTAAGGAAGCTAAAGCTCGTTTGCCCGCTCCCAAGTGGGACTTGTTTTTAATCCTGGAATTCCTTCGTTCTGCGGATTTTGAGCCTTTAAGCGAGGCCAGTCTGTTCAATGTCACTCGCAAAGCGCTGTTTCTCCTTTTGTTGGCTACGGCCCGACGGGGTAGCGAGGTCCACGCCCTGTCGGGTCAGCCTGGAGATATCTCCTTTGAGCCGGACGGTTCCGCATCTTTGCGTTTCCGGCCTGATTTCCTGGCCAAGAATCAGTCTCCGGGGCAGGCCTCTCCGCTGGTTAGAGTTAAGGCTCTGACCAGCGCGTTGGCCCCGGGTGACCCCGATTCGGTCAATTGCCCTGTGAGGGCACTTCGTCTGTACTTAGCCCGGACTCAGCCGATTCGGTCTAGTTCTCAGAAGTTGTTGTTTATCTCTCTCCTTACTAGGCGCGAGAAAGATTTGTCGAAGGTAACGTTGGCCCGGTGGGTGTCCTCGCTCATCAAGCAGGCTTATGAGTGGAGGCGCACAAAGAGGGGGGGGGTTATGCCCTCCTTGCCACTTGACTCGGCCCGAGCCCATGAGACGAGGGCGTGGGCATCCTCTCTGGCAGTTCTGCGCTCCAGACGTCTAGAGGAGGTGCTGACAACTGCGTATTGGCGTTCCGAAGATGTTTTCATAAACTTTTATCTTCGGGACGTCACAGCTCTTCGACAGGATGGCTCCAGAGGCCTTCCAGCGCTCATAGCAGCAGGCCAGTTCCTGTCCAGAACTTGATGGTGAGTTTTGATTCATTTCTAGCCCACCGCCTTGTTGATGTTATCTGCTAATGTGATTCGGAGTAAGAATATGATATTAAATGGAAAATTTCCTAAATAAATTATCATTTAATTAATATACTTACCCGAATCACATACTGTATTCCCTCCCACCTGCCCCGCTTATGGTTTTAAGATTTTTTAAAGCCGTATGATAATAGGCACGTGTTCCTAGAGGAAGTGACGTGGCATACACCCGTATGGGAGGTAACTCCCGGTGTACTGGCCCATTACCAAAGCTACTTTCACTTTCGTTTTGGTGATGGGGTTGCTTCCCTTTAAATTCTTTAGCCGGGTAAGCGTTTTTCAGTGATAAGCATCTCAGGTGACTCAATGCTAATGTGATTCGGGTAAGTATATTAATTAAATGATAATTTATTTAGGAAATTTTCCATTTTGTGCTGTCTGTGTCTCTTTACAGTTTCTGCTTGCGGAGCTGAACACGTTTTACCTGAAGTTCGTGTTGTGGATTCCACCTGAGCATTACCTGTGTCTTTCTCGCCTGGTCTTTTTCCTCTTTATGGGGGCCGTCGCCATGCGCGAAACCTTTCAATATCTGGACGATCCGTGAGTTCAATCAATGTTTCATCAACCCTATTCTCTTATGCTTAATTGGTGGTTTTGTGTGAGGTTGAAAGTATGGCTTTGGTGGGGTTTGTTCTTGTTTCTTGTTTTCTTTGCTTGATTGGTTGGTTTGGTGTTTTTTTCTCTCAAATTTTTGTTTGTGGATTTGTTTTCCTAGTTTGTGTGTGCGTGCCTGCGTGCTGCTGCTGCTTATTATGTTCACTGGTGTTTTCTGTTGTGATGACAGAGCTTTAGTTGCATTCAATATTTGTTCTCTGTTAGCAGTTCACAGTTATAATTGTGTATATGTTCATAGATTCATAGGCTGGTTGAAGTACAGTATTTTTATCCCGTGTTCTGCGGTGTTTAGTGTGTGTGTGTGTGTGGTGTCTCTCTCTCTCTCTCTCTCTCTCTCTCTCTCTAGACTTATATAAAAAAGCTGATTCCTCTTCATTTTCTAGAAACTGCAAGATGTTTGGGCGGCAGTCCTGGCTGATCGCAGCAATCATCATCACCGAGTTTCTCATCACGCTGAAGTTTGACTGGTACACAGTGACCAAGCCCATACCGCGGCCTGTGGCCTCAGTGTGGATGGTTGGCCTTGCGTCTCTCGTCGTCTACACAGTCTTCAAGTTCTTCATTCTGCGCGACGTCAAGAACGATGTGCCTCTTATCGACGGGTAGGTTTGGTGCAGTTGAAAATAAAGGATAGGTTTTATCGTTGAGATTGATATTCTCTACCTTCTTGTTTTGTTTTTTTCTGCCGATGTGTTGGTCTGCATGCCTGTCTCTCTCCCCCCCCCCCCCCCCCCCTTTCTCTTTCTTTTCCTCTCCCCTCTTTTTTTTCTCTCTCTCTCTCTTTCTCTCTCTAGCACACATACACACAAACACACACACACACACACACATTCTCTCTCAAAATTGTTTTATTGAAACGAACAAAAATAATTTCTGCTATTCTTATTCTTTGTGATATCTTGTAGGTCTGTGCTGTGTTGAGCTTTATTGGGCAAAAAAAATTTTTTTTTTTTTCGCCGACCCTAAAACTTTTTTTTCATTTTCTCAAAAAAAACCTGATGGCACATTTTGCTAACCATACTGAGACTAAGGGTAGTTACTTACTTACTTACTGCCTTTCACGCCTGGTGGCGTGTAGGGCAGCGACTAAGGGTAGTAACCTCCTTTAAAAGCGACTAATTTAACAAAAAATAACACACAAAAAATAACAAAGAAGCCGACCTAATGGCCCTATCTTTTTTGGTCACATTACCCTGAACCAACATACATTTCTGTTTGGCCTTAGGCTAGAGACGGTACAAAGTTGTTTCATTGTTGAGAAAACTGTAGATTATGTGTGACTGTCCATTTTTCAGCAAAACATCCACTGAGCCAGCAGCGAGGAATGGAGAGGTTAAGACAAGCAGCAGTGGGCTTCGATCTCGCAACGGCAAAAACAGCTCCGCTGCTGTCTACACTAATAATAACAACAACAACAACTCTCAATGATACCGTCTCTGTGCTAATCCTGTTTGCCTGTCTTGCTCACATCAAATATTGCCTCCATTTTTGTTATGAAGTCATTTTGGTGTTTTTGCATTTTGTCCTGCAAATTCTGCTTTGAAAGAGCTGTTGTTAGAAAAGAGCGATGTGTAGTTTGTACAGGATGTATGATAACTAATACACAGGGTACGATGGATGCTTTTTGTCGTCAAACGGAGAAAATGTGGAGGTGGTGGTTTGCACTTTTTTCTTTCATTTCTTTTTAGATTTTTCTCAGTAGATCCCTCATAATCAAAGCCAGTGTCTGATGACTGGTGCAATAGATGTTTTATTATGACTATCAGGGATTCTTTCTGTCGGTGTAAAAAGCAGCATTTTTTTGACTTTTTCTCTTTGACACTGTGCTTTGCCCTGAACTAGCATAAGCAAGGTTTTCTTCTATCTTGATTGTTACTGTTGGTGTGGTTTAGCCCAGAAAGCATAGGAGTTTATGTGGTGGGAAGGGGTAGGGTTTTGTGTTATTTTTTTATGACACCGGATTTTGAATTTTTGTTCTTGTAGGAGTTTTTGGTTTGTTTTTGTTGTTGTTTTGTTTGGGTGGGGGGGGGGGGGGGGGGGGGTTGTTATGGGCTCGGACAGTTATTATGAAAACAGTTCATCGTATCTTCATGTCAGCTTCAGATAGTAGTAGATTGAGGTAAAAATGGAATTTTGTTTGCCTGGAACTGTTTCTCTTGTTCTAGATAACTTCCCGAGGTAGAACATTTATTATTGGAAGAAACATGTATATGGCTACCTTGCCTCTTTAAAACTCTCATAGCAAGAGGGGGGGGGGGGGGGGGTGATTAGGCAGACTGAAAGGGAAAGAGATATACATTTATTCAGTTGTTATTGTTTTTGTTTTTATAAAGCTCAAACGGAGGGGACTAGGGCATTATTCCTTATTATTATGTGTGTGTGCGATATGAATATATCTGCTGAACATGAGACTTGGAGAGGCTATTGATGCCAAAAGACATGTTAATTAACACAGACATGGATGTACCTGGCACATTTCATTACTTATGTGTGTTAATTACTAATGAGTTTCAAACTTTATTAGCATCCTGCTGTGATGTTGACTGGTAGTGTGTTTGCGTTGACTGCTTGATATTAAAGAATCAGCAGATTAATTACCAGGAATGTTTTGATACCCTAGGATGTGTGCTTTAAGAAAAGATGATAATTATCAAAAGTAACCAGATATTTTTGATTGCACTTTTGAGTAACCACAGTGATATTTGCTCTGTGAAAAAAGTGTTTTGTAGCATACTCTGTTTAATAATGTGCTCATTTATTGTATACTACTGTGGCTTGTTTTGCTTGAATTGTGGTACAGGGTGACCCAAAAAAAAGAGTACCCAAACAAAACGTCATAAATTGAACAAAAATAAAGCAATCTTCATAAAATTTATTTACACACACAAGTAGCCTCTGCATGATTTGCACAGAAAATGTTAGCGTTCTAGCTTGTCTTTCAGGAAAGTTATGCTCATTCTACAGAACATGCTCCAAATGGCCTCCCTCGGATTTAAATCCCCCAGATTTCTATCTTTGGGGGTTCCTGAAAGACAACGACTACAGGAACAACCCACAGACAAGCACAGAACTCAAGAGAGCCATCACAATAACCATTCGCGGAATCTCGCAACAGGAGTGTGTGCGGGTGATTGATAACTTTGCGCGGCGAGTTCAAGTTTGCCTGCAGCGGCGCAGAGGCCATTTGGAGCATGTTCTGTAGAATGAGCATAACTTTCCTGAAAGACAAGCTAGAACGCTAAAATTTTCTGTGCAAATCATGCAGAGGCTACTTGTGTGTGTAAATAAATTTTATGAAAATTGCTTTATTTTTGTTCAATTTATGACGTTTTGTTTGGGTACTCTTTTTTTTGGGTCACCCTGTACATTCTTATAAACACACATCTGTGTATTTGCCTTTTGGTATTCATCTCGAAAAGCTTGTGCGGGAAACTGTTGAGCGCTTATTATCCTGTTTTTTTGTTGTGGTTCACCATCTACAGCTATTGGAATACGTTTTTGGTTGGAAGGCGTGTCCTCCTCTTCCCTTTTGTAAGAAATTCTAGTATGGCTATTTACAAGTTTGTCATTTTTTTCCCCATGTGGTTTAACGAGGCATTGGTTTTGATATTTATTGACAAGATGCTGAACGGAATTGTGCATTTCACTGAAGACTGCTTGTAGGAAAGGTTTTCCTTTTGTAAGGTTTTTGCTTGTTCAAGGTTTCAAGCGGAATGTATGAGTTTTTGCCTGCGTATGTGCGTGTATGCATTGGACTTTTTCTTCTTCTTGGAACTTACATTGTAACGTGCACTGTGCACCATATTATTTATTTACCACATTGTCAAATTGAATTGTTCATAGAAAATATTTCCAGATAAACAGAGACTATTTTTATGTGAAAATGTACGATTTTCATTGTTTTTTCTTTGTGCCAGTGAAGTGCTATTACTCATTGCTTTTGCTTGTTGTATTGATTGTGAAGTGATTATTTTTGATTGCAGCATGCGTCATGGTACGCTTTGCTTGAGAGTTCAGAAGGTGTAACAGCTGCTGGAGATACTTTTGTAGAACGAACATTTTGCAAGTTGGCCAGAATTGCGGATTGTAATTATAGGAATTTGGAATTCATATGGAATCATGATTTAACAGTGGGAAGAAGGGGGGGGGGGGGGGTGTATGTTCATGTGTTTTTGGGGTGTATGTGTAATCATTGGTTTTGATATTTATTGACAAGATGCTGAACAGAATTGTGCATTTCACTGAAGACTGAAGGGTTAAATTCATGGCAGGGAAATCACTCCTATACTGTGCCTTCTCTTACTTTGAAAATGTGGTATGAAACTGTGCTAGAGTTTCTCAGTAGTCCTGACAGTATTATAAACATTCTGAATGTATTTAAAGGGTTGGAGGCAGAATTCAGTGTAATGTTTTCTTATGAAATCAAATATATGATGATGGTTCAGAGATCTAGTTTTGAGATATTGTCTGAAAACATGTGGATCGAAAAAGTTTAATCCTATTTTTTCTTGTTGATATGAGTCAACTTGAAAATGTTTTTTCCCGGTTTTAATATGATTTCAGTAAATCCAAGGCCGATTGAAAGGATTTCTCTATGGAGAAAATGGACAGCATGTGCTGTTGATTGCCTTTTTCATTTTGCCTTTTGGTTTGTAACCATTTCTTCCCTTCCCACTGATTTCCTGTCATATTTTTTCAGAGCCTCGCCTCCCTTTATTTTATCTCAAGATCTCTGTCCCTTGACCAATATTGTTACAGTGGAACCCCCCTTTTAAGACCCCCCAATTTAAGATTCCCTCCCTTGTAACCCTTAGGCTGGTTGTCGCGACATATACTGTCACCTGGTTGTCACGACATATGTCGCGCTACTGGCTCAGTCTGTTTGGTCGGTTCCGATTACCTCCCATGGATGCGAAAACCTATATGACCGTTTTTCTTTATTTTTCTCTCTGTTAATTCACCAGTGGCTATGTAACATGTGTTACAGAATTGCACCAGTGTAAGGGTTAAGACCCTGTATTCTCAGATGTTCTGTTCCTAACCCCTGTAAATTTACCCCCTACCCCCCGCGGGTTAGGTGGAAGAATTTACCCGATACTCCCCAGCATGTCGTAAGAGGCGACTAACGGATTCTGTTTCTCCTTTTACCCTTGTTAAGTGTTTCTTGTATAGAATATAGTCAATGTTTGTAAAGATTTTAGTCAAGCAGTATGTAAGAAATGTTAAGTCCTTTGTACTGGAAACTTGCATTCTCCCAGTAAGGTAATATATTGTACTACGTTGCAAGCCCCTGGAGCAAATTTTATGAAGGTCTTAAAAGGAGGGTTCCACTGTATTGCGTTTTTTCTGACTACTGTACAGAATTCTCTGTTGTGGTCTGCAGTCAAATCTATGTTCAAGTGCTCATGAACTCTGTGCCTTAATTAATTACTGACTTTAAATTAAAAAGGGTTCTGCTTACAAAGCAATACATGTACCTTCTCCTTTATGACTGTCGCTTGCCAGGAATATTTGCCTTGTAAAATTGCACATCCTGGTGGTCATTTTCTGAAACCGTATACATTCGGTCCATATCTGTCATCTTCCCTACCGATCTCTTTTGCGTCGCACCGTTTGCTTGTCCAGTTTTTACCTCCAGTTTTTATCGCCGTTTAACATCCATCCTATTTTTGGCCACATACCCTGTTGCCTCATGTTTGCCCTATGTGGCATGGCTTTAAAAAGGAAACAGGAGTCGCTCAACTGTGTAAAGCTCAGCCAGAAATGTTCTTGTCATTTTCTGTGGGTGAAAGGTTTAGTTTTTTTGTAGAGCCTGACCATGACGTATTTAAAACAAAAATTCACTTTTTTATTGTGGTTGTTGAGCACTCCATCCCTTTTTTGTCAGCTCATCTCAGTGTATGCTAAGCCAAACATTAACATGCTTTATGATTCCAAAGGTATTACTGTGCCATGATGGTGAATATTTCGCTGAATATTTTGCAAGGTGAAACCCTGTTTAATACAGGGCCTTTTAATCCATGTGTGCTTTATGTGCTTGCTCGCTTGTCCATGCCAGTTAGCATTGCTTCGTGTTTTGAGTTGCTTTATCATGTGTTCGCTGGCTTGCTTGCTTGTTTTTTTGACACTGTTCATTCCATAATTGTGATAACCAGTGGAACATAATAATAGTACTTGAAGTACAGACTGTTGCTGTACCTTTATCAGGTATCAGGCATGGGAATTGTCCGCCGAATTGTCCGCAAATTTCCGCCGAATTGTTTTTTTGTTCCGCCGAGAAAAAAAATGGGGGTAGGCAAAAATGGTTCTAAAAACTTAATTATATGGCAAACTTGGAGCTAAGATGACACCAAATTGCACCATTTGTGTTCTTTGGAGAACCCCCCGCGGGTTAGGGGGAGTCCCACATTGGTTGGGACGAGAAAGAATTTACCCGATGCTCCCCAGCATGTCGTAAGAGGCGACTAATGGATTCTGTTTCTCCTTTTACCCTTGTTAAGTGTTTCTTGTATAGAATATAGTACCCCCCGCGGGTTAGGGGGAAGAATTTACCGGATGCTCCCCAGCATGTCGTAAGAGGCGACTAACGGATTCTGTTTCTCCTTTTACCCTTGTTAAGTGTTTCTTGTATAGAATATAGTCAATGTTTGTAAAGATTTTAGTCAAGCAGTATGTAAGAAATGTTAAGTCCTTTGTACTGGAAACTTGCATTCTCCCAGTAAGGTAATATATTGTACTACGTTGCAAGCCCCTGGAGCAATTTTTTGATTAGTGCTTTTGTGAACAAGAAACAACTAACAAGTGGCTCTATCCCATCTCCCCCCCTTTCCCCGTCGCGATATAACCTTCGTGGTTGAAAACGATGTTAAACACCAAATAAAGAAAGAAAGAAAGTATAGAATATAGTCAATTTTTGTAAAGATTTTAGTCAAGCAGTATGTAAGAAATGTTAAGTCCTTTGTACTGGAAACTTGCATTCTCCCAGTAAGGTAATATATTGTACTACGTTGCAAGCCCCTGGAGCAAATTTTTGATTAGTGCTTTTGTGAACAAGAAACAATTGACAAGTGGCTCTATCCCATCTCCCCCCTTTCCCCGTCGCGATATAACCTTCGTGGTTGAAAACGACGTTAAACACCAAATAAAGAAAGAAAAGAAAAGTTCTTTGGAGATAAAAAAATTCCGGACCCCGGACCCCCATAGTAAGGCTAGGTGCTTCTCGCCGTCGACTTTGTTATTACTTACAAATTTTCAGCCTTTTTTACAATTTTTAATTCCCATGCCTGCTTTATGAAGGTAGATGCCTTGCCGTGCAAGCAGTCGTGCGTGTTGAGAACCACAGATCTGTTGAGGCTTTTACGGGGAATAAGAGCATTCTTCAACTTTGCCACATGCCCTAAACCAACAGGAATTGCTGATTCCTGCGCAGAGGTGGGAATTTTGTGTTGAATTAATTTGTTCTGTCAATCTGCAAAACAGTGGAACCCCCTTTTAAGATCCTCCAGTTTAAGACCCTGTTCTCTCAGGCTTTCTGGTCATAAATTCTATAAATTTACCTCCATTTTAAGACTCCCTCCTTTTTACATTTAGTCAAGTTTTGACTAAATGTTTTAACATAGAGGGGGAATCGAGACATGGGTCGTGGTGTATGTGTGTGTGTGTCTGTGTGTCTGTCTGTCTGTCTGTCTGTGCGTGTGTGTGTGTAGAGCAATTCAGACCAAACTACTGGACCGATCTTTATGAAATTTTACATGAGAGTTCCTGGGAATGATATCCCAGGACGTTTTTTTCTTTTTTCCAATAAATACCTTTGATGACGTCATATCCGGCTTTTTGTAAAAGTTGAGGCGGCACTGTCACACCCTCATTTTTCAATCAAATTGATTGAAATTTTGGCCAAGCAATCTTCGACGAAGGCCGGACTTTGGTATTGCATTTCAGCTTGGTGGCTTAAAAATTAATTAATGACTTTGGTCATTAAAAATCTGAAAATTGTAAAAAAAAAAAAAAATTTTTATAAAACGATTCAAATTTACGTTCATCTTATTCTTCATCATTTTCTGATTCCAAAAACATATAAATATGTTATATTTGGATTAAAAACAAGCTCTGAAAATTAAAAATATAAAAATTATGATCAAAATTAAATTTTCTAAATCAATTTAAAAACACTTTCATCTTATTCCTTGTCGGTTCCTAATTCCAAAAACATATAGATATGACATGTTTGGATTAAAAACACGCTCAGAAAGTTCAAACGAAGAGAGGTACAGAAAAGCGTGCTATCCTTCTCAGCGCAACTACTACCCCGCTCTTCTTGTCAATTTCACTGCCTTTGCCACGAGCGGTGGACTGACGATGCTACGAGTATACGGTCTTGCTGAAAAATTGCATTGCGTTCAGTTTCATTCTGTGAGTTCGACAGCTTGACTAAATGTTGTATTTTCGCCTTACGCGACTTGTTAAGATCTGATTTTCTCCGATTTTTTGGAGGGTCTTGAAGGGGGGTACCACTGTATCAATTTAGCACACAGACAAAATCACACGGAATACAGCTATGCTATTATTGGTATAGTCAGGGTTCGTACAGGTCATGGAAAACCTGGAAAGTCATGGAATTTGATTTTTAATTTTCCAGGCCTGGAAAGTCATGGAATTTCAATTCAAGTCATGGAAAGTCATGGAATTTAACAAAAATAAGAAAGAAAGAAAAATTAACCTTTAGCACGCCAGCGGCGATTTTCGTTGCCCAGCCAGCAGCGATTTGCGTCGCCAGCACAAGGCTTGTTCGTATGACCAACTTCTCGTTCGTATTTGCATACGAGAATAACGGTATTTTTAACGGCACTTGAGCCAAAGTGAGGCTCACTTCCTTCCGTTATCTCGTCGTGTCGTCTGCGCTGCATTTGAGTCGGTTTCGTCAAAGTTTTCTGCTTTTGTTTTTGCATCGATAAAGTACTTTAGCGTTTCGACAAGCAAGATGGAGGATGATGAGTTTGAAACTTTCTTTCGAGTTGTTTCTTGACAACAAAAAGTATGCGGAATTGGAACGAATTACCGAGGAAGATCTTCGCAATGAACTGTGTATCGCGGTGAAAAAAATGACAGTTCGTCAAGTCACAGTGACGGTTACGAAACGGAATTTACGAAAGTGCAGATGGATACAAACAGTGGCTGGTCCAGTTTAGTGAAATGACAGGACCAGCAAACATTACCGATAATCTGACTGCGTAGCAAATGCTTGTCTTGCTTGTCGAAGAGACACTGCGTAGAAACTGACTCAAATTCAGTGCAAAGCAAGCCAGTGTCAAAACTGGCAGTGACAAGACGTAAAAAGTTTGCGTGTTCGGAAATGGCGACCTGTGGATCTAGTCATGGAAAATGTTATT
Organism: Littorina saxatilis; assembly: GCF_037325665.1. Classification (NCBI taxonomy): domain Eukaryota; kingdom Metazoa; phylum Mollusca; class Gastropoda; order Littorinimorpha; family Littorinidae; genus Littorina; species Littorina saxatilis. Next base: position 46,916,321 of record NC_090251.1, on the reverse strand, counting down.
GAGGCTCATGGAAAGTCATGGAAAAGTCATGGAATTTTGTTTCTAAAAACCAGTGGGGAGCCTGTATAGTGGTACCTGTGATGTGTGGCCCCTTTGATGAAAGGATACCTCCCTTAAATGGACACATTCTGTTGTCCCTTTTTCTATGATCTACCAAAATATACCTGTCATGACAGGCCACCTGCAATGTAGGGACACGTTTGGCTGGTCCCAAGGGTGTCCTTTCATTGCAGGTACCACTGTATGTCCAAGGGACATCCTTTCACTGACATACCAATAGCGGTTTAGCCTTGACAGATCTGTGGTAGTGGACATAGTTATGAACACAGAAAGAATATTATCTTGATCATTCAATATGCCCTCACGGTAAATTGATGCAAAATTTGTGTTTGTTATGAGGACATTGTGCAGAAAAAGTTATCTGATTTTTATGAAAGTATCAACTATTTTCTGTAGAAACTAGGCATGCTTTTGCAAAAGAAGCAAAAGAAGCGGTGTATTTTTCAGCGTGACATCAAAATAAACGGAGCATGGCATGACCAGCTTTTAGGATTCTATGAAATCGGACCAAAGCAGAGTATGAGAAAAAGGCAAGGCGTTTGATGACAGAAATCCCAACAATTATATAAGGTTTTGCTCTTGACATCGTCCGAGACTTTTATATGTATGTTAGCAACAATTGATGATTTTCTTCTTTTAGACCACAAAAGTGATACCAGTATTAGTTTTATTGTAATTCATTTGAGGAAAGTTGTGCAAAAGTGATTTTTTCATTTTTGGATTTACAGAGCTACAGAATTTGAGTGAATGATTTAAGCATTGCCATCGTTGCTTTCTACCGCTCTCGCTACAAATCAAAACAAAGTGTACTTCTTAGATTTTGCTACCATCTTCTCACAAGTGAGTTCTTTGTGTTTATACTTGGCATTAACATTTTGCTAATGTGCTTTACTGGGCTTGACCCGTGTTTAGTTAGGTTGTGGTGTGTAAGGTGCTTTAATGGTAATATCTTGATTGCCAAGGCCATAATCTTGCTTGTAATTGTTTTATTACAGTAAATGGTGTATGATTTTGTCACACGTAATTCTGAACGCATGCTTGCTTAGCTTAGCGATGTGTATGCGAGCATAAAATTGAATAGGCCCCATCTTGTTTAATCTTAATTAAAAATATTTATGATGGCTTTGCTACAACTGCACAGGCTCGTGATAAGCGGAAGAGTAGATGTGCCAATGCTGAAATATTGTTTTATGAAAATGCGAACACATGTTGTTTTTCTTGTTTTTTCTTTTGAAACAGATTTTTTTTTATCTAAAGATTAATTTTTCAACATCAAATGACGATTTAGTGTTTCAGTACATTTGAACAGCCTCAATCAGTCATCTGTCCATGTAGCTGGCATTAATATGGCCATGAATTGCACCTGTGAAACTATATCTGAATATTGACTGGGCATTAACAAACAAACAAACGTATTTTGTTTAATAATATGAATGTCTTGGAAAAATAATAAGAGATAAAAGAGTGTGCCGCCAAAGCCAAATGGTGAGGTTGACTCAAGTGCTTTTTTTTTTAATGTAGTATGCGAGATAATTACACGAGTGTCCAAACTTTATTGACCTGGGAGCAATTTGCACCTAAGTGAGTGATTACTAAAAAGATCAAAATTATAATAATGCCCCTATTTGGCACTTCAGGACTTTTTTTATTGTAGGTTTTTTAGATGTTGTTTTTCTTCAATTTTTTTTTTACATCAGTTCTTGCAGTGAAAGAAAAACAAAAAGAATTTGATTTTCAGTCTGATGCAATTCACCCACTATGCTTTGAAGTTTGTAGTACTGTATACTATCTTAATTACATGTATCATGCCAATTATTACCCCCCGCGGGTTAGGGGGAAGAATTTACCCGATGCTCCCCAGCATGTCGTAAGAGGCGACTAACGGATTCTGTTTCTCCTTTTACCCTTGTTCAGTGTTTCTTGTATAGAATATAGTCAATGTTTGTAAAGATTTTAGTCAAGCAGTATGTAAGAAATGTTAAGTCCTTTGTTCTGGAAACTTGCATTCTCCCAGTAAGGTCATATATTGTACTACGTTGCAAGCCCCTGGAGCAATTTTTTGATTAGTGCTTTTGTGAACAAGAAACAATTAACAAGTGGCTCTATCCCATGCCCCCCTTTCCCCGTCGCGATATAACCTTGAACAGTTGAAAACGACGTTAAACACCAAATAAAGAAAGTAAAGAAAATGCCAATTATTAAGTATATTAAATGGTGGACATATATTTTGTGGGATGTTGGGTGAAAGCAGAAGTTTTTACATGTACCTTGCTTTTTGAGTGAAACCATGTTAAACTTTGCAAACTTCAACTTTAAAATCCAGGTATGAAGCATGAATTTAAATTGTGCCACTGTGCATTCAGTATATTTTTTGTATTCATGATGAAGAGTATTTGAAACATGCTGCCTTGTAATCGGCCAGTTTTTGTCTTTTTCAGAAATGGCAGAGTTTGTTTATTGGTTTCTATTAGTGTTTGTGGATCTCTCAATTGTGTTTCAGTTGGAATTGAGCAGGGCTGAGAAAATGTGTGATTTTATGCACCTTTTGAGAAGGTGTCTGTGACTTTGTGAGTAGGGATAAAACTCATAATTTGGGTTTGGGTATACTTATCAGGGGTGAAATGTGGTGTAGAAATGTTATGGCGATAAAGAGAGTATAGTTCTTCCCATAGACCAAATAGCCTGGACCGCCAACTCGTCACGTGACCCTTCGAGGTTACGACGCCGCCTTTCAGGAGCGCTTAGCGTCCGGTTTGAAAGGCCAGCGATTCGAAGACAGTGAAAAGAAAGCACGCTCCAGTTATTTGTGACAATGGGAAGTGACAATGAACTGGATTTTCCAAAACTCCAAACTAAACTTAACAAAACTCATCGAAAAACATGTTCCATATGCACTTTTGCTGAGTTTATTTTAGCATTTTCAGAACTTACCTCGGCAACTTCTTCCATGTTTACAATCGACACCGGATATCACGTCCCCCTGATTTCTGAAAGGCTTGTAAGCGTAGGTTCCTAAATGCGAGAGGCCGCTACCTCGTAATAGAGAGAAAGAGCGGAGAGAGAGCCAGTTCGCGGTCCAGGATAAATGGTCTATGTTCTTCCGAAAGAGGACTGACCACAGTATCAGTTACTTTCTGTCGCTCAGAATCAAATAGATGTAAACAATGCTTTGATCATTTTTAAGAGCGTTGATTGAAGGAGATAAAATAACCAGAGAGTATGACATCTGTCAGATGCATGCATTGACAAAAATGAGTTTCACATGTGTGCAGCCTACATGATAATTATGCCTGTTAATTACGATACTTTGTTGATACATATTGTAAGAACATATTTTTGACTGAAAATAAAATATAGTTTACGGCTAATAAAGAAAAGCGTTCGCCTTGTTTTTTGTGTGTGCTTTTACCCCTGTATATTCACTCACACAGAGAAAGTACGTGCGTGAAAAGGGGAAAGAAAGTCAAAAAGTGTACGTTTGGGGGGATCGAGTGTGTGTGTTTGTGTACATTAAATTACTCTCTCTCTCTCTCTCTCTCTCTCTCTCTCTCTCTCTCTCTCTCTCTCTCTCTCTCTCTCTCTCTCGGACACTAACTTCAGGTTGGAAGGTTTTGGAGTCAACTTGAGGTTTATTCAAAGGTTGTTTAGTGCACAAACATTGAAACAACTCGTTTTGGGGCGTCCCACATGTAGTATTGACTTAGGGAACTGCAGTCTCTACGATATAATACAGTACACAGTGGTGGATGAGGGGGGAGGGGGGGGGGTTCTGGAAACACCCCTAACATAAAAGAAATAATGAGTGGCTGCTGACACCAGTTGATCATGTTTAAAATCAAGGATAAGGCACAATTTGTTTATAAAATAGCTAAAATTCTTCTACTACCGACCCCTGGACCCCAGGTTGTAACCCATCCCCTCTGGCTTGACTGCTTCGCCCCTGGTACAATACAATACAACAAAATGCAATACAGTACAATACAATACGATATATTTTATACAAAACAACCTAATCCAATGCAGTGCAATACTGTACAACACAATTCAATACAATACACACACTGCACATTCAAAAACATGATCCACAATTCATTCTGTGAATTTGTCAAATTGACTAAATGTATTAATTTCGTTTCACGTGACTTGTGACTGACTGCCCCACACCAGCCGAACCATTAACCAGTCACTAATGAGACAAAACTAATATCAAATGTTTGTTTGTGTTGACAAGACGAACAAAACATTGGGTTCGTAACTTTTCTTTTAATCTATGAATGACAGTTTGGATGTGGCTGTCAACAGAGCGGATCGAGAATACGGAGTATATATACTTCCAGTAGACATTTTACACGGTGATTGCTTGGCTCAGTAGATGTTTAGCACGGTGACCTTTTCCTTTCCGGTTTGTTCATAAACTTCCGGTTCAAAGCAAAAAAGAGTTCTAAGCTAACGTGAGACTGAGACTGAGGCAAGTGTGTTTGTTTTCAAAACGAATTTCCTGTTGTAAACTTTGTCTGGTGATTATAGCTGCAACGATTATTCCGTATTGAGTAAGAGTAAGTGCAACAAAGCTCTGTTACGCAGCCTGATTTCATTCCGACGGGTTCGGCGCACTGGCTGTTTCAACTTCACACCGGTACTTGCTTCGTGCTTTGTAAAGTACCTCACAGAGAAAGTACGTGCGTGAAAAGGGGAAAGAAAGTCAAAAAGTGTGTACGTTTGGGGGGAGTGTGTGTGTTTGTGTACATTAAATTACTCTCTCTCTCTCTCTCTCTCTCTCTCTCTCTCTCTCTCTCTCTCTCTCTCTCTCTAATAGAGAGAATAGTCCCTCTCTGGGCGAGGGCTGGTTGAAAAGAAGCTCGTTTATATTGCTTATGCCACAACCCTCGTAAAATAAAAATTTGATTTGATTTGATTTGATCTCTCTCTCTCTCTCTCTCTCTCTCTCTCTCTCTCTCTCTCTCTCTCTCTCTCTCTCTCTCTCTCTCTCTCTCTCTCTCTCTCTCGTTACACTAACAGTAGCATGTCTCTGCTTTGCATGCGTCACTGCCTGTCCTGTGTCCAAATTGAAGCAGAAGCTGATCCTCTAACTCTTAAGTCCTGATATGATTATGAATAACTAAAAAAAAGGTCTAAGTCCCACTTTCAGATTCCATTGCACAATTTGCAGCCTAACTCAGGAACTGCAGTTTTTTTTCTTCTACACATTTGTTAGTCAAAATTACATTCACAATTTTTGTTTGCAACTGCAAGCATAATACGTGTGCGCCACACTATTCTTTAAAGTATAAACAATGGGTCATCTCCCGTTACAGCTAGGTAGATGCATGATGTTGCATACTGAAAGAAAATGATAAAATTAAAAATGTAAGATTAATTCAGCGTGATGTCAAAACTCACTCAGAGTCTAACAGTAACAGAGAGATTGTCCATTATAATGCATAGGAATTAGGATGTTGAGTTCTGACAGCCTTCAAGTTCAAAACCACAGACTACCGATGTGCGTACATGCATGAATCTCACTCTCAGATGGTTTTGGGAGTAAATTAATTTGGATGTTCACTATTTTAACTTTTATGAAAGTTTTATAAAGTATAATTTTGTATAAACTCTGAATTGCAGGCCACTTGTGGACTGGAAGTGGAAGCCTGGCCTGGTCTGAACAAAGCTGAAGATGGCGGCGGCAGAAGCGAGGATGGAGGTGGAAGAGAAAGCGGAAGGAAAGGAGAAAGAGAAAGAACCAATGGCAGGGGACCAGATTCTGCAGATCCCCATGTCCAAGCTGGACCTGGATGACTTCATCTCGTCCGTTGTGCAGAAGCTGGTTCCTGACGATGTGGATGCTGCCAACAGGCGTCCGCTGCTGGCCGCGTCCGTCAAGATCTCCAAAGCTGAGAGTATGTGATGAGCAATACCCCCGTTCCACACAACCGTTCTAGCTTCCGTTCCCAGCCGTCCTGAGGACGGCTGCCACAACAATGAGACGCTGCGCAAACGGACGTTTTTGTCATCTTTGAGCAGCGTCTGACCGTACTAGCAGCCGTCCTCAGAACAGCTGGGAACGGAAGCTAGAACGGATGTGTGGAATGGGGGTATGACAACTCAGTGTGTGAGAGCGCTAGCGTTGCGTTACCATTGCGTTAAGTTCCATTAACAATCCATGAGTTCCGTTGCCGATGTGTTAAGGTTCCGTTACCGTTCATTTGGAACGGGCGGGGAAGGGCTAAAATTTTGAACTTGCAGCCCGAACTCACCCGTCCCAACCGTTCCTACCGTTCAAAGGAGTTCCGTTAACGTCCATTGGCGTTCCATTCAGGTCCCCTCCCGATCCCTCCCATTCCTGTGCCGTTCCTTGGTCGCTACGGGAACGGGACCTAGAACGGATGTGTGGAATGGGGGTATAAAGTTGAGGTTTTAAGTCTGCACTAGAAGCTAAGTTTGTTTGATGTACTTCAACAGTTACTGTTCAGTGTGTGTTAGGGGTGGGAGGAGGTATATCGACTTTTCTCTTCTGGTTTATCATTTTTTTATTTCTTTGTGGAAAAAAAGGAGCCTATCGAGCATTGCAGAGAAAGGGTAGCTGTCTAATGGAGGAAAAGGAAATTGTTTGCTAAAAATCTTGATTTTCGATTAAAGGAGACCACGTACCTTGTTTGTGGAACTTATCAGTTATGCGGTTGGAATAAAAATGAATATAGGGGTCATGCTCATTGCAGCATTTTGTGTAGACAATGCATTTTTCAGGTGTCATAGAATAAAATCAATGCAAAATACAATATAGGTCTTACTTTGCATCATTCTACCCTAATTTCTCAAAGTCAGTATGACCCATGAGCTTCTACTTTTAGTTTAGTTGTAGGGGCAACACTGAACACACTTCAGGTGCTTTTTCGCTGTTGTTTTTTTCTTCCTGCAGTGCTTCTATGAGTAAGTAATTTGTGTTTCAGGAAAGGCAAAGGACATCACAAAGACCTTGAATCATTCCCTGGAAAAAGTGGAGAAATATCTCCAGGAGATGAAGACGGAAGAAAAGGAGATTGAAGATGAGTAAGTGTCTCCACAATTTATTCTGATCTGCCTTGTGCAATTTAACTTAAATCTCCTGCTCAGATTTGTGAGTTACCTGTGCCGAGGAATCCAGATCGAGATTGCACTTTGTTTAATCTATGTTTAAAATGTCCAGAAGTAAGATTTGTAGATAATATTCAACTTGAGTTTGGGTATACTTATCAGGGGTGAAATTTGGTGTAGAACTAGACATCGGCCTCCTAATCGGAAGGTCTTGAGTTCAAATCTCGGCTGCTGCCGCCAGGTGGATTAAGGGTGGAGGTTTTTCCGATCTCCCAGGTCAACTTATGTGCAGACCTGCTAGTGACTTAACCCCCTTCGTGTGTACACGTAAGCACAAGACCAAGTGCGCGCGGAAAAGATCCTGTAATCCATGTCAGAGTTCGGTGGGTTATAGAAACACAAAAGTAACCAGCATGCCTCCCCTGAAATCAGCGTATGCTGCGTGAATGGCGGGATAAAAACGGTCATACACGTAAAAATCCACTCGTGCAAAAAACATGAGTGAACGTGAGAGTCTCAGCCCATGAACGAAGAAGAAGAAGTAGAACTAGAAATGTTATAATAATAATAAGAAGAATAAGGGTAGGAGTCTCATCCCATGAACGAAGAAGGAAGTGTAGAACTAGAAATGTTATTATAATAATAATAAAAATAAGGGTATTTATATGGTGCAAATCCTAATATAGTTCTAAGCGTTATGGCGATAAAGGGAGTCGTTCTTCTGAAACAGTGAAGACAGTCCAGGCAACTCGAGGGAATGCTCTTATCACCGAGGTCAAGATAATTGTTTCACTGTAAACATAAACATGGTTAAAAGAAATTTGAGAGAAAATAGCCATCGCTTGATGGCTTCACTGGATCTCCATCATACTCTGTATGTTTTTTTTGTCCAATTCATATTCTTATTTGTCATTTTTCTTGCAATTTCAGAATAACTAGGAAGGAAAAGATGTTGATGGGGAGCTTCGAGGTCATTGATGATGACAGTGACGATGATGTGACAATCACAGGCTCCAGTTTTGAGCCAAGCAAAGCAAAGATAGCACCGGCTAAGTGAGTTACTTTGATTTTTTTGAAAGGAGTGATTTACTATAGTTACAAATATAATGTACATTTTAAAGTTATTGTATGTCCTAATTTTTCAATTTTTTTTTCTTTCTTGAGGTTTCTTTTTACTTTAACATAGAGGGGGAATCGAGACGAGGGTCGTGGTGTATGTGTGTGTGTGTATGTATGTGTATGCGTGTGTGTGTGTAGAGCGATTCAGAGTAAACTTCTGGACCGATCTTTATGAAATTTGACATGAGAGTTCCTGGGTATGATATCCCCGGACCTTTTTTTCTTTTTTTCGATAAATGTCTTTGATGATGTCATATCCGGCTTTTTGTAAAAGTTGAGGCGGCACTGTCACACCCTCATTTTTCAATCAAATTGATTGAAATTTTGGCCAAGCAATCTTTGACGAAGGCCGGACTTTGGTATTGCATTTCAGCTTGGTGGCTTAAAAATTAATTAATGACTTTGGTCATTAAAAATCTTGAAAATGGTAAAAAAAAAAAAAATGTTTATAAAACGATCCAAATTTACGTTTATCTTATTCTTCATCATTTTCTGATTCCAAAAACATATAAATATGTTATATTTGGATTAAAAACAAGCTCTGAAAATTAAAAAAATTAAAAATTATGATCAAAATTAAATTTTTGAAATCAATTTAAAAACATTTTCATCTTATTCCTGTGGGTTCCTGATTCCGAAAACATATAGATATGATATGTTTGGATTAAAAACACGCTCAGAAAATTAAAATGAAGAGAGGTACAGTAAAGCGCGCTATGAAGCACAGCGCAACCGCTACCGCGCCAAACAGGCTTGTCACTTTCACTGCCTTTTGCACTAGCGGCGGACTACGTTCAATTTCATTCTGTGAGTTCCACAGCTTGACTAAATGTAGTAATTTCGCCTTACGCGACTTGTTTCTTTTGCATTTATGTAAGACTTCTTCCTTTCAGGAACTTGTTTTTTCTGTTCATAACATCTGTACAATTAGCCTTATTTTACATTCTTTCCTTTTTAAGACACGGTTTTCTCAGATATGTTAGATAGGGGGATGAGGGTGTTTGTTCCACTGTATAACTGTTGACTCTGACGATTGACTGTTTTCTGCCCAGGACTAGTGAAGCAGCAGCCCTTACCAGCCAGACATAGCTGTTTGCTCTAATAACTCCACATAACTGTTGACTCTGATAACTCCACATAACTGTTGACTCTGATGATCCGCTCTTATCAGCCCAGGAGTGGTATACAGGAAATTAAAACAGCAGCCCTTGGTAGCCAGGCATAGCTGTTGACTCTGATAACTCCACATAACTGTTCACTCTGATGATCGGCTGTTATCAGCCCAGGAGTGGTATACAGGAAATTAAAACAGCAGCCCTTAGTAGCCAGGCATAGCTGTTGACTCTGATAACTCCACATAACAGTTGACTCTGATGATTGGCTGTTATCAGCCCAGGAGTGGTATACAGGAAATTTAAAAAAATAGGACTAGTGAAGCAGCAGCCCTTAGTAGCCAGACACAGCTGTTGACTCTGATAACTCCACATAGCTGTTGACTGATAACTCCACATAGCTGTTGATTGATAACTCCACATAGCTGTTGACTGATAACTCCACATAACTGTTCACTCTAATAACTCCACATAACTGTTCACTCTGATAACTCCACATAACTGTTCACTCTGATAACTCCACATAGCTGTTGACTAATGATTGACTGTTTTCAGCCCAGGACTAGTGCAGCAGCAGCCCCCAGCAGCCAGGCAGCCCCAGCAAGCCCAGACTGTGCAGGGTAGCTTTACGGTCATGCCAGGGACCGCCTCCCCGACGCTGGCAAACATGCGAGCAGCCTTGACCAACACACTCAACAAACGGGCTGGTCAGGTACTGGTCAAACAATTGGAGTCCTCGGTCTTTGGGCAGAGCTGCCAACTGTTACAAATCAAATAATAATTACAATAACACTTTATTGTCCATTAAAATATTACATAAAAATGGAAAATTGTCATCGCCACACCCTGCCTGCCTGTAAACGATTATAACAAACATTTCATGTCAAATCAAATTAACTTTATTATCTCAAATCTGAGAAATTACATTGGTGGCACATGCTATGTTTTAAGACAAATTGTTACCCTGTAAAGCCAAGCTTACAATTGCTACGCTCAAACAAATAATCACAAGCCTGCAACAGTTTGCTGTTTCTTGCGAGTGCTGGTACTCTTCTGATTCTCACTCCGTGTAGCGATCAGAATTTGTTTTGTCCACACTGAAAAGTGGCATAGCAGACACTCACTAGTGGCCATTATGTTTCTTTTTCTAAAAAAAAATTAAAAAAATGTATACATTATTGTGCGAAATAGCTGAAATGTGGATGTGGGGATTAACTTTAGACAGTGCTACACTACAACACCATTTGCTATGCGTCAAGTTTTGACTAAAAGTTTTAACATAGAGAGGGAATCAAGACGAGGGTCGTGGTGTGTGTGTGTGTGTCTGTGTGTGTGTAGAGCGACTTATACTAAACTACTGGACCGATCTTTAGGAAATAGCAGGGTTGTTATTTGGTATCGACAGTCGGGCAACCACTGAAACTGACTTCCAATCACCAGAAACTTTGTTGTCATAGGTGCCAAATTGCCCAATTTCCCAGAGTATCGAGAGAGGATAAAATCTGAGGTTTGTGTGAAATGGGGAAAAAGTCACCACTCTTTCAGGGTTGTGATTCCTTGAATTATGCAGAGCATGAACACTAGACAAAAGATAAGCAAAATATTTTGTGTTTGTGCAGATGCAAATAGCTCCGACAAAAGCAAGATTCATACATACTGTGGACAAAGAATACACGCTGCCCACTTGGTGAGTGATATTGTACAATATTCAGTTGGTAGATAAGTTGGTTGGCTGATGGTTTTATTTTGATGTTTCTTTTTTATTCTGGTTGATGACTTGTTGCTTTTTTGTGTGTGTTGACTCGCCAGAGTAATCTGTGAGTCTTACGTGACTTGTTTCTTGCAAAATAGAAGTGTCCCCTGTTTTTTGTTAGTAAAACATTGTTATCATGTAACACTACCTGTATACTGTTGTTGTTTTTTAATTGTAAAAAAAATACATAACACCTTTAATTGTTTAGGAAGAATTTCTTAATTAGTTGGTTAAACCTACTAGAAGTCTAGTTGTAAAAAAGGGGAAGTGGGGGGGGGGGGGGGGGGGGGGGCGGGTGTATTACCTTTGTATGCGAAATAGAAAGTTTATTTTCCAAGTATGTTTGAGTGTGTGTGTCTGTTTTCAGGCATGAATAAATCTTTGCAGGCCAGATATGGGGGTTTGTTGCAAAGTGGGGGTTTGTGTGTGTGTGTGTGGATACACTCGCATGTGTGTGTTTTCATAGATATCATTTTCAAACATGAACATTGCAGGCCAGAGATAGGGTTTGGCTCCAGGGTGCTTGCAAAGAAGTTCAACGACATCTGGTACCCTGGTATGGTCACAGATTTATCAAAACCTGAGGCCTCTACACATGCAGGGGAGGCAAGTTCTGTTTGGTTTTTTTCTTCCTTCATTGACTGCAACTCCCATGTGCACTTGGATTTGGCATGAGTTTGTTTGTTTGTTTGTTTGTTTGTTTAACGCCCAGCCGAGCACGAAGGGTCATATCAGGGCGGTGCTGCTTTGACATATAACGTGCGCCACACACAAGACAGAAGTCGCAGCACAGGCTTCATGTCTCACCCAGTCACATTATTCTGACACCGGACCAACCAGTCCTAGCACTAACCCCATAATGCCAGACGCCAGGCGGAGCAGCCACGAGATTGCCAATTTTAAAGTCTTAGGTATGACCCGGCCGGGGTTCGAACCCTCGACCTCCCAATCACGGGGCGGACGCCTTACCACTAGGCCAACCGTGCTGGTTTTGGCATGAGTGAGCTATTATAATTAAAGCTATTTTCCACCCTCTATCTTTGTAAAACAGTGGAACCCCCCTTTTAAGACACCCCCCCCCCCCCCCCCCCCCCCCCCCCAATTTAAGACCTCCCCCTTTTAACTCATTGTCTCCCAGGTACGGATATATTCACACCCACTCATATAGCTCCATCTGACCAGGTACGGATATATCTGCTCAGACTGTTAGCTTCAGTCGCTTCCTGTAACGTCCATCTAACGCCTGCATTCCAGCGTGTTGATACACAGTTCTACTCAGTTACTACAATTTTCGCCTTACGCTACTTACCTAATTTTCTCAGATTTGTTAAGGTCGTAAAAGGGGGTTCCACTGTACAGTATTTACTGCCATTGGTTGAAGTTTGTTCGGTGTGAAATTGTAAATGTATGTAAGGGAAGCACAAAACTATTAATCGAGCACCATTAGGCAAAAAAAAAAGTTGTGTGTTTCTGGTCACCCGACCCTACCTAGTTTTTTCCCGCCGACCCTAGACTTTTTTTATTGCATTTGTAAAAAAAAAATAAGCGTCAAAATGAAAGTAACAGACGGCAGACGACACAAGGGGGGTAAGCCCGCATCCCTTTTGTCTCATTTGTTTTGTAATGTGTTGTCTTTCTCTTTGTATAGTAAGTCCAGTCTCTTTGCGTCCCATCGATCTTTCCTTGGAGAGTACAATCTCTGCATGTTTTCAACAGCTTCATAATATAATCCATAGAGAGAGGCATAGTTCAAATGTTCCCTTTACTGTCACAATTTTAGAAGTAGAATTAAATTACATATTCTTACTCCGAATCACATAAAAGCATTGACGCAGTCTTACATGCTAAAGGTCTGAAAAGGCTACCCGTCTTAAACAATTTTAAAGGGGAGCAACCCAACACAAAAAGTGTAAATACAGGCATGGCAATGACCACCTACCCGGGGAGTTACCTCCCATCCGGGTTACGTGACGTCACTTCCCCTGTAAACACCACATGTCTTCATACGACATTTCAGCCTACAGCAGAGAGGTCGTCGAATTTTTGGCTCCGTGTGTGGCTGAGTGCTGGTGTTTGTAAGGACACCCACCGGCCGCCTAACCCGTCTTAACGGCTTGCCTTTACGTGTTTGGTGAGCTCTTTCCATTTTGGTCATTATTTTGACAAGAATGTTGTTGTAGTTGCTGACTTTTCGTCCGTTTTGCGGACTTGTAAAAATTTTTTCAGTAACGCATTTTGGGGCTCCATGTTTGCTTGTCAGCTTAGCTGACGGCGAATGTGGCACGGCCTATATTTTGGTTAGGTAAACCTTATTTTACCTCTTTACTTGCCTTCTGCTTTGTTAGTTGGTAAGCGCTTCCTTTTTTAGTCATTAGTTTGACAGGAAGTTTGTTGTAGTTGCTAAATTTTTCGTCCGTTTTGGACTTGTTAATTTTCAGTAACTCTTTGTTTTGCCGCCTGTTGTCTGCGTCAGCGCGTCTGACGGTGAGATAACATGGCTAGGTGTGTGTCATTGGTCTTTCAGACCATTGGCATTTGTTGTTGTTTCGTACTAAGCATGTATAACCGCTTTGTCCGTTACTTATTCTGCCCCAAATTAATTTGGGGGGCAGTTTAGCACGTCTGTGACGTGTCTTGCTTCTTGCTTTCCCTCTCTTGGCATCGGAGCGCGGCGCTCTGGTGTCTATACATGTTTTGCTCTCTTTTCCCAGAGTTTCGCAGTTTGGGAGGGAAGATTGCAGCTTCACACGCCGTCTCCAGCGTTGTACTTCCGCCGGCGGCGGGTGACGGCCGCTCTTTGGCTTCCTGTCGGCCACGGCTTCCGGTCGCGGGCCTTCAGCTGCGTCTGCTGCCTCCTTGGGGGGCATGGACGGTAAGTCGAACTGCTCCACTGGCTCTCGTGAAGCCACCGGACGCTCTCTTTTGAGCAACAGTTCTTGGTCGCAGGCTCACTACCTGCAAACTTCCTGCCCGTCAGGATATGCTGCTCGTCCTAGTTCCGATCGTATAGCGAGTAGGGCTATGACTGAGCAATGGCGGCTTCCGCTTGCGGGAGTCGCGTTTCCGGGTTTACCCGGAGGCGAAGGTCAATCTGGCACACCCACGAAGGTCCCTGCTGGTGTCGACTGCAAAACTTCCTGCTAGTCAGGATATGCTGCTCTTTCTAGGCCTGATCGCACAGCGTGTACGGCCGTGACTGAGCAATGGCGGCTTCCGCTTGCGGGAGTCGCGTTTCCGGGTTTACCCGGAGGCGAAGGTCAATCTGGCACACCCACGAAGGTCCCTGCTGGTGTCGACTGCAAAACTTCCTGCTAGTCAGGATATGCTGCTCTTTCTAGGCCTGATCGCACAGCGTGTACGGCCGTGACTGAGCAAGGGCGGCTTCCGCTTGCGGGAGTCGCGTTTCCGGGTTTTCCCGGAAGCGAAGGTCAATCTGGCACACCCACGAAGGTCCCTGCTGGTGTCGACTGTGGACTGGCCTTCGGGCCACCGGGCTTCCGGCCCCAGTCCTCGCAGCAGACGCTGCCGCTGTATGCGGCTTCGTCCGTTGCTTAATCTTCTGCTCTTTCTAAGCCTGTTTGCATTGCGTGCACGGCTGTGAATAGGCAAGGGCGGCTTCCGTTTTCGGGAGTCACGCTTCCGGGTTTTCCCGAAAACGAAGGTCCTCCATCCCGTGCACTCACAGAGGTCATGGCTGGGGTTGACCGTTGACTGGCCTTCGGGCGTTCTGGCCTCGGCCTTAGTCATCGCAACAGGCGTTTCCGTTTATGCGGCTTCGTCCGTTGCTTTTCCGGCTCCGCCCGGAGTTGCCGTTCCTCCCCCTGCTGCTTCTATACGGAGGTCAGTGAGTGAGGAACAGGATACGTCCTACGGACATCCGGACAGTCGTCATTCCGGTTTACCGGGAGCATAGGTCCTCCTTTGCGATTACACTGTGTGTCTCTACTGGAGTTGACCGCGGACTAGCCTACGGGCGTTCGGTCTTCTGTCCTCAGTCCACGCAACATTTGCTTCCGCATTGTGCGGTTTTGTCTGTTGCGTTTCCGGCTTTGTCCGGATGCATTGTTCTTCTTCCTAACACTGTTAGCGAAGTGAGGAACATCGGCTGGCCTATGGGCATGCAGGCTTTCAGCCTCGGCCGGGACGGTAGTCACTTCACTGGTCGGGTGTTGCGTCTACTGTCTATTCAGTTCTGGTGGCTTCGGATGTTACCTCCTCTTTGTCATACCCTCTTATGGGAGGGGTGAGACAGGACGGTTTCCGGTTGAACGGGTTTCCGGTTTTCCGGTTATCCTGTTCAGTGGCTTTCCACTGGCAACTGTGACTTCGGTCAGTGTCAGTTCTCTGGGCTATTCCGTTATACAGTCTTTAGCCAGAGACCAGACACGTTCTGTCGAATCTCTCGGCTTCTCTCAAGGCCTCGATGGAGATTACTTCCAGATTTTTTATGGAGGGACATTGGCTTCCTCTTTGGTTGCATTCAGCGATGTCGGACTTCCGTTCCGCGAGGGAGGAGTTTTTCCTACTTCCGGTTTGATAGTCACCTTCAATGTGGGTACCATCTTCCGCAGGTTTTGGCTGGCCATCTCCTACCGGAAGTGGTATCCACGGGTTCCGGTTCTGCTACTCGGTTTTCACGGGTCAGTTCCGGAACACGCGCAGCCTCGGCTGTCTTCGGCTACACAGGCTTCGTCTTTTGTCTGTCATAGGAAGTTCTCTTGGCTGAAGCTGGGTCGGATTTTGCTGGCGTCTTTGCTCTTCCGCGTACACCTTAATGGGAACGCAGGAACTTAGAGGAATTTGGACGTCAGTTTTTGGAATTTGCCTCTTTTTCGGGGATGATTGTCAGAGCGCTCTCGCGCTCTTTCCTGGAGTCACTGAACATTCCACGCTTAGTGTGTATCAGGACTCTGATGGCATCTCCACTCGTTCAGCCTGGCTAGGGCGAACGAAGAACAAAGAGGCTGTCCTCCCTTCACCTCTCTTTATAGTCGGGTGTAGGGAGGACTTGTTTCTCTCGCATGCTCAGGTCTCTGAGCAGGCTAGGAGGGACAATTGGGCTTTGACCGGAGTAGAGGGATCTGCTTTTTGAACTTCGGTGTTTTTACCAGAAAAGAAAAGTAGATCCCGTGGGATAGAGATCAGCGGATCTCTGACTTCTCTCTACAAGGGTTAAAGCAGAGCTGGCCTCCTCACGGGAAGCAGGCTCAGGCCTTGGGACGTTTTCAGCAGGCGGCCATTGGGCAGTCTCTGTCTGATTCTCGAGAATTAGATCACCTTTGGGCAGGGAGAAGGGCAGCCTTAGCAGCAAGCCTCTCTCCCCAAGGAAGTGCCCCCGATCACACCCCCCCCCCTCCGCCCCCACTTTGGTGATGGCGGGGCGGGTCTCCTCCTTGCAAGTTTTCATTGGATGGTCTCTGTACACAGCCAATAGTTTGTGGGAGTGGTGAGGTCGGGGGACTCCCATTGATCTAATGAGGGCATATTTGCTTATGCGTCAGCCGATCCTTTCACAGTGATCTAGGCCCATCAGCTCGAGCACCCGGTGAGGTCTCTTCTGGTCGGTGCTAGCGCTGTCCTTCGGTTATACTGCTTCAGTCCTCAGTTAGTGTGACAGCAGTTCAGCCACGGGCTGCTGCAGTGGCACTTCCGGTTTTACCGGAGAGGTTGTTTCTTCCACAGACGCTTCATAGGTACGTCTGAGTTTTGGAACAACGGCTGACCTTAGGGCATCCAGGCTTTTTAGCCTCGGCTGGTGCAACGGCCATTCCACCTGTGGGCGGTGATGGTTGTTGTTTTCCCTGTTCTTGTGGTTTCGGACTTCGACTTTCTTTCCTTTATTTCATCTTGGGCAGGAGATGAGATAGGACGATTTCCGTTTGAGTGGGGCTGCTGTTTTCAGGCTTCCCCGTTCTTCTCAGTTTGCCACAAGCTGCTGGACTTGGTCCTGGTCGTCTTTTGCAGACTCTGACTCCGTCTTTCTCTAGCGATCAGACGCGTTCTGGTGTTTCGTCCAAACTTAAGTTGCGCTTGAGTTGGCCTCGGAAGTAACATTCAGATTTCCCTGAGGGGACATTGTCTTTGGCAATGCATGTTGGAGGAGTCATTCTTTGTGGCTTATCTCCTCTCTCAGGTTTTTCGCTACCCCTCTCCTTTTGGCAGAGCGGTATCTAATGTTCCCGTTTTCCTTTGCTGTGGGCTTATAGCCCAGCATATTAGGTGGCAGCCGAAACTTATGTTTCGTATATTTACCTGGTACTTTGGATACTTTGGTACATGGCTGTTCCACGGGTTTTACGGCTCTCAGCCTGAGCCTGTGCTATAGTCTTCTACTCTGCGTGGTTCGACTATGGCATTTTCGGGCTGCGGCGTTTGCCGGTTGATCGCCGTGTCTGACTCTCAGTCTTTCAGAGGTAGACAGACACGGCTAGTTGGTCGGCTGGACTCAGGAATTTCTCCTGATTTGGCTACGAAGTTTACTTGGGGTTTTTGAGTTTCCTTCATTTACCTTCAAGCAGACTGTTCTGTAACAATCTGGCTTTTAGTCATTTTGTTTAGGGTCACCGGTCACTTCAGTTTTTGACCACAGTGATTTCTTCTCTTCTGAGGCTTACGCTATTTCGTAAGCCTCTGCTTCCTCGTATTGCTTCTCTCTCTGCTTTCGCATTGACTGTTAGGGCATTACGGGCGACCGTCTCTTTTGAGATCTTCCCGTCGAGGGGGGTTCTGGTACCTTGTACTCAGGTGTATCTCTCTCTCTCTTTGTTGGGTATTGGTCATTCTGCCTTGGTTTGACCTTTATCTCTCAGTCCTTTTGGGCTTCACGCCATTCCTAAGTTTGATTACTTTGGCGTGATCGTCTTATGGTCGCCGCGAGGTTTGTCCCTCACCTCACTGATCGGAATACCTTACGCATAGATCGTTTTTCAGTGCATGTGCATTTCCTTCCATCCGAAAGGGGGGGGGGGGGGGGCAGCTTGTCTTTCCCTCTACTTGGCTCGGCTTAATCCAAGGCTGGGTTCTCTTTCTGGGTCGTTTGGTCCAGGAGATTGGAAGAAGTGCTGGGCACACATTTTTGGCTCTCTGATGTTGTCTTTCGCAACTTTGGCCTGAGAGACATCTCGGCTGTCAATCAAGACGGTTCTCAGGTCCTTTCCTGCCTTTTTGGCAGTGGGCCAGTTCCTGGCTAGGGTTTAGAGTGAGTTAGATTTTCTTTCTCACTGGGCCCTTCCCTGACCTTTTGGCAGCAGGCCAGGGTTTTGGCAAGGTTTTAAGAGTGTGTTTGGTTTTTCATTCCCACCGCCTTGTTGAAGCTATCTGCTTTTATGTGATTCGGAGTAAGAATATGTAATTTAATCGAAAATTTTTAAGTAAATTTTCATTTCATTAATATACTTACCCGAATCACATAGTGTATTCCCTCCCGCCAACCCCGCATATGATTTTTTAGTCTATTAAGTCGTATGAAGACATGTGGTGTTTACAGGGGAAGTGACGTCACGTAACCCGGATGGGAGGTAACTCCCCGGGTAGGTGGTCATTGCCATGCCTGTATTTACACTTTTTGTGTTGGGTTGCTCCCCTTTAAAATTGTTTAAGACGGGTAGCCTTTTCAGACCTTTAGCATGTAAGACTGCGTCAATGCTTTTATGTGATTCGGGTAAGTATATTAATGAAATGAAAATTTACTTAAAAATTTTCGATTTAAAAAGTCGTGTAAAAGCATGTACATGTACATTCTGATCAATCTCCGTGTCCGTCAAAAAATACACTGCACACACTAACACTGCCGCGACACACCTACAAAGCTGTTTTGAAAAAGTCCAGAATGTTTGTCTGACGCTGCTCAGAATTGGCACACTTCTCCACTGTACACTCCAATTTGGAGATCATATCCAAGTCACAGACATCGCTGCACTTTGCCTGCAAGTAGTGACGTAGGGTATTGGCAGCAACACGTGCTTCTGTGGCAGTTGGTGTTGGGAGCGGTTCTTGATCAACACAGCGGCGGTGGCTGTTCCGTGCACCTCCCGCTGTTTGTTCAGAGTTCGCTCATCACGCGATGTGCACTTGTGTTTGTGTATTTTTGTGTATTTTTGTCTTTGGAGACAATTATTGACATCAGTTCGTTGTAGCGTTGTGACTTTTAGAGACAAAACGGCTCTGGGGCAATGAAAACGTGTTTGTTAAGATCGGGGTTCGTTATGCAAATGAGTTCAAAAGGTTCGATGTAGCTGGAAAGTAACAAGTAAGAAATAGAAGGCTGTCTGCCGGGAAATCAATGGCAGTTTGTTAAAAGAGGGATTTCTTTATACCTAGGTTCGTTATAGCTGGATTCCACTGTATAGTGAAAGAGTTAAGAAAGGAATGTGATTTTGTTTTCAGTGGAAATTCCGTGTGAAGTTTGACGGGAAAGGGCTGAAGGTCCTGACAGGTCTCCACATCGCGTACCGAGATTCCATCAGCCCCAAGGCCTTCCTGAAAGTGGGCACCAGAGTTGCAGGTACACAATGCAATACAATTACTGTACTATTCAGACTATAAGGCACAACTTTTCTCATCAACTTTTACCCCTGCGCCCTGTTGACCGTTATCGCCTTCTGTGTGGCTGAAGAAGAGTACACATGTACCCACATCGCTATACAAGGAAACATAACACTCCCTCTCTTGTGATGTGCATGTTTCTGCTACTATGACCTTACCAAAGTTTCCTCTCAGACATCAAAGGTGTCGGTCTCATTGTCGAAAACTCTGTCATTGACCGGGGTCAGAAGGTCAGTGTCTGTAAACTACGGCAGGCAGCTGGTCTCAGCTGAAATATCGGTCATTGACCCGAGGTCAAAAGGCCAGTCAGCAGAGGTTTTGATCTAACAGCACATTGGAAGCTAACATATTTCCACTCTGTATACATCCTTTGACTTGCAGTCAATACAGGGGAAGCGCTTATTGTGTGGATTATTCTCATTTTAACCTTAAAAATGGGAGTTGCGCCTTTTAGATTTACAGTGAAGCGCCTTGTAGTCTGAAAAATATGGTATATGTACTCTATCTCCCAAGAGAAATGAAAGTGTGATGTCAGAATTCGGTTGTGAAATGCTGTTCTTACAGTTATACCACCGCCACCACCACTGCAACCCCTTATCCACCAGAAACTCCTACCCCCCACTCCACCCCCAGTTATGTTTTAGCACTTTATTTCCACCTGATGAATCTTTATACAGTGGAACCTTTCAGAACCTCCAAAAATCTAATAAAAATCGGGTCTTAAAAAAGAGGGAGTCTTAAAATGGAGGTCATTTTACAGAGGTTATGAACAAGTCTGAGAAATCAGGGTCTTAAAAGGGAGGGAGTCTTATATTGGGGGGTCTTAAAAGGGGGGTTCCACTGTATTGCATGCAGGAATCGGACTCCTGCACTCTAAATTGAAGTGTTCCAAGTTTGAACACCCTTTCTGTGACCAGTTTTAAACACAATGTGACATAGTAGTATTAGACTTAGTGCATTGTTCTTCTAGCAAAAGTAGCGTGCATGGTTAATTTCAACACTAGTGTTTACCATGTGTGCTACTTTTGCTAGTAGAATTATGTACTACTAGAGGAATACCCGCTTCGCCGGGTAGCCGGCTTTGCCGGGATGAAATACTTAGAGCCGTACGCCGGCTTTGCCGGGTCCGAACAATGGACCCGCCAAGCTTAGGTCCCTCCCAGATTCGTGGAATGGGAACAGCACGAAAATGATTCAGTGGCCATAATGCCATTCCTGACCATATCGAGTCCCATCCTTGTCGACGAATGTAACCGTGTTAATCACCTTTGGAGGCGAACTCCACTCAAACAGGATTGAGCAATTTAGAGCTTATCTCTAAGCCCTTTTGATCTGTTATGGCTTCTCAAAGGAAGGCCAGTACATACAAATACACAAAAGCCGCCAGACCACATCACAAACAGAACTGAAAAATCCACAGGTGTTGCCCACATAGAGAGAGAGACACACACACACACACACACACACAAACACAGAGAAGCCGTATATATAGAGAGATAGATGACAGTGTATTTTTCGCGTGGCTATAAATTGATTCGACCTTTGCACTTTTACAGTGAGGATAATTTACGGGTCCAATTTATGTTCTGGACACTGCGGTGACCTTCTAAAAATAGTAACAGAACGCCGGGAATATCCGAAGATGCCCCACTCATACTATAGTGCACCATACGAAGGAAGGGAGGTAAACACTGAAAACCTGGAGAAGATAAGGAAGAGTTACTTATAATGGTGAAATGAACACAAAAACCAAAATTGGTTTAGCGCTGCGCGCTGAGAGCACGTGTTGAAATATCTCATCGATGATATTGTGTCCGGGGTGTAGCTGAATACGGTGTCCAAATTTGAAAAAGATCCACCGAGAACTTTGGCGTTGTGATGTGGTGTAGCGGCTTTGGTGTGTCGGTATGGGGGCCCGGGTAGCTGAGGTGGAACCAAAATCGGTTCAGCGCTGCGCGCTGAGAGCACGTGTTGAAATATCGACCAGGTTGTGTCCTGTCCCGGGTCTACCTGAATATGCCCACCAAATTTGAAGCAGATCCATCGAGAACTTTGGCCGTGCATCGCGCACAACCACACACACACACACACACAGACAGACAGACAGACAGACAGACACAAGTCGTATATATATATAGATGTCTCACTGTATTCTTCTTCTTTCTTCTTCAGCGTTCCAGAATTGTTCTGGTTACGTGTGAGCTCGTTTGCCCATTTGGGTTCTCCACACTATACTCTGAGAGTATAGTCAGCTCACTCCGCTTTCGTTGAGTAGGCATGCTGGGTATTTTCGTGTTTCCATAACCCACCGAACTCCGACATGGATTACAGGATCTTTTCCGTGCGCACTTGGTCTTGTGCTTGCGTGTACACACAAGGGGGGTTAAGTCACCAGCAGGTCTGCACATAAGTTGACCTGGGAGATCGGAAAAATCTCCACTCTTAACCCACCAGGCGGCAGCGACCGGGATTCGAACTCATGACCTCCCGATTAGCAGGCCGATGTCTAACCATTACGCCACTGCGCCACAGTATTCAAAACTGGTTACAGAAAGGATGTTTAAAAGGGGAACACTTCAGTTTAGAGAGTACTGCTTTGTGCTAGTTCCAGAGGTGATAGCATCGAAATGGAATTACAACAATATACAGCAGCTATCAACAAGTTAAGTATGTGGTGTTTCTAATTAGCAGTGAATACTTTCACAAAAATTTCCTTATGTGTATTGAGATCCACAACGCAAAAGATGACATTTTCTTGGGAACATAACTTGCCCTCCAAGTAAGTCCTGCAAATCGGGGATAATGCGGCTCCAGCTGAGATGGTGTGAAGGTGCATGCTTGTGGAACGGGCTGTAAGGAATACAAGACAGCGATGTCTGTTGATGAATGGGATTGTAATGTGCATTAGCTGTGCTGTTCATTTAGCACATGTTACAGCGCTGTATCGAGATGACGAATCCACTGCCGGGAGTTCCATCTACGCTGGCATTGTGGCAGAAGCTCCCAGCCTCAAGAACCAGAAAAGGTATGGAGTTTCCGTGTGCATGGAACAAATAAGGCCAAAAAAAAAAATAGGTCTGTTTACGGTAACCCGACCGACCCTATTTTTTTCGCGCGACCCTAGACTTTTTTTTGGCATTTGGGGGAGAAAAAAAAAATCTTTTGGTTTTTTTTGCAAAATAACGTAAAAATGTGGTTTTTTGGAGAAAAAAATAAAAATAAAAATACCGACCTACCGACCCTATTTTTTTGGCCTATGTTACCGTAAACAGACCTATTTTTTTTTTTGGCCTAACTGTAAAGTATGTTGCATTTAACTGGGTCTTGTTGTTCTTGTTGTCGTTGTCCTTTTAATAGAATTGTTTTCTGGTTTTTTTTTCGTATATGCAACTGCAAGGAGTGTATGGATGAATGAGTGAGGACAATTACCATTGACTGTTATGCTATATCTTGTTTTTGTGGTTGGGGGGAAATGTTGGTACATTGTTCATTTCTTTTTGTGTATTTTGTATAATGGCGTGTTTGCTTATTGGGAGCAGCTTTGTTCTTAAAGTGTTCGAGGCTCCTTGCTTTTTTCTAACATTTGCTGTGAGTGGTGAACGTTTTTTGTTTTGTTTTGTACATGTTATTCTGGGCGGAGAAATAGCTCAGTCGGTAGCGATGCTGGCTTCAAAACCAGTTGTCGGTGTCGGCGTGGGTTCGATCCCCACGTTCGGCGAGGGATTTATTTCCAAGAGTCAACTTTGTGCAGACTCTCCTCAGTGTGCACGATAAAGAACCCAAGTTCACAGCGAAAGTCTCAGTGCTTCGAAACATGAATACACGCATGCAGGAGAGAAAAAAAAAGGGTAGCGCCGTATACTGTATGGCAGCTCGCTATTCCCAGGGAGAAAACAGCCTGAATTTCCATGAGTGTAACCTCACAGGACTATATGTAGAGGTTACATGCCGAGTCTCAGTGATTATAAAAAATAATGGTCGAAGTTAGCGGATCATGAAAAATGCGAGCTTCAGCGAGCTTTTTCATGACCGCGAACTGAGACAATTATTTTTAATAATCACTGAGACGAGGTATGTAACCTCTTTATTCCTCCTTTCTTCAGTTATTCAAAGAAAAGAGGAGTTTTTGTGCGAAAGTTTGATCGAATCAAATTCACCCAACCAGTCTATCTGCGCAGGCGATCGATTAATACGCGGTTGCATAGTTCCGTGCAAATCATTCAATTCTGTTGACACTTCTTGTCAGTTTCCATGTTTTGAACTAAAATCAAGTACACAGTTATGTTGTCATTCTGCTGTGGCGGTAAAGGCAGATAGTGTGTGTTCTGTTCATGTTTTGGTATCGCTCAGGAAATGTTCTTTCCTCGAATGTGACTAGCAGACGAAGTTTTACACCCGTGTTCCAACGTGAAAAACTGTATGAAGTTCAGTTTTCTGGGGCAAAATAGTGTATGAAACCGCTGCATGTTCTTTAAGTTGATTAAATGTTTGCAATTGATTGCGTGTGATCTGTTAATAAAATGAAATATTGTTGAAAACTGACCGTCGGATTGCAGTCTTGTCGATGCAGCCGAAATCTGGAAGGGGAACTACTTGTGTCGCTAGACAAAGTATGAGAGTTACTTTTCCTTGGAATCTTGCTCGGGATAAACGATTGTGCACGGCAGATCTGAATTCAGAAAACAACCAAACTCATGGATTTTATATTGAGATTCATGAGTTCAAGCCTGTAGTTGCTGGTTTAAATGCGGTATGGTTGTATTGTTTGCTCCAGAAATGTATATTTTGTACATTAGAGTGTTCTGAACTTTTGAGTCGCAAAAAGTAGATCCACAATGTGTACAGTCTCTACCCATGAGCTATCGAAGATTCAGGCCCGTTGTTGGGTAAGTGATTTTGGTTGTTGGGTAAGTTACCGAAAAATAACTAGCCCTACAAGTTTACAGAGAGAAAGAAGCAGAGGGGGGAATAATAATTTGTTATCCTTCTGTTGTTGAGATTGCTCTAGATTGTGTCATTAGCCAATTGTTGATGTTTTTGATCAAGAAATTGTATTGTTGGTTGTAAGTGAACATTGAATCTGTTTATCCAGATTGTAGATGTTGTAAGTGAACATTGAATTGTTTATCCAGATTGTAGATGTTACTTGATTTCAGTGATTGTGATTGAGTACTAGTGTGAATGAGTACTGTACTTGTTTTTCAGATTCCTGGTGTTCTTTGATGACGGCTATGCACAGTACTGCTGGGCCAAAGAGCTGCACAAAGTGTACTATCAGAGTGAGTCATTATACTTTATTTCTATTTTTGGCCAAAATATGAGGCAATTTGGAAAAGTTATGAAACTAATGACTTGGTATATATGATTAAAAACAGGTAATGGCATGAAAATAAATGTTGTTATATGAATGCTAGGATGAAGTTGAGGGTAGGCGTTGTGAGAGAGTGGCACTGGGGCATACCCTGACGTGACTACCTTTCTATTTCAACAGGTGAAAATGTATGGGAGGATATTCACCCAGACTCTCAAGAGTTCATCAAGGAATACCTGAAACAGTACCCTGAGGTAAGTCAGTGAAAAATAGTCATTTACATCATGCAAACTGTATTTGTTAAAAAACATCAGTGTACGTGGGAGTTTAGCCCATGAACGCAGAAGAAGAAGAAGTATCTGTTACAGTTTAAATCTTCACCCAGGCATACCTGTCAAGCTCTTGTGGACTCTCACCTTAAGATTTTGCTCACAAAACCATAAGTTTGCCATGCACCAAAACGCATAAGACAACGTGCAAAACTGCAGAAGTCGTTAGATTAATCACCACAAGAACTAAATACATGCATACATACACACAAAAGCAAGAAATCAGCCTTATTTCACACACAATAAAAAAAACACCACTTTTCTCAACACTGAACTGCACTGTTTTGTGTAATTTTGAAATGCAAAGCATGTTTAAATGTAAATTGTACCGAGAATCACCTAAATTGTACAAAGACGGCACACATCCAACCAGACACATTTACACCCCTCACAAAAATTTCACCAGAATGCACAAAAACACCACATGATAGAAAAGGCACAAGACAAGTGTGTTTTAACAACATGCATTCATTGAGCACATGCACAGTGATGCAATCATGAATGGAAACCCCCACCACAATGTGCAAAAGAGAACATTTTAGCCAAACAGAACATGTAAAACACACAAGTTACAAGCCAGAAACTCATGTGTGTCTCAACAATCAAGGACAAATACCAGATCAACAAAAATATGACATGTGAATGCTTTAGTTTGAGGTCGCGCATGTTCTAAAAACAAGTCGTATATAATAATGATCGGTTGTGACAAACATCCGGTGCCAACTTTCGCTCTCTACCTCTTCGAAAATGCATCACAACTCCCTTATTTTTATTTATATGGCTTCACACTTGGTACAACGTGAGAAATTACTGTGTAGATACTAGAACAATTAAGTAGATGTGCAACGCCAAGGCACTGCATACCCCAGCGAAAGACAAACTTCTCTCTTACTCTCTCTCTTTCTCTCTCAAACACACACACACACACACACACACACACACACACACACACACACACGAACACACACACACACACACACACACACACACACGCGCACACACACACACCCCAAGTTACACACGTACACACATACACACTCACTCACACGCACTCACTCACTCTCACAAACACTTCATACACACAAAACACACCCCCATACGCACATATAGACAGACGGACATAAACACCTTTGCAAACAAACACACATACACACACACATACACTTACGCACACGCACATACACACACCCACCCACTCTCTCTCCGACTTTCTCTCTCTTTCTCTCTTATACAAACAGACACACACACACACACACACTGTACATACGCACGCACACACACACACACACACACACACACACACACACACACACACACACACATTGACTCACACAAATCTCATGCACACAAAACACACACTCATACGCACATAGACCGGCACGGTTGGCCTAGTGGTAAGGCGTCCGCCCCGTGATCGGGAGGTCGTGGGTTCGAACCCCGGCCGGGTCATACCTAAGACTTTAAAATTGGCAATCTAGTGGCTGCTCCGCTTGGCGTCTGGCATTATGGGGTTAGTGCTGGGACTGGTTGGTCCGGTGTCAGAATACTGTGACTGGGTGAGACATGAAGCCTGTGCTGCGACTTCTGTCTTGTGTGTGGCGCACGTTATATGTCAAAGCAGCACCGCCCTGATTTGGCCCTTCGTGGTCGGCTGGGCGTTAAGCAAACAAACAAACAAATACGCACATAGACAGTCGAACACACACACCTTTACAAACAAACACCATATACACACAAACATACACACAAACTCAGACACACACAAACATACACACAAACACATTCACACACACACACACACACACACACTCTCTCTCTCTCAAACACACACATACACACACACACCCACGCACACACACACACACACACCCCAAGTCACACACACACACATACACACACTCACTCACACGCACTCACTCACTCTCTCACAAAAACTTCATACACACAAAACACACACCCATACGCACATATGGACAGACGGACATACACACCTTTACAAACAAACACACATACACGCACACACATACACTTATGCCCACACACACACTCACACACACACGAGTACAGACTCGTGCGCGCACACACACACACACCACACACATACGAGTACAGACTCATGCACGCGTGCGCACGCACACACACACACACACACACACACACACACAAACAAATACGCACACACACACACACACACACACACACACACACACACACACACACACACACACACACACACACACAGTAACACTAACACATGTGCTCAAAATGAACACAAACACACACGCTGCGCGAGAGAGAAAGACTACAGGGAGGCATGACGTCATAATGCAATAATTGACGTCAAAGACTTTTGACCGTGACGTAATCTTCTCACGCGAGCTTTATCCATAGTCTTGAACAACCACACACAAATAGACTTGGAAAGTACAGAATTTTTACCCGTCCAAAGCGGCCTTGGGTGGCGTTTGCTGAAAAAATGGGGGCGACTATTGCACCCACCGTATTTTTGTTAGTATGGTCCCAATTTTTGGTGAACTTCCATCTCCAACTGTAGCACGTAGCCGGGCACAAAGAATCCTTCTTTATCATGTATTATCGGTGTGAACATTTCTCAAGTCGATTACAGTATGTGGGATACCTCCAGCTTCGCTGGGACAAAAATATGACATGTAAATGCTTTAGTTTGAGGTCGCGCGTGTTTTAAAACAAGTCCAACATGATCGGATGTGACAGAAATCCTTTCACTTTCAATTGCAAGCTGTTCGAAAATGCATCACAACTCCCTTAGTTTCATTTCTATGGCTTAAAACTTCGCACAACGTGAGAAAATACCTTGAAGATACCGAGAACAACAACAATAGTACATGTAACTGCTTTAATTTGTGGTCGCGTGTGGTCAAGCGTGGTCGCACAGTACTCGGTCAGATCGCGCTGACGGTGTGCACATGCGTGTTGCCTTGTACTTCTGCCGGAACAGTTACCGCGAGATTTTGTAGCTGTTACTTTGTTCTCGGACGAACCTTTGTGATCTTTTTTTATTTGACCAAATTGTTTTGTAAAAACCGTAAGATCTTCGGCATACGCCGTAAGACTTGAAAAACATCAAAATTCCATAAGAATTACGCGAAAAACGCAAGACTTGACAGGTATGCCCAGGCTTGACTTCAGTGGATCCCCTTTAACCCCTTGACTGCCGCGATTTTTTTCATTTGCCGCATTCTATTTGCCAGGGACGAAAGTCATAACACAGTATACTGTTACTAAAAGTGCTATAACTTTTGTATTTTTTGAATTAGAGATGTCAAATTTTACACAAATGTTCATCAGATATGTAACTTTTAGAAAATAAAATCAAATAAAATTAACACATTACTAAAAGTGTGATTCTGCTTGAAAGCGTGTGCATTGTGTATGAAAATCAGCGTTTTCATATGTCACATTATGTCCAAGACAAAAAGATGGGAGGTTTACATTAGCTGTTTACTCACCAAGTCACTGCCAGAACACAAACTTTGTGTGGTAGGCCCTGAAGCACACGGACAGACACAAGCCTGGTATAAAATCCCCATCACCTGATGCACCTACCACGTTTCTCACAACAAGAGGATGGTGACCACTTCTTTCATCTTCGTCACTCGAAACTGAAGACTCTCCATCATCATATAGATCCCCATCAACACTGTCATCATTGTTCATAATCTCATTCAAAACTTCTAGAGCTGATAAGCGCTGGAAGGGCCGTTTTCTTCCACCAGAATTCGAACATCCACCGAGGTCCGCCATCTTTGGTCGCATTGATAACTTTGTTTTGGTAATCTCGAGAAATCACGTTCAATTCGCGGAAAAATAAACTGAAACCAGATTGTTAAAGGTGTGCAACTCCTCCCCAGTGTTTCTTCCAACACTGGGAGCACTTGCCTCCCTTTAATCGTGTTTGTGCTTCTCATAAACCAACGACGCCCTAAGTACGTATGTGACTCCTAGATATGCGTCCGGGATATCAAGTGTACCTACGAGTGACACACGTAGCAGGCAGTCAAGGGGTTAAGACTGCCGAAAGTGAGAAATCAGGTCTTAAAAGGATGAGAGTCTGAAAACGGGGGTAAATGTTCGAACAGAAAATCTGAAAGTCTTAAATTTGGGGTCTTAAAAATAGACTTGTCATGTGTACCAAGTAAGCAAAGAGAAGCATGTGTCTGTCTGGCGCATTTTAGGGGAGAAAAGTTTAGGGGAGAAAAGCAGTGTTTGTTGAAACAATTACGCAGGTAAAAAGACAAGTTTTTGAAAGTTTCCATGGGTTTTGATTTCACTCTCTTGGTTGGCTAGATCGACATCCTGAACATGCTCACCTTTAGCTTGTCCTTAATTGAGCCCAAGGTCGACTATGCAAAGACTTCGCAAAGTCTTTTTTCCCGAAAACTCACTGCTAAAGCTCCGTTGGGCCAGCTTCAAGAAGTATATTTCTGTAGTTGACTTCGCTCAGTTAAATCATTGTCTCCCAGGTACGGATATATCCGTACCCACTCATATGACTATCTGACCAGGTACAGATATATCCGCTCAGACTGTTAGCTTCAGTCGCTTCCTGTGACGTCCATCTAACGCCAGCATTCCAGCGCGTTGATACACAGTTACGACACAGTTACTACAATTTTGGGTGACCTGCTACAGCACAGCTGGTCTCGGCAAAAAAAAACAACTGGGTCAACATAGGTGGGGTAGAAAGTGTTAAGGACAGGCTTTAACCATGAATTTCTGATGAAAGAGTTGTTTCCTTTTTTTTTGTAGAAAATATTTTTCTTTGTTGTTTGTGATACAGTGGAATCCCCCTTTTTACGACCTCCAAAAATCTGAGAAAATCAGGGCTTTAAAAGGAGGGAGTCTTGAAATATAGTTAAATTTACAGAGGATATGAACAGAAAATATGAACAAAATAAGGTTTAATAAGGAGGGAGTCTTGAAATGTAGTTAAATTTACCGAGGATATGAACAGAAAATATGAACAAAATAAGGTTTAATAAGGAGGGAGTCTTAAAACGGGTGGTCTCACAAGTGGGGTTCCACTGTATTCATAGCGGGATCTCTGTCTTTTTTCCACAGAGACCAATGGTTCGCCTTATGAACGGACAGATCGTGAAAACTGAGTGGAACGGACGCTGGTGAGTGGACATCACATTTTACTGACACTTTGTGTCACTTTCTTTTATTCACTCTGTCCTGATTAAATAGCGTCGGACAGATCGGACCCAGATTTGTTTTTAACCCAGTATTTTGTGGGTTGCCAAAGTTTCTCTGTTAAGATAAAGAATTTATCTAATATCAAACACAATCAGACTGTGTTTCTAACATTTGTCTAATCAGACAAAAGAGAAGTCCCTTGCTTGGCCATTTTCCTGCAATGATACAGTGAAAAACGGCCCAGGAGGTGTCTGTCAATATGACCTGTGTTGTATAATCTTTCAGAAATAGTTTTGGATTTATTTTTTCTTTCAGAAATGTGTTACACCGTTGCAGTGAAATGATGTTGGTCTGTTTGTTTTTCTGTGCGGGGATGTATGTCATATATGTAATCAAATGGTTGCTGTCGCTAGGTGGACAGCCAAAGTGATGGAGGTAGACGCCAGTCTGGTCAAGATGTATTTCCAGGCCGACAAACGCACAGAGTGGATCTACCGGGGCTCCACCCGCCTCGAACCCCTCTTCAAAGCACTAGTGAGATTTTTTAATCTGCAGGCACAAAAAAAGAGGTGAAGTTGGGACGGTAGGGGCTGCTATGCAGAAGTAAAGTTGGGAATGGAACACTGGGGGCTGAACTCTATGCAGAAGTAAAGTTGGGAATGGAACACTGGGGGCTGAACTCTTTGCAGAAGTAAAGTTGAGAATGGAACACTGGGGGCTGAACTCTATGCAGAAGTAAAGTTGGGAATGGAACACTGGGGGTGAACTCTGTGCAGTAGTAAAGTTGGGAATGGAACACTGGGGCTGAACTCTTTGCAGAAGTAAAGTTGGGAATGGAACACTGGGGGTGAACTCTTTGCAGAAGTAAAGTTGGGAATGGAAAACTGGGGGCTGAACTCTATGCAGAAGTAAAGTTGGGAATGGAACACTGGGGCTGAACTCTGTGCAGTAGTAAAGTTGGGAATGGAAAACTGGGGGCTGAACTCTATGCAGAAGTAAAGTTGGGCATGGAACACAAGGGGCTGAACTCTGTGCAGTAGTAAAGTTGGGAATGGAAAACTGGGGGCTGAACTCTGTGCAGAAGTAAAGTTTGGAATGGAACACAAGGGGCTGAACTCTGTGCAGTAGTAAAGTTGGGAATGGGATAGAATTACATTGGAAGGTCAAATGTCCGGTTTGGTTTCAGGTGCAAACAGTATCTAAATGAAAAGTATTTTATTTGTGTTAAATGCTTATGCACCTTTAAGTTTTTAACAAGTGATGTATCTTACTTTTAGCATTTTTTACTCATCTATTACTGATTTTTGCAATTGTGCATATTCAGTTTGAGGTCGTGCATCACCCGCAACCGTTTGAAAATGTTACAGTTGAAAAATAATGTCAGTTGATTGCTAAAGGCAGTGCTGACCACAGGAAGTTCGCACCATATGAAGATATATTTTTGATGAAGTTCTGCTTTAAATTGCTGAGATGTGTTTTGAAAAGCCCAGGATATTCACATACAGTAGGGTTCACGATACGACAAGACTATATATTTTTGCAAACGAACAGCCTTTTTTTTTCCGTACAATTTAGGCTAACGCAGAAGCAATCAAGGCGGCTGGAACGTCGAAGGGGAGGCGACTCAACATGGGCATGAAGGGACCCAGTAAGCCAACGGTGGAGTACACTCGTGGAACTTCATCAGATGACTCGCAGAAAAGTGAGTTGATGTGGGCATGATAGGTAAACTTGTGCAGGCTGAATGCATTCTACAGACACCGCCCAGATACGAGGGCTGTTACATTATTATTTAGAATCCAGGCTCCTGGCAATATGGCGTTAAATACAAAAGCATGCCGTCAAATAATAGACTATCGTGAGGCTTGACACAAAAAAATGAAGTTCCAGAGTTATGTCGTTTTCATATGGTCTACTCGGGAAGATACTGACCGCGCAATGTATAAGATTGCGTCATGAAGCTCAATTTCGCGATTTCGGAGCCATAACTTACAATAACTGCAAAACAAGGGTTAAAAGAGGCCGATGTGCATGAAAGTGTGATGGAATGTTTTAGAATGAACGCTCTTTGTAGAGCCGTGGTGTAAAACTTGTACAGCAAATTCAAACGGGGTAGACGGAGCCTCGAAAATGATACCCACCCTGGTCTACTCATTTCATCCGTTATCCTTGAAAACATTGGCGCTGTTGAACAGATAAAAAGAGAAGATCACTCAATCATAATCAGGGAGATGCAATATGCCCTTGGCATTAAAAGCTCTGCATTTGAAAAGATCTTACACAAATATTAATGGCCCCAAAACGATTTGCCGGTTGGGTACCACATAAACCCAGTGACGGGAAAAATAGGGGTAGGGCAGAGTGTTGCCTGACAATACTTGAACAAATCAGCAGTGGCTTGTCCAAATCAACATGGAATATCGTCAGTGGTGACAAAACCTGGATTGATTAGTTCCACTCTGAAACCAAACAACTGTCGTCTGTTCGGGTGTTTAACCAGGTGACCCAACCCCTGCCAAGTTCAAGTAACAAGAAGCCCTAAAAATTGTTTGCATCTTTTGTCGCTAAATCAAGGCATTTAAACACTGTGACTCTTGAGGACAGGCATACAGTTACGTCTGACTGCTGTGTCCACCACTAATGGTCGAAAATATTTGAGGCTTGGCACAAACACCGTCCAAACACGGGTATTCGAGGGCTTACGCTGTAACATGACAGCGCACCTGTGTATACTGCCTTTGCGACAACAGATTTCTTAGCACCAAAGGGAGCACTGTTGCTGGTTGCATCCACCCTATTTTCTTGACATCTCCCCAGGCTAGTTCAGCCTGTTCTCGGATTTCAAGAAATAGCCGCGGAAACCCGGTTAGAGACCCCTGAAGACTCTATCCGAGCCTTCACGAGGGCCATACCAGGTATAGCTGATGTCACGTGGTCCCAGGCCAGAATGAGAACGTTTGAGAGGATGACCGGTTGGGTGTTCGGCTGGGGAAGGATTGATCTAGAAAATAGCCTGGTTAGATTGTTGGTATGTGTTTCCGTTTCTGAGATTCTAAATAATTATGGAACAGCCTACGTAGGTGGGTGGACGTGGGTTTGATAGGTTAACTTGTGCAGACCGAATGCCTTCTACAGATACCGCTCAGAAAGGTAGGCCTGCTGTCGATCTTGGTGGGGATGCTTATACCAAATACAGAATAATTTATACAGATGACACATTCAAAAGAAAATGTCCAAGACAGTTTTTTTGTTCTCCGGGAGCTTCCACAGATGACTCGCAAAAAGGTGTGTTGATGTGAACTTCATAGGTAAACTTGCACAGGTCGAATGCATTCAACAGATGGCTCCAAGATACATAGGTTTGATTTGGTCATGGTGGGTAAGTTGATACGGGTGAACTTGATGTGGTTAACTTGTACAGACTACTTACATTCAAAAGAAGATGGCCAAAACTGTGGGGTTGATATGTACTGAATAGGTAAACTTGCACACAGTCTACACACTCACCATGAGTTTTGGGTGTCACTTCAAGTTTTGTGCTAGGATGATATGTTAGCAGTGTGTAAACAACATTTCCATCATCTCACTTCATTTCTGTCTTCATCACTCAGCAGCGGCTAACAAGGGGCAACCTCCCAAACCACCAACAGCATCAGCAACAACAACAACGCAAACAGGACAACAGCCAGGGGGAGAGAAGAAGCGTCCTGTGGCACGGAAGAGCACGTCCGGGGTCCCCAGCCAGTTCAAACCACCCAAGGGCCCTCGCTCAGTGGTGGCAGAAGAGAATTTCCCTGGCACCTTACCGGGTTGGAAGGCCCCGTGGCTCCAAAAGGATCGCCGACAGGCAGCACAGCCACAGCAGAAGAAACCCCAGGGTGCAGGTGAGATGATGTGTGTATGCAGTAGATTGTACCTTGACTGGTAAGTTGACTGAAGAAATTGATGGATACCAGGTGCTTGTAAAGGGATGTGGGAGAAAAGGGAAAACTGCGATTAGAAGGTGAGGAGATTGCGGTGTGTGTGTTTGTGTGTGTGTGTGCGTGTGCGGTGTGTGTGTTTGTGTGTTTGTGTGTGTGTGCGTGTGTGTGTATGTGTGTGTGTTCTTGTGTGTGTGCATGTGTGTGCGTGCGTGTGTGCATGCATGCGAGTGTGCATGTCTCAGCATTTCCATTTGTGTCTGTACCAGTGCTGTGTGTGTTACTGTTAGAGTCTATACTTCTTGCCGCCAGGACTGTCTGCCGTCATGAACGCTTTATTGCAATATATACAGACTCTTCTTTCTCTGCATCTGCAGGCTACAACTCCATCATAGTTCATATCGATGTCGTCATGGAATTTTGGCGTAACTCATTTTAGACAGCTTTTCAGCAGAATGCTATAACTGATTATTTTTTTATTATGAAACAAGAGTTTATACAGAGACGGAAGCCATGTCCCACCCCCGTGTCATCACAATGGCACGTAAAAGACCTTGGTCATTCTGCCATAAGTGCAGGTGGCTGAATACACCTAAACACGCAGACACCTGGGTAGCGCGACTCCGTTGCTGCTAGCTTTCCACTGGGAGGAAGCGACCCGAATTTCCCAGCGATGGGACAATAAAGTAATGAAAAATGAAAAATGAAAATGAAAAATATTTGTACCTGGTATGGATCGACAGATAAAATAATGATTAATCATGTATTGTCCATCGTATTTTAGATTATATTTCTCACTGAGAATGATTTACTTAGTCTAAAGCACAAAAACATCAAAATCGCCAAGAATCGAGTTACGCCAAAATTCCGGGAGGATGACGATACACACATTGCGAGTAGACTTTAACCTGTGTGTTTACCTGTCTTAGGAGCAGCCATACTCCATCTTCAGGGGTTTTCTTAACGCTGTCTTGTGGTGTGTGCAGGTGGCGAAGGGTTTGAAGCGAGCAGCATCAGCAGTAACAAGCAGGGCAAGGACATGGCGAGCGTGCTGCAGGAGAGGCTTTCTACCGTGGATCATAGTACGCAGTGTAGTCACTTTGCTGACTCCTTTTGCATTCATTTTGCCTGTTGGCTGTCATTTGAATTTTGCGTTTCTGTGTGATTAATCGTTTTTGATTCTCTCTGTTTTTGTCTGTTTTGGCTCATTTTAGTTTCTGTCTGTGTCAGTCTGTCTCCCTCTCTCTTTCTACTTCACCCCTCTCTATTTCTACCCCACCCCTCTCTCTTTCTACCCCACCCCTCTCTCTCTTCGTCTTTGTCTCTCTCCCTCTCTCTGTCTGTCTCTCTCCCTCTCTCTGTCTGTCTCTCTCCCTCTCTCTGTCTGTCTCTCTCCCTCTCTCTGTCTGTCTCTCTCCCTCTTACAAACCATTACATTACATCATTATTTTGTGATAGGGTGGAGTGGAAGGGGGAAAATAGGCCAGGAAGCATAAATGAGACGCCAAGACAGAGGTTGCGATAACGTGAAGTTCCTTCCTCAATATACAGCCGCACACAACTCGTCAGAACTTGAATTACAATCCCGGTCGAAAGTCACTTCGCTTATAAAAACCCAGCTCTAAAACGTTTGTTCAACTGAACACACACACACAAAGTCTCTCTAAACAATCCTCGACTGATCACTCCTTCGCCAAAATACAGTTATAATGGCCCAAACTACACTACGTGCATTGATTATTTCAGAAACACAAACATCGTTCAACTACAACTAAAACATCACAATCCAAGATACGCACACTGACACGTCTTCACACTTCGAAATCACACCGGGTACTCTTCTAGCCCACGCTATTATTCTGACTCACGCGCGCACCCGTTCAAACAATCAACCAATAAGAAACCAGCCTCCATACACACCTACAATTAGCTACAACACACAATAATCCTAGCGGGAGACACAACTTGGGTCAGGGGAAGATAATAGACAGGGAGTAAAAGAGAGGGACAACAGTACATGAAATCGCCACACGGCTACAATTTAATAAAGCTACCCACAGATATGGGTCGGTCAACTTGATCCCACCAATTCCACGAATTGACCTGTATAAGACCAGTCTTGCTTTTTCGGGTACTTCAGTTTGGAATTCACTTCCATCATCCTTTAAGCACTTAAAGTCATTAAAAAGTTTTTAAAAATGTGTTAAAAACCACTTAATGTCTGAGTAGTTTAACGCCTTTTGATTTACCACACTTAGTATTACGTCAAAGATATGCTGTGCAATGTATATTCTGAACATATTTTTATTGTACTATTGCTACATGTTCGATTGCTACCAGCTTGTATTTATAATTACCTGCATAGTATGCATTTGATTTTATGAATAACCACATATGTTTGCTCTTTCCGTGCATAAAACACGAGCGTACGTGGGAGTTTCAGCCCATGAAAGAAGAAGAAGAAGAAGACAGAGTGAATCTCAAACAGTTGCTCTTATTTCAGTATGTGACATCACTTCAAAGGGATTAATTCGGGACTGTGTCACCACAATTTTTATTTATCTTTCTTACCTTGGAACTAGGCAGAGTTTGTTAGTTTGAGAGGGAGTACTCGAAACATGCTAATTCAATGTCTCTGTTTCATTGCAGTGGATGACGGAGAGGCACTGGGAGAGCGCTTGGACACAGTCATCGACACGAAAGGGAAAGAGCGCAAAAAGTTTGGTAAGGATCATATCTGTAGGTTGTGTGTGTGTGTGTGTGTGTGTGTGTGTGTGTGTGTGTGTGTGTTTGTCAGTGTGTGTGTGTTTGTGTGTGTGTGTGTGTTTGTGTGTGTGTATGTGTGTGTATGTGTGTGTGTGTGTGTGTGTGTGTGTGTGTGTGTGTGTGTGTGAGAGATCTAGATCAGCACTTTTCAGGACGTGTACGGGAACGTGTACGGGCAACGTCATCAAATCTAGTTTGTACGTCACGCGTTTGCCAAGATCTGCAGTCTTGGTGGGAGCAAAACAACGTATGCATTTGGAACATTGGAGAAAAAAGTTAGTCACGGGTGACGCAATATCTACACGTACACGTACAGGTCTTTGCTACACGTTCGACCATCTAGAACACTGTATTAGACAGTGGGAACCTTTGGACTTGACCTGAAGGTTGGAACACATTGTTGCTGATGTTAATGAAAGTATCATTTGTTGTTTCAGTGCCCCATTCATGTTGCCCTCAGTGTGTGAAGGATGTGGAGGAGGACAAAGAAAAGAACGTGGGCAAAAATCCTCTGCTCTTCCCCCTTCTGTGTGGATGGGAAAGGTGGGTGCACCTGGTTTTCTGCATTTTGGAGGCCAAAAGAAGAGGTTGATGTTTGAAAGTGTCTCTGAAAGATAAATGAAAAGACCAAACAATAATGTACTCATGTGTTTGACGAAGACGATACGAATAACAAAGCACGACGTTTCGACCACTGGGGTCTTCCTCAGGCACAAAACTGAAAGAGTTTGACATTCACATCCAATCCCTGGAGCAGCTTCCTCAAAACAAACCCTACTGGCGCAGTCTGACTGGTTCTGGTGCCCAGACCGCTGAAGTCAAGAGAACTGCTGTTGCAGAACAAAAGCGTTCACTCGGCAAAGCCAGAGCTGCCAGTACTCCAAGTGCCGAACCTTCCCATGTGTGTCCTTCATGTGGGAGAGGACTCATTGCCCGAATAGGCCTCATCTGCCTCCTCCAGACCCATCAGACCAGACACCCAAGCAAACCATGAATCTCTGGTCATCTTCAAGAACGAAGGACGAACAACATATGCATTTACTAACACAACATGGTTGTTTCTGTTACAGTCATTGTAGATTTCATTGGGATTGTGTACCTTCTCAATAGATGAAGGTTGGACGGGCGCAGTGGCAAGACGTCGGCCTCCTAATCGGGAGGTCGTGAGTTAGAATCCCGGTCGCTGCCGCCTGGTGGGTTAAGAGTGGAGATTTTTCCGATCTCCCAGGTCAACTTATGTGCAGACCTGCTAGTGACTTAACCCCCTTCGTGTGTACACGCAAGCACAAGACCAAGTGCGCACGAAAAAGATCCTGTAATCCATGTCAGTGGGTTATGGAAACACAAAAATACCCAGCATGCCTACTCAACGAAAGCGGAGTGAAGCTGACTATGCTCTCAGAGTATAGTTTGGGGAACCCAAATGGGCAAACGAGCTCACACGTAACCAGAAAATTCTGGAACACTGAAGAAGAAGAAGAAGATGAAAGTTGGAAATAACTCAGGATTCTTTTTAGGGGAGGGTGGGGGGGGACAGGGCCGTTGAAGAGTTGTGCCCCTTCAAAACAGAGAGGAAGGCAATGACGGTGTCACAGTGAAAACTGAGCTCTGATGTGTATGTCAAGTAGTGTTCGCTTGATATGAATCCCTTTTCTGTCAAAAATATGCTGGCCGTGCATTCGTGTCTCCACAGCTCAGTGGCTGCGGGTGATTTCCTCACAGCCAATAAACAAAACTGACAGAATTATTTCTGGAAATCTTCTATTTCAGCAACTGCAAGTTGAGTCTTTGGTCGTATCATGTTATCAACGGACATTTTTTGATGGGTGTTTGAATTTGAATCAAATCAGTGGGATTGTGTGTAGGTGGCGAAAGTGGATGACTTGAACATTAAATTTATTTTTTATTTTTTATAAAAGATGTCGCCAAAATGATTTACTGCAGCGGTACCTGCAATGAAAGGACACCTTTTGGGACCAACCGAAAGTGTCCCCACATTGCAGGCAGCCTTAAATGACAGGTATATTTGTATGAAGTAAATAGGCAGAGGGACAACAGAAGGTGTCCTTTCATGGGAGGTGTCCTCACGGGAGGGGCCACTTAACACAGGTGCCACTGTAGAATCTTTGGGAAAAAAATGAAAATGAAAGAGATGCAGTAAATCAGTCCTTGCAGCAGCGTTTTGCAAGTACAGCAGTACCTGCGATGTGTGGACCCTCCCATGAGAGGACACCTCCCTTAAAAGGACACCTTCTCTTGTCCCTTTTGATATTATCTCTGCCAAAGAATACCTGTCATGAAAGGCCACCTGCAATGTAGGGACACTTGGCTGGTCCCAAGGGTGTCCTTTCATCACAGGTACCACTGTATAACATACATATAAAATCAAATAACATTTTGCAATCATGATGCATTCCATAAAATAAGTCACAGACCAGAACTTCTGACTTCGGCCAAAATGTTTTCCAAGATGGATGCAACCTAATAAAGTTAGCAGATTGCATATAATCATAGTCTTTTCAGAGAGCTTGGTAAAGGATGCTGTTACTGGAAAAAGCACTGAACAAACAAGCTATTGTGACTGTTGCAGACAAATCACCAAGATGCGTCCAACTGGCAGAAAGGGTGTCATCTTCCGGACTCCGTGCGGGCGACGTTTGCGGTGCATCGAAGAAATTGACGACTTCCTGGCCATCACAGAATCTCAGCTGTTCATTGACCATTTCTGTTTTGACCCCTGGCTTCACGTGCACACAGAGTTTGTACCTGTCAAGGTGAGCTATGCAGTGTTGTTCCCAGGCCTCGGTCTTCAGTCTTATACACATACAGTGCTTTTTTGAAAGCTGTGATAAAGTGTTCAAAAGATGTCTATGAAATGAGCTATTTGAAGAAACAGATCATGAAGAAACAGGCAGCCAGCAGCAAGATATAGAGAAAGAGCACACACACACAGACACACACACACACACTCACACTCACACTCACACTCACACACTCACACACTCATCTGTTTTCAGGCTTTCTTGATCTGACGCATTGTCCTGACCCCAGACTGGTCGAATGTTTGATAGCTTTTACACATAGGATATCTTCCAACACAACAACGTTTTGCTGTCGGGACAATTTGACCTATATATAAATATGTTTTGAAGCCAGGTCCAACTGACCTATTGTCTTCTGTGTCTGGGAACAACACTGGCTATGACTGTATTGTGTGTGAAGAGACACATTCTGGAAATAACTCTGTTGGGTTTGCATGTGTTGTGAAAGAGTGAATACTCTTGCTTTTAGTGAGGCAAGCTTTTTACATATGTTTCAGTCACACCCCTCGCTAGTGACTGGCCTATAATGTCACATTGGAAAGTTTGACTTGCTAAAAGAAAGAACATTTCA
Organism: Littorina saxatilis; assembly: GCF_037325665.1. Lineage (NCBI taxonomy): Eukaryota > Metazoa > Mollusca > Gastropoda > Littorinimorpha > Littorinidae > Littorina > Littorina saxatilis. The sequence goes on along the minus strand of NC_090251.1, from coordinate 46,875,765 downwards.
CACCCCATACAAACCTGACAGAGTGATTTCTGAGCATCATCATTTGATGTGTGCCAATTTGTTTCTTCTTTCAAATTCGTTTTCATGTTGGAGATCATAAAGGGATGATTTGAGTGGATGCCTTTTTTAACTACAACATCAGGGTAAAACATTCCCAACACGCACACACACACACACTCACACACTCATTCACTCACTCACTCACAACACAGTGATGACGCTAATATTGTTTCAAACTGGTACACAAACTTTTATGATGAAAACTATCCAGAAAAAAAGGTAGACTGGTCATTGGAAGCAGTAAGAGTCCAACTACTGGTTTTGTTGTTTTACCAGCGAAAAAAACGGTAGTTCTAAAAATCAACCAGTAGGTTATACGGCAGCCAATTATTTTCCGGTATTTTTTCATTTGAACCGGTAAAATACCGGTAATTACCGGTTAACGCCAATACTGCAACATGCACACATTCAATACTGTCAGTCCTCATACACGAACAGCATGTTCAATTCCGGACCAATTTTTCATTTGCAGACATTCTGTGACATCAAAGACTTATCTTACGGCAAAGAGAAGGTCCCTATCTCCTGCGTCAACGCCATTGACCGCGAGTATCCAGCATACGTGGAATATTCCAGCTACAGAATTCCAGCCACAGGCGTCAAGATTCCTCTGGATGATGAGTTTCTTCAGTGTTGCGACTGCACGGACAACTGCAGGGTAAAGAGAGACAGAGAGATTAGCTTTGCAATCACAGATTGATTTCATTCAAGTAATTTTATGAAAAACAAAAACATTTGGTAACATATTTACAACTACTTTTTAAGAGACATTTTTAGTTCCTGTACTTCAGTAACGACATAGACTTGTTAGCCTATCAGGGTTTCATTTACTAGTGCGCCCTGCGCCATTGGCTCATTAAATCTGAAAATGTCCCATCACAATTCCCTTCAGTGCGTCAAAGGGCGAGATAAGCAAGGGTAAGGATTTACGCCCATGAACAAGATAATTACAATTATAAAAAGAAGATATGCAAGTTACATTTTTGTTAGAAAGTTTATGGTTCGTAAGGATGAGAAGGTACAACAGTCTTTTTGATTGGTTTGTACTTACTTTCCTTTTCAGAGATAATTGAAACGTCAGTGTTGTTTTAGCTTGATCAGCCGTTTTGGATTCAGGTTTGTGAGCTTTTCTGCAATGGAGCAACTTTTGTGTTGTGACAGGACCGGTCAAAGTGCGCGTGTCAGCAGCTGACAATTGAGAACACCGAGTGGATCGGAGAAAGAGATCCCGACGCAGGCTACCAACACAGGCGTCTCCAAGAACCCATCTTTACTGGGTAACCTAGCTTTTACCCTCTTGTTTTTGTTGACTCACATGCGAAGCAAAAGTGAGTCTATGTACTCACCCGAGTCGTCCGTCCGTCCGTCCGTCCGTCCGTCCGGACGTCCGTCCGTCCGTCCGGAAAACTTTAACGTTGGATATTTCTTGGACACTATTCAGTCTATCAGTACCAAATTTGGCAAGATGGTGTATGATGACAAGGCCCCAAAAAACATACATAGCATCTTGACCTTGCTTCAAGGTCAAGGTCGCAGGGGCCATAAATGTTGCCTAAAAAACAGCTATTTTTCATATTTTTCCCATTTTCTCTGAAGTTTTTGAGATTCAATACCTCACCTATATATGATATATAGGGCAAAGTAAGCCCCATCTTTTGATACCAGTTTGGTTTACCTTGCTTCAAGGTCAAGGTCACAGGAGCTCTTCAAAGTTGGATTGTATACATATTTTGAAGTGACCTTGACCCTGAACTATGGAAGATAACTGTTTCAAACTTAAAAATTATGTGGGGCACATGTTATGCTTTCATCATGAGACACATTCGGTCACATATGATCAAGGTCAAGGTCACTTTGACCCTTATGAAATGTGACCAAAATAAGGTAGTGAACCACTGAAAGTGACCATATCTCATGGTAGAAAGAGCCAATAAGCACCATTGTACTTCCTATGTCTTGAATTAACAGCTTTGTGTTGCATGACCTTAGATGACCTTGACCTTGGGTCAAGGTCACATGTATTTTGGTAGGAAAAATGTGTAAAGCATGTGAGTCGTATGGGCTTTGCCCTTCTTGTTGGTGTTGTTGTGTTGTTGTTGTCATTGTCGTCGATGGGCGCAATGGCATAGTGGATAAGACATCAGCCTCCTGAGCGGAAGGGTGTGGGTTCGAATCCCGGGCCTCTGGTGGGTTTAGGGTTGAGATTTTTCCGATCTACCAGGTCAACTTATGTGCAGACCTGCTAGTGCCTTATTCCCTTCGTGTGTACACGCAAGCACAAGACCAAGTGCACATGGGAAAAAACCCTGTAATCCATGTCAGAATGTGGTGGGTTATAGAAACACAAAAATACCAAGCATGCATTCTCTGAAAGCAGCGTATGGCTCCCTAAATGACGGGGTAAAAATGGTCATACACATCAAAATCCGTGGGAGTTTCAGCCCATGAAAGATGTTGCTGTTGTTGTTGTTGTTGTTGTTGTTGTTGTTGTTGTTGTTGTTGTTGTTGTTGTTGTTGTTGTTGTTGTTGTTGTTGTATGATCCTCTTAACAAAGATCAGACAGAAGAAGACTGAACATGGGCTGTAGTTTTGGTATCATGGTTAAGCATCAAGTATGGCCTAGGCAAAATGTAACTGTCAGTGCCTACCACCACATACTCTCGGGCACGTTTTTGTCTCAAATCAGTTGAAAATGAAAGTGTACTTTACACGCAAAATTATAATCAGAGATGTTAGCCTAGGCTGTTTGCTGTGCATCTAGTCAGATTGTTGATAACAAGCATGCAAAAGGTCTGACTTTGTTGCTTCAGCTAATAAAAGGTTCAGGCTTTTCATTTACAGTTGCATCCGACAGGTAAAAGACATTGGAAGAAATATTTGATCTTTTTAAACAATTTTTCACAGCCAAGCTGATTGTCCATGTCTGTAATCTAAAAACAAAGAGACTGCCAACGTTCCAAAATTAGGAATAGAAAAAATAAGAAAGGTAAGTTGTTTTGTCAAGTTGGTAGAGCACTGGACTTGTGATCCTAAGGTCGCTGGTTCGAATTGGGGCCGGGATGGACACGGGTCAACTTTATGTGCCAGACCCAGAGACGGAAGCCATGTCCCACCCCCTTGTCACCACATGGCACGTAAAAGATCTTGGTCGATCTGCCTTAAGTGCAGGTGGCTAAATACACCTAAACACGCAGACACCTGGATAGTGCGACTCCGTTGCTGCTAGCTTTCCACTGGGAGGAAGCGACCCGAAATTCCCAGCGATGGGACAATAAAGTAATGAAAAAGAAAATGAAATGAAGATAAGTGTTGTGTAATTAGTGTTTCTCTGTGCACTTAAAGGACGTCTGGGTCGATATATTTGCAAAAGTAACGTTTTGTTTTGTCAATAATTAAATGTTCCAACAACTAACCTTTCTTGGTTTTTGTCCATGTCTGTGTTTGCAGGTTGGTTGAATGCAACGCTCGCTGTAAGTGTGACAGTCGCTGCAGAAACAGAGTGGCGCAGAACGGTCTCAGCTGTCGTCTGCAAGTCTTCAAGACGGAAAAACGGTAATTGTTGCTGCTGTTGTTTTGAAGTAATGTACTGTTCAGTGGAACCCGCTTTTAGGACCTCCAACATTCTGCAAAAAGGATGTCATTTACACAGGTTGTCAATACAAAATCTGAACAAAAAAGGATGTCATTTACACAGGTTGTCAATACAAAATCTGAACAAAAAAGGATGTCATTTACACAGGTTGTCAATACAAAATCTGAACAAAAAAGGATGTCATTTACACAGGTTGTCAATACAAAATCTGAACAAAAAAGGATGTCATTTACACAGGTTGTCAATACAAAATCTGAACAAAAAAGGATGTCATTTACACAGGTTGTCGATACAAAATCTGAACAAAAAAGGATGTCATTTACACAGGTTGTCAATACAAAATCTGAACAAAAAAGGATGTCATTTACACAGGTTGTCAATACAAAATCTGAACAAAAAAGGATGTCATTTACACAGGTTGTCAATACAAAATCTGAACAAAAAAGGATGTCATTTACACAGGTTGTCAATACAAAATCTGAACAAAAAAGGATGTCATTTACACAGGTTGTCAATACAAAATCTGAACAAAAAAGGCACACACACAAAAAAAGCCAGATCTTAAAAGAGGGGTTTGACTGTACATTTTGGTACGCAGACTTCAGACCAATATTGTGCACAACTTAGTTTCAAGCAACAGCATAAACATGGTGGGGTTTGACGGACATTTCTGGTTTAGATATTGTTGTTTTTATTCTGCAGTCATTCTGTGTGCAGCCATGATTTAAAAGTGAAGGTTTCAGCATCAAATGCATGGACGACTCAGATCTGATTGTGTCTTTGTCAAATGACTCTCAGTACTGAGCTGCAGGTACTCACTCACCTGATATCACGAATATCATTTCCTGCAATGTCCTCACAACACATCCTCGCACGTTCAGCCAAGTTTTTTTTAAACTTGGTCTTGTCCCGGAGAAAGGGACATGTTCAGAACGGAACTTTAGATATAAGGATATGAAATAATCGTACATTTGACTCAAGACAGTGATGACATTTCTCTTAACTCTTTTCCAGATTGACGGGCGCAGTGGCGTGGTGGTAAGACGTCGGCCTCCTAATCGGGAGGTTGTGAGTTCGAATCCCGGTCGCTGCCGCCTGGTGGGTTAAGAGTGGAGATTTTTTTGATCTCCCAGGTCAACTTATGTGCAGACCTGCTAGTGACTTAACCCCCTTCGTGTGTGCACGCAAGCACATGAACAAGTGCGCACGAAAAAGATCCTGTAATCCATGTCGGAGTTCGATGGGTTATGGAAACACGAAAATACCCAGCATGCCTACTCAACGAAAGCAGAGTGAGCTGACTATGCTCTCAGAGCATAGTGTGAGGAACCCAAATGGGCAAACGAGCTCACACGTAACCAGAAAAATTCTGGAACGCTGAAGAAGAAGAAGAAGAAGATAAGGCAAAGTTTAAGCCAATGGGAAAGGCTTGATAAGACCTGTCACCCAGTTTCACACAGGCCTTTGGTTCATTTTCTCTGCCTTTGTTTTGCTTACAGTGGATGGGGCCTGAGGTGTTTGAACGACATTCCCAAAGGAGGCTTCATCTGTATCTACGCTGGTCAGCTTCTCACCGACATGGGTGCAAATTTTGTAAGTCGTCTTAGCTTCTTTCCTTGTCAGTGGTCCCAGCGACAAGCGGGGGTGGGGAAATACCTCAGTCGGTAGCGTCGCTGGCTTTAAGACCCTAATTGTTGTTGAGTGATGTTTAAAGTGGCACGCACGCACGCATGCACACACACACACGCACGCACGCACATACGCATGCACGCATGCATGCATGCACACATGCACGCACGCACACACACACACACACACACACATACACACACATACACACACGCACGCATGCACGTACACACGCACACACACACACACACACACACACACACACACACACACACACACACACACACACACATATGCATGCAGATTACAAACTTCTCACAGCTAGATAAAAAAAATCCTGATATTTCGTCAAACAGGATGGCAAGCAGTACGGAGATGAATATCTCGCAGAGCTGGACTTCATCGAGGTGGTTGAGCGTCAGAAAGAAGGCTACGAGAGCGACGTCGAGGAAATCGTTAACGACAACGCTGAAGAAGACGACGACGAAGATTACCGGAACGATAACCCGCAAGAAGATAGTGGCAACTCTAGTGATAGGTGTGTTTGGTGTGTTTGTTGTACACTAGTGATAGGTGTGTTTTGTGTGTTTGTTGTATACGAGTGATAGGTGTGTTTTGTGTGTTTGTTGTACACTAGTGATAGGTGTGTTTTGTGTGTTTGTTGTACACTAGTGATAGGTGTGTTTTGTGTGTTTGTTGTAAACAAGTGATAGGTGTGTTTTGTGTTTGTTGTACACTAGTGATAGGTGTGTTTTGTGTGTTTGTTGTACACGAGTGATAGGTGTGTTTTGTGTGTTTGTTGTACACTAGTGATAGGTGTGTTTTGTGTGTTTGTTGTACACTAGTGATAGGTGTGTTTTGTGTGTTTGTTGTACACTAGTGATAGGTGTGTTTTGTGTGTTCGTTGTACACTAGTGATAGGTGTGTTTTGTGTGTTTGTTGTACACTAGTGATATGTGTGTTTTGTGTGTTTGTTGTACACTAGTGATAGGTGTGTTTGTTGTACACTAGTGATAGGTGTGTTTGTTGTACACGAGTGATAGGTATGTTTTGTATGTTTGTTGTACACTAGTGATAGGTGTCAGACATGGGATTCTTCCGTAAATTTACGGAATTCCGTAAATTTTTAGGCTCCAGCGATCATTCTTGAGATTCGTGCAAATCCGCTGAGAAAATTTTGGGGTATATGTAGGTATAGACCCAAGTTTTTCGGCCGGTCCGCTGATCGCGACGCTCCATTCCATACTATTCTTGAACGGTTGGTTCCTAAAACGGTCAGACTGTTGCTGGTCGATCCGTATGGGAACGCGCTCTTTGTCTCCTACAGTCACCGTTTCAACGTAGCTATCGGGGATTCAGTATAAGCATACCGTATGAGAATGATTCGGCGCCATTTTTACATCGCTTCGAGCCACCTGCCAAAATGATGAGGAAGCTAAAGCGAGACGAAACCGTTCTAGCCCGGGAAATTGACCAGCAGAAGTACAAGAAAAATCTCTGGAGATTCGACTGGCTCGATGAAGTTGTATCATTGAGCTGGAAATACGAGAAAGGCCAGAAGACACAAGACGTGAAACTGAAAGTTGGCGATGCTTTTGCTAAAATCAACTTGCCGGGAAAAGCTCAGTGCACTTTGTGCAACGATGTTAATGTTATCAACTACGGCTCCAATGGAAAGACTGCCCTCAAAAGGCACTTGAAAAGCAACAAGCACCTGACTATCCTGAAAACCCAGTCGGGTAATCAGTCACTGGGGTCGTTTGGCACCGACAAGGTAAGAACATTGAAACCACACCGTCACACGCCACCACCCCCCCCCCCCCACCCCCCACCCCCACCTCTCTCTCTCTCTCTCTCTCTCTCTCTCTCTCTCTCTCTCTCTCTCTTTCTCCTCCTTATTTTGAGTCTTAGCGTAAAATTAATTTGAGAAACATGGGAAGGAAGAGAAGGGGGGGGGGCTATGATTAAGCTGAAATATGCATTTCAGGGCCATTTTTGTGTGTCTAAAACACTAAAAATCTTCAGCTTCTGGGGGCTTTGCCCCCAGACCCCGACCAGGGGCATCGCCCCTGGACCCTACTGGGGGCCGCAGAAGGCCCCCAGACCCCCACCGTCTTTTTCCTTAATTATCACTTTTTCTGAATCCCATGTCTGAGGTGTGTTTTGTGTTTGTTGTACACGAGTGATAGGTGTTTTGTGTTTGTTGTACACTAGTGATAGGTGTGTTTTGTGTTTGTTGTACACTAGTGATAGGTGTGTTTTGTGTTTGTTGTACACTAGTGATAGGTGTTTTGTGTTTGTTGTACACTAGTGATAGGTGTTTTGTGTTTGTTGTACACGAGTGATAAGTGTGTTTTGTGTGTTTGTTGTACACGAGTGATAGGTGTGTTTTGTGTGTTTGTTGTACACTAGTGATAGGTGTTTTGTGTTTGTTGTACACGAGTGATAAGTGTGTTTTGTGTGTTTGTTGTACACGAGTGATAGGTGTGTTTTGTGTGTTTGTTGTACACTAGTGATAGGTGTGTTTTGTGTGTTTGTTGTACACGAGTGATAGGTGTTTTGTGTTTGTTGTACACTAGTGATAGGTGTGTTTTGTGTTTGTTGTACACTAGTGATAGGTGTTTTGTGTTTGTTGTACACTAGTGATAGGTGTTTTGTGTTTGTTGTACACGAGTGATAAGTGTGTTTTGTGTGTTTGTTGTACACAAGTGATAGGTGTGTTTTGTGTGTTTGTTGTACACTAGTGAAAGGTGTGTTTTGTGTGTTTGTTGTACACGAGTGATAGGTGTGTTTTGTATGTTTGTTGTACACTAGTGATAGGTGGGTTTGTTGTACACTAGTGATAGGTGTGTTGTGTGTGTTTGTTAAACAGTATTACCTGCGATGAAAGAACACCCTTGGGACCAGGCAAAAGTGTCCGTGAATTGCAGGTGTTATGCTTTTAGTTTGGCATGCTACGTTTTGAGACTAATTGCTACACTCATTTGCTACTCTGAAAATTCCATAAATAACTAAATTGCTACATTTGAGGCTTCACAAGGGTTGGCAGGCCTGCAGGTGGCCTGTCATGTCAGGTATTCTGAAGTCAGGATAATAGAGAAAGGGACAACAGAAATTGTCATCATTTTCACGAGTTTTCATTCACAAACACCTGGTAAATAAATCTCATGTTCCCCATGCAATAACTCGAGGTGGTAAATGGGTTTGAGTTTTCATGTGAAACGTGGATTGTCAAAGTAAAAGCCAATCAGGCTGATTGTTTGATGTGTGGAACCATCGTGGCTTTGGATTTGTGTTTCCGAGGACAACGATTGTAAGCATTCACTCTCAAAGACCCAATCAATGTTGATAATTACCGCGGCGACTCATGGTCAATTTGCAACTTATCTCTGTAATCGCAAAATCCACAACGAAAAGTCATAAACACTTAAAAGAAAAGAAATATGCTCAACACTTACTGAATTCACAGGTATGATCGCAGCTCTGTACATTTTCAGACTGGAAGAAAAGCGTCAACAAGCTACGTTTGACGTCACATACAAGTTTGACGTGTTATCTCGTGCTACTGTGACGATGCTTTGTGGCCCGGAGTTGGATTCTAAAAATTCGTCTCCCTGTGGGTTATTGTGCATTTTGTTGCACAACCAAAATGATGACAAAAACGATGTTTGGTGGCTTGTCGTCAGACCAGCACTTTGTTGTTGGTCCTCGGGGAGCATATCGCCTTTTGTCTCATATTTATCAACCGCGGCCTTCGGCCTTGGTCGATAAAGATGAAACAAAAGACGATATGGTCCCCTTGGACCAACAAAAAAGCTGGTCTGTCAACAAGCCACCAAACATCTTATAGTGTCCTTTGGTGGGAGGCATTCTCGAACAGGACGAGCCTTGCATCACAGGTTCCACTGTGGGGGGGAGGGGGGGGGGGGGGGGGGGGGGAGAGTTTGAGGAGCATAGTGCCGAGTTTACCCTGTGGAAGGGACGTCACATTCTGAAAGAAGAGTGACGGTTTGAGTTTCACTCAGTAGAACGGTGAACATCACATGGGGCATAATTAAGTTATTGCCGTTTGAGCCTTGTTGTGTGTTTTGGAGAGAAAGGTGATGTAATGGGTGTGTGTTTTAGTTTGTGTGGTAATGGGGGAGGGGGGGGGTTAGAGGCAGTATGTGTGTTGTTCTGAAGACATTTTGATATATATGCGTTTGTGTGTTTTATTAAAGTATTGTTGGGTGGAAAGGAAAGAGGGAGAGAGTGTGTGTGTGTGTGTGTGTGTGTGTGTGTGTGTGTGTGTGTGTGTGTGTGTGTGTGTGTGTGTGTGTGTTACATACAAAGAAGAGATTTGGGGTTCAGAGTCTGAGTAAGACATGATCTAGATTTGTTGTACTTGGTTGCTGTTCATCTTCTGGGTGTCTACTTTTTATTATTGAAAAGCATTTCAGAAGCATCACAGTGAACCTTTGCTTCAAATATACTTTATAATGATGTGTTATGTGTTTTACAGCGACTTTGAGGCAGGAGGAAGGGTGGAATCCAAGGTGCATGCCACAAGGTGAGAGTGCAGATTTTGAAACCAGTTGATAAAGTGTGGACAGGGTAGGGAGGGGAAGAAGGTACCTGTTTCTATTGATCTTTCGCAGAATGCTAATTTTATTCTATTTAAGCTTTTTTGTAACTATCAGGGGGGGTGGGGGGGGGGGGGGGGGGGAGAGATAGCTCAGTTGGTAGCAGTGCTGGCTTGAAACCATTTTTTTGCAAAGGCTTGAGTTCAACCCCCACGTTTGGTGATGGATTTATTTCCTAGAGTCAACTTTGTGCAGACTATCCCCTTGTGCAAGCACGCACCGGACCAAGAGCCCAAGTTCACAGTCAAAGTCTTAAGGCTAGAAAACATCAACACACACATGCACAGGACAATGAGCCCAAGTTCACAGTCAAAGTCTTAAGGCTAGAAAACATCAACACACACATGCACAGGACCAAGAGCCCAAGTTCACAGTCAAAGTCTTAAGGCTAGAAAACATCAACACACACACGCACAGGACCAAGAGCCCAAGTTCACAGTCAAAGTCTTAAGGCTAGAAAACATCAACACACACATGCACAGGACCAAGAGCCCAAGTTCACAGTCAAAGTCTTGAGGCTAGAAAACATCAACACACACATGCACAGGACCAAGAGCCCAAGTTCACAGTCAAAGTCTTGAGGCTAGAAAACATCAACACACACATGCACAGGACCAAGAGCCCAAGTTCACAGTCAAAGTCTTGAGGCTAGAAAACATCAACACACACATGCACAGGACCAAGAGCCCAAGTTCACAGTCAAAGTCTTGAGGCTAGAAAACATCAACACACACATGCACAGGACCAAGAGCCCAAGTTCACAGTCAAAGTCTTGAGGCTAGAAAACATCAACACACACATGCACAGGACCAAGAGCCCAAGTTCACAGTCAAAGTCTTGAGGCTAGAAAACATCAACACACACATGCACAGGACCAAGAGTCCAAGTTCACAGTCAAAGTCTTGAGGCTAGAAAACATCAACACACACATGCACAGGACCAAGAGCCCAAGTTCACAGTCAAAGTCTTGAGGCTAGAAAACATCAACACACACATGCACAGGACCAAGAGCCCAAGTTCACAGTCAAAGTCTTGAGGCTAGAAAACATCAACACACACATGCACAGGACCAAGAGCCCAAGTTCACAGTCAAAGTCTTAAGGCTAGAAAACATCAACACACACATGCACAGGACCAAGAGCCCAAGTTCACAGTCAAAGTCTTAAGGCTAGAAAACATCAACACACACATGCACAGGACCAAGAGCCCAAGTTCACAGTCAAAGTCTTAAGGCTAGAAAACATCAACACACACATGCACAGGACCAAGAGCCCAAGTTAACAGTCAAAGTCTTGAGGCTAGAAAACATCAACACACACATGCACAGGACCAAGAGCCCAAGTTCACAGTCAAAGTCTTGAGGCTAGAAAACATCAACACACACATGCACAGGACCAAGAGCCCAAGTTCACAGTCAAAGTCTTAAGGCTAGAAAACATCAACACACACATGCACAGGACCAAGAGCCCAAGTTCACAGTCAAAGTTTTAAGGCTAGAAAACATCAACACACACATGCACAGGACCAAGAGCCCAAGTTCACAGTCAAAGTCTTAAGGCTAGAAAACATCAACACACACATGCACAGGACCAAGAGCCCAAGTTCACAGTCAAAGTCTTAAGGCTAGAAAACATCAACACACACATGCACAGGACAAAGAGCCCAAGTTCACAGTCAAAGTCTTAAGGCTAGAAAACATCAACACACACATGCACAGGACCAAGAGCCCAAGTTCACAGTCAAAGTCTTAAGGCTAGAAAACATCAACACACACATGCACAGGACGAAGAGCCCAAGTTCACAGTCAAAGTCTTAAGGCTAGAAAACATCAACACACACATGCACAGGACCAAGAGCCCAAGTTCACAGTGAAAGTCTTAAGGCTAGAAAACATCAACACACACATGCACAGGACCAAGAGCCCAAGTTCACAGTCAAAGTCTTAAGGCTAGAAAACATCAACACACACATGCACAGGACCAAGAGCCCAAGTTCACAGTCAAAGTCTTAAGGCTAGAAAACATCAACACACACATGCACAGGACCAAGAGCCCAAGTTCACAGTCAAAGTCTTGAGGCTAGAAAACATCAACACACACATGCACAGGACCAAGAGCCCAAGTTCACAGTCAAAGTCTTGAGGCTAGAAAACATCAACACACACATGCACAGGACCAAGAGCCCAAGTTCACAGTCAAAGTCTTAAGGCTAGAAAACATCAACACACACATGCACAGGACCAAGAGCCCAAGTTCACAGTCAAAGTCTTGAGGCTAGAAAACATCAACACACACATGCACAGGACCAAGAGCCCAAGTTCACAGTCAAAGTCTTAAGGCTAGAAAACATCAACACACACATGCACAGGACCAAGAGCCCAAGTTCACAGTCAAAGTCTTAAGGCTAGAAAACATCAACACACACATGCACAGGACCAAGAGCCCAAGTTCACAGTCAAGTCTTAAGGCTAGAAAACATCAACACACACATGCACAGGACAAAGAGCCCAAGTTCACAGTCAAAGTCTTAAGGCTAGAAAACATCAACACACACATGCACCGGACCAAGAGCCCAAGTTCACAGTCAAGTCTTAAGGCTAGAAAACATCAACACACACATGCACAGGACAATGAGCCCAAGTTCACAGTCAAAGTCTTAAGGCTAGAAAACATCAACACACACATGCACAGGACCAAGAGCCCAAGTTCACAGTCAAAGTCTTAAGGCTAGAAAACATCAACACACACACGCACAGGACCAAGAGCCCAAGTTCACAGTCAAAGTCTTGAGGCTAGAAAACATCAACACACACATGCACAGGACCAAGAGCCCAAGTTCACAGTCAAAGTCTTGAGGCTAGAAAACATCAACACACACATGCACAGGACCAAGAGCCCAAGTTCACAGTCAAAGTCTTGAGGCTAGAAAACATCAACACACACATGCACAGGACCAAGAGCCCAAGTTCACAGTCAAAGTCTTGAGGCTAGAAAACATCAACACACACATGCACAGGACCAAGAGCCCAAGTTCACAGTCAAAGTCTTGAGGCTAGAAAACATCAACACACACATGCACAGGACCAAGAGCCCAAGTTCACAGTCAAAGTCTTGAGGCTAGAAAACATCAACACACACATGCACAGGACCAAGAGTCCAAGTTCACAGTCAAAGTCTTGAGGCTAGAAAACATCAACACACACATGCACAGGACCAAGAGCCCAAGTTCACAGTCAAAGTCTTGAGGCTAGAAAACATCAACACACACATGCACAGGACCAAGAGCCCAAGTTCACAGTCAAAGTCTTGAGGCTAGAAAACATCAACACACACATGCACAGGACCAAGAGCCCAAGTTCACAGTCAAAGTCTTAAGGCTAGAAAACATCAACACACACATGCACAGGACCAAGAGCCCAAGTTCACAGTCAAAGTCTTGAGGCTAGAAAACATCAACACACACATGCACAGGACCAAGAGCCCAAGTTCACAGTCAAAGTCTTAAGGCTAGAAAACATCAACACACACATGCACAGGACCAAGAGCCCAAGTTCACAGTCAAAGTCTTAAGGCTAGAAAACATCAACACACACATGCACAGGACCAAGAGCCCAAGTTCACAGTCAAAGTCTTAAGGCTAGAAAACATCAACACACACATGCACAGGACCAAGAGCCCAAGTTCACAGTCAAAGTCTTGAGGCTAGAAAACATCAACACACACATGCACAGGACCAAGAGCCCAAGTTCACAGTCAAAGTCTTGAGGCTAGAAAACATCAACACACACATGCACAGGACCAAGAGCCCAAGTTCACAGTCAAAGTCTTAAGGCTAGAAAACATCAACACACACATGCACAGGACCAAGAGCCCAAGTTCACAGTCAAAGTTTTAAGGCTAGAAAACATCAACACACACATGCACAGGACCAAGAGCCCAAGTTCACAGTCAAAGTCTTAAGGCTAGAAAACATCAACACACACATGCACAGGACCAAGAGCCCAAGTTCACAGTCAAAGTCTTAAGGCTAGAAAACATCAACACACACATGCACAGGACCAAGAGCCCAAGTTCACAGTCAAAGTCTTAAGGCTAGAAAACATCAACACACACATGCACAGGACCAAGAGCCCAAGTTCACAGTCAAAGTCTTAAGGCTAGAAAACATCAACACACACATGCACAGGACCAAGAGCCCAAGTTCACAGTCAAAGTCTTAAGGCTAGAAAACATCAACACACACATGCACAGGACCAAGAGCCCAAGTTCACAGTCAAAGTCTTGAGGCTAGAAAACATCAACACACACATGCACAGGACCAAGAGCCCAAGTTCACAGTCAAAGTCTTGAGGCTAGAAAACATCAACACACACATGCACAGGACCAAGAGCCCAAGTTCACAGTCAAAGTCTTGAGGCTAGAAAACATCAACACACACATGCACAGGACCAAGAGCCCAAGTTCACAGTCAAAGTCTTAAGGCTAGAAAACATCAACACACACATGCACAGGACCAAGAGCCCAAGTTCACAGTCAAAGTCTTAAGGCTAGAAAACATCAACACACACATGCACAGGACCAAGAGCCCAAGTTCACAGTCAAAGTCTTAAGGCTAGAAAACATCAACACACACATGCACAGGACCAAGAGCCCAAGTTCACAGTCAAAGTCTTAAGGCTAGAAAACATCAACACACACATGCACAGGACCAAGAGCCCAAGTTCACAGTCAAAGTCTTAAGGCTAGAAAACATCAACACACACATGCACAGGACCAAGAGCCCAAGTTCACAGTCAAAGTCTTAAGGCTAGAAAACATCAACACACACATGCACAGGACCAAGAGCCCAAGTTCACAGTCAAAGTCTTAAGGCTAGAAAACATCAACACACACATGCACAGGACCAAGAGCCCAAGTTCACAGTCAAAGTCTTAAGGCTAGAAAACATCAACACACACATGCACAGGACCAAGAGCCCAAGTTCACAGTCAAAGTCTTGAGGCTAGAAAACATCAACACACACATGCACAGGACCAAGAGCCCAAGTTCACAGTCAAAGTCTTGAGGCTAGAAAACATCAACACACACATGCACAGGACCAAGAGCCCAAGTTCACAGTCAAAGTCTTAAGGCTAGAAAACATCAACACACACATGCACAGGACCAAGAGCCCAAGTTCACAGTCAAGTCTTAAGGCTAGAAAACATCAACACACACATGCACAGGACAAAGAGCCCAAGTTCACAGTCAAAGTCTTAAGGCTAGAAAACATCAACACACACATGCACAGGACCAAGAGCCCAAGTTCACAGTCAAAGTCTTAAGGCTAGAAAACATCAACACACACATGCACAGGACGAAGAGCCCAAGTTCACAGTCAAAGTCTTAAGGCTAGAAAACATCAACACACACATGCACAGGACCAAGAGCCCAAGTTCACAGTCAAAGTCTTGAGGCTAGAAAACATCAACACACACATGCACAGGACCAAGAGCCCAAGTTCACAGTCAAAGTCTTAAGGCTAGAAAACATCAACACACACATGCACAGGACCAAGAGCCCAAGTTCACAGTCAAGTCTTAAGGCTAGAAAACATCAACACACACATGCACAGGACAAAGAGCCCAAGTTCACAGTCAAAGTCTTAAGGCTAGAAAACATCAACACACACATGCACAGGACCAAGAGCCCAAGTTCACAGTCAAAGTCTTAAGGCTAGAAAACATCAACACACACATGCACAGGACGAAGAGCCCAAGTTCACAGTCAAAGTCTTAAGGCTAGAAAACATCAACACACACATGCACAGGACCAAGAGCCCAAGTTCACAGTCAAAGTCTTAAGGCTAGAAAACATCAACACACACATGCACAGGACCAAGAGCCCAAGTTCACAGTCAAAGTCTTAAGGCTAGAAAACATCAACACACACATGCACAGGACCAAGAGCCCAAGTTCACAGTCAAAGTCTTGAGGCTAGAAAACATCAACACACACATGCACAGGACCAAGAGCCCAAGTTCACAGTGAAAGTATTAAGGCTAGAAAACATCAACACACACATGCAGAGAAAAGGATTGGGTTTTGAGAGAAAAAGAAAAAGTACCTGAACAGTGTGTTGTTCGTCCTTCGTTCCCGAAGATGATCACAGACTCATGGTACGCTTGGATGTCTTGTCTGATGGGTTCTGAGTTGGCAGTTGAGGCCTACCCAGGCCAGGAAACACCCCCGGAAGATACGGCTGCTGGGGCTCTGGCAGCGCTGGCTTTTGTTCTGCATCGGCAATTCATTGGGCTTCAAAAAAAAAGAAGATTAAAACCCAACTGATCAGACAATGCCATAAGGAAGGGTGGCTTAGGTCGGTTGGTCTTACAAATAATAATAATGAGGATATTTATATGGCGCAAATCCTAATACAGTTCTAAGCACCTCACAAAAACATACATAAATATATTATTCTTATCACTTACAAGTGTCTGATCTTTTGGGATTATGTTGTCAGGAGGAAAAAACCGACAGAAGACACATCGGATGGAGAACACAAGGACGGCAAGATAAAACCGGAACCTTTGACTAAACTGGTGCTGAAACGACAGTCCACGGATAGTGGGGAATGGTAAAGTGTTCCTTTGGTCTGGTGCTTGTTTCTGATCCAACTTGTGGTGGCTTGTCATGTGGCTGTGGTACACAGTGCATTGGGGGGGGGGGCGTTTTGTGTGTGGTGTGCTTGTGAGACTCTGTGTGTGTGTGGTGTGTGTGTGTGTGTGTGTGGTGTGTTTGTGAGACTCTGTGTGTGTGTGTGTGTGTGTGTGTGTGTGTGTGTGTGTGTGTGTTTGCTGTCTTTAGGTAACTTGGAGTCAAGGCTTGCACTGACTTTGAATGATTTGTGTTGGAAAAATTCAGGTCTGAAAAAGGAGGGAGTCATGAAATGGGGGTAAATTTACAGAGGTTATGAAGAGAACATGTGAACAAGCAAGGTGTGAAAAGGGGGAGGTCTGAAACTGGAGGTGTGAAAGGTGTGAAAAGAGGTGTTGCACTGTGTCCGTCTTTTTGCACAGGACGAGGGAAGAGAAGAAAGCCGGGACATCGACCGTCACAAAGGTTGAATCGACAGAGGACTCTCCCATCGAGATCGACAATGACGAGGACAGTGGCAAAGACAACGAGAAGATGAAAGAAGATCCGATGGACACCGATGAGCTTCCCGACTTGGACAAACCTGCCGACAAAGAGGAGGAAGAGAAGACCACGGCACAGCCTGCAGTGAAGACAGAATCCATCAAAACAGGTGATTTGCATACTTGTATGCATCCACGCATGTGTTCGTTGACGTTACCTTCACTTTTAGCTATTTTGGGGTAACAAAAATGTCATTACAAGAGGTTTCATGTTTGACTCGGGTGAGTTTGAGTTTGTTTGTTTTGTCTGGAATTACAGCTTTCTCTGTGTTTGGTGTAACACTGTTTTCTTGCAGCATGCACTGCTCTTGTGCAATTTTGTGACATCACTGCAGCAAATTCATGTCAGACTCGTAGACATGTAAGGAAAATGAGGCCAGTCTGATTTTGCTGATGCATCATCAAACTGCAATAGGTAATGCGTCTTAACCCCTTCACTGCCACAGTATAACAGCATTATCCGAACGGTCTATGAGAAAGAACTGTGTTTAGAACCCCTACAAGTACTTGGACAGTGGTTACCTCCCATTTAGTTTTCAGAAATGTCCTGAAATGTTGTTGACACAAATCCCACGTATGAGATACGGTTATGGGCGTAGGACAAACCGAAAATGACCACGTATTACATACGGGGTGGGCAGTGAAGGGGTTAATAGAAACTCAGATCTGTAGACATACATTGGGATCTGTTTGCTTTATAGCGAATGAGAAGAAGAAGAAGAAGTCTGCTTCTCCACTCTACCCCTCCCCTCACAATACCAACCCCCATTTCGCAAGGGTAAGAATGAACTGACAAGTTTCTGATGAGTTTTTTGTGTGTATGTTCCAATAGTTGCAGGACATTTAGGTTATTGTTTGTATTGAAATTTCAGGTGCTGCTGTTCGCTAGCAAGTAGCATGCCTGCTGTGTTATAAGTCACAGCAATTATTATTTCAGAAATGAAAGTTGAGCCAGACCACAGCCCACAGCTGTCGCTAGATGCTGAGGAAAGTGACAGCAGACAGCTGTTTGAAACCGACAGCGCTAAGCTGTCGCTCTCTGGGAGCGCTAAGCTCTCTCAAGCTGACGACAAAAAGCCGTCAAATACTGACAGCACAGAAATTGCTCACCGAGGTAGGTGAGGCGAAGCCGATGAAGTGACCTGCCGGCCTGACATCACTTGGCTGCCAGCATAGCGCTTAGTTTGCTCTGGCACTGTACATAGTGGTTGCAAAGAATGACTGCCCCTGCTGTGTAGCTGTCAGGGGGGTATATTCACCCCCTCTGCACAGTCGGTTTAGCCCAAGCGTAAAGTAGAAACTGAACTTGTTCTTTTTTCTTTGTAGCTGAAAGTATCTTTGGGGCTTGTGTTCAGTTTCTTAGATATTTTCTGTTCTTTTATTTTATTTTTTTAAATTTTTTGTTGTTGTGCTGTCTTACTTGACCACGATTTTAATTTAAAGACATTTTTAGAAGATGAAGAAGCAACATGATTTCAGATTATTTGAAATTATTAAGTATTCTGAATTTTACTACTGAAGAATGAAATTAATAACTCAATCATAATGAGTCATACACACTTACAGATGAAACATAATTATATAGAATCATGGTCTTGAAAGCTGCAATGGCTTGGATAAATCTCTGTAGTAAGCAAACTGGGTTAAAGGAAGTATTTTGCAAAGAATTCTTGCACGCTCTGAGCAATAACCTGGGGGGTTTAAAATACTAGCATCTTTCCCATGGTTTGAATGGGTTATCCAATGCACTTACTCTCACCATGAAATGGTGCTGGTTTTCCTAAAATAATCAGCGATAAAACCCTGCTGTCAACTTGTGCTTGAAATCTTTGACAAGTGTATGAACGCTACTAGCTTGCTTACTTGAAATCCTCTTTTTCATACATGATTGGCAAAGCACAGACGACTTGAGTTTTGCCTTGCCTTGCCTTGCCTTGCTTGGTCTTGTCTTGTCTTGTCTTGTCTTGTCTTGTCTTGTCTTGTCTTGTCTTGCACAACGGGTGACGGAAAAGCAAGGTTTATTGTTTTTACACTCTTGTTACTTGATGGTACAAGCTGTCATTGTGTTTGCGCTTTAAAGTTTAACCCTGGGTGATGCTTTGGCTGTTAGGGGCAGAATATACCTGCGCAGTTTCAGCGGCACAGATGACGCACTGCATATTATTGATGCTGCGATAGGGATTATGATGAGTACTTGGCCTGTTTTCCTTTCACGCAACGTGTAGCGGGCTGGGGCAATCTGCAGTGCGTCGTCTGTCCTGCTGAAGTTACCTATATGGGTGAGCGCCGGGCCTTACATGTACTGTCTGTGTGGAGGGGGTCCTTTGTAAAGCTTCAGTCACACACGCGATTCAATCTTGAGCCGATCGCACATCACATCGTAGGCCATTGATCCGTCACACGATGAACAATAGACGAACGATTGACTAACGATTGACGAACGATAACTCCATGCGAGCGGGGCGGAAGTGACGTGTCACAGTGAACACGGCAAACGCGCTTTGCGAGAGCAGACGCTAATGTTCGAACATCGCTCTACCTTTCTGAAAAATACCTTTCAGCATTTCGCCTTTGCGAGAAATAAAGTTTCCAGACAGTTGCAATTAATGTTTTCCGACCGCTGTACACGCCTAAAACATCTCCTTTATATCTGAGTAAGAAACTGTTCCTCCAAAAAGTTTTGAATCGACGAAGAGACGCTGTCCGCCACTGTCCGCCATTATTTTACGTCACGGCGTGAAGGCCGCAACTACGCGTTCTGATTGGCTCTGCCCCTGCGATTGACTGACGACTGGGTCGCAGGAATAGAACAAGTTCTAAAGCTCAAAGCTACGAGGGTATCGCATGAGACTGAGTCGCAGACTTGTCGTAGCTATTTTCCACGACTCGGTCGCCCGTGTGACAGGGTAAATCTCACGATTGAATCGCGTGTGTGACTACCCTCTAAGACTGCTTGACCTGAGCTTGTGTGTTTTGCCTTGCTTTCTTTCTCGACATCAGCCAGGGTTGAGTTATACATTTTGCTCGTGTTGTTTTCATTTTATTGCTGTTTTTGGCTCACGTAAGTGTAGCCTATGCGATGCTAACTTTTGTCTGTCTGTGCGTGCGTGCGTGCGTGCGTATGTATGTATGTCTGTGGTAGAAACTTTAACATTTGACTGAACACCGAAATACTAATTTTACCTGGTTATTATTCAAGCAACAGCATCAAAGTATTGAAGCAATGATCAACATTTCGTCGGCACGTATGTAGTTAAAGTGTGTATCCAAAGAAAACGGCTGGTGGGGGGTTTTGGAGGGGTAAAAACAGGTGACTGGATTGTGTCGTGTGTGGTATGTAGACCAGGTCAGGGGTCAAAGGTTAGGTCAGATCGCGTGAAGGATTGTGGTATAGATACAGTTATCACCGAGCTGCAGTTCTCCGATTCGGAGAAGACGATTTCACATTGTTCGGTTTCGTAGCGCCAGAAAAATAGATAAAGAAGATACCAAAGGAGATTTCCTACAGGTTAATCTGCACAGCATGTTTCCAGTGTCAGTGCGAGGAAGCGCTGTCGAAAGCGCAGTGTCGATCTGGCCATCTGGCAGTCGTGTCCCCGTAAGTAGGCTACAGACAGACAGATCTAGATCTAGTGTCTCGCACTCTTGCACCGTGTCACCTATGCTTACTGTGTGTGTGTATGTGTGACGGAGTGATTGAGTTTGTGTTACTGTTTGTCGATTTCTTACGTGAGCCTTGAAGGCTTCGCCTCTTGTTAATTCTGACGTTACTGTGAATTGTTTCAGCCCGAAAGAGCACGGGTGGGTCACGATTCAAGAACCTGCCCAACCCACGTATGCAAGGTATTGTATCTTTGTTTTTGTGTCTGCATCATGTCTGTATGTGTTCGTATCCTAGGCATACAAGTCACTTTCTTGGAAATGAGAACAAATGATGTCTATTTTTGACTCACATGCGAAGCAAAAGTGAGTCTATGTACTCACCCGAGTCGTCCGTCCGTCCGTCCGTCCGTCCGTCCGTCCGTCCGTCCGGACGTCCGGACATCCGTCCGTCCGGAAAACTTTAACGTTGGATATTTCTTGGACACTATTCAGTCTATCAGTACCAAATTTGGCAAGATGGTGTATGATGACAAGGCCCCAAAAAACATACATAGCATCTTGACCTTGCTTCAAGGTCAAGGACGCAGGGGCCATAAATGTTGCCTAAAAAACAGCTATTTTTCACATTTTTCCCATTTTCTCTGAAGTTTTTGAGATTCAATACCTCACCTACATATGATATATAGGGCAAAGTAAGCCCCATCTTTTGATACCAGTTTGGTTTACTTTGCTTCAAGGTCAAGGTCACAGGAGCTCTTCAAAGTTGGATTGTATACATATTTTGAAGTGACCTTGACCCTGAACTATGGAAGATAACTGTTTCAAACTTAAAAATTATGTGGGGCACATGTTATGCTTTCATCATGAGACACATTTGGTCACATATGATCAAGGTCAAGGTCACTTTGACCCTTATGAAATGTGACCAAAATAAGGTAGTGAACCACTAAAAGTGACCATATCTCATGGTAGAAAGAGCCAATAAGCACCATTGTACTTCCTATGTCTTGAATTAA
Organism: Littorina saxatilis; assembly: GCF_037325665.1. Lineage (NCBI taxonomy): Eukaryota > Metazoa > Mollusca > Gastropoda > Littorinimorpha > Littorinidae > Littorina > Littorina saxatilis. The sequence continues at coordinate 46,854,067 of NC_090251.1, read as the reverse complement.
CAGCTTTGTGTTGCATGACCTTGGATGACCTTGACCTTGGGTCAAGGTCACATGTATTTTGGTAGGAAAAATGTGTAAAGCAGTTCTTAGTGTATGATGTCATTGCTAGGTTTAGTTACCCTAAAGGTCGAGGTCAAGCATGTGAGTCGTATGGGCTTTGCCCTTCTTGTTGTGTGTTGAAATGAGTCCATAATATGATCAGTAGCACAATTCTTTGAAATGCTCACTGAAAAATTGATGATCGTTTGTTTTCTTCTTGGAAAAAAACTCTTGTTGCTGCTAGCTGTTCACTAGGAGGATGCAACCTGAATTTCTCTGCAATGGGATAAGAAATCATAACATTAAAAAGATGGGTGTGGGAGCAATGGCCTTGTGAATAAGACACAGCCTCACATGCGGAACCGGCACGGTTGGCCTAGTGGTAAGGCGTCCGGCCCGTGATCGGGAGGTCGTGGGTTCGAACCCCGGCCGGGTCATACCAAAGACTTTAAAATTGGCAATCTAGTGGCTGCTCCGCCTGGCGTCTGGCGTTATGGGGTTAGTGCTAGGACTGGTTGGTCCGGTGTCAGAATAATGTGACTGGGTGAGACATGAAGCTTGTGCTGCGACTTCTGTCTTGTGTGTGGCGCACGTTATATGTCAAAGCAGCACCGCCCTGATATGGCCCTTCGTGGTCGGCTGGGCGTTAAGCAAACAAACAAACAAACAAACAAACAAACAAACAAACAAAACCACATGCGGAAGGTTGAGTGTTCAAATCCTGGTGGGTTATGGTTGTAGGTTTTTCCAATCTCCCAGGTCAACTTATGTGCAGACCTGCTGGCGCCTTACTCCCCTTTGAGTGTACACGCAAGTACAAGACCAAGTTCACAATGAAAACATACTGTAATTTATGTCAGAGCTCATTGGGTTATAGAAACACGAAAATACCAAGCATGCATCTCCTGGAATTGGTGTATGGCTGTCTAAATGGCGGGGTAAAAACGGTCATAGACGTAAAAGCCCTCTCGTGCTAAAAAGACAAGAGTATATGGGAATTTCAGCCCATGAACGCAGAAGAAGAAGAATCACAAAAATACCAAGTACACAACAGTGTACATGGGAGTTTCAACCCATGAACGCAGAAGGAGAAGAAAAAGAAAATGACGTAAAAGAGGGGTTCCACTGTACAGACAACTTGTACACTGTACCGTTATTTTTTATTCAATTTTTTTAATTTTTAATTTTTATTGTTTTCATCCTCTCTTGCTTGTCCCGACGCTTGTTCCCCCTCCCAGTATGCTCTCACGCCGCCCCGTCCCAGCATTCACTGCAACATCCACCCCTGAACTTCGTTCCGCCGCCAGACACTGTACCGTTATTTGTTTCGTCTTCTTCGTCCTTCTTCATACAGTATTTTTGGGTCTTTTTATTGAAATAAAATGAGTGTAAATGCCATGTGCGTGGTGTTGTTTCAGCAGACTCTGAGGAGGAGGACGTGAAACCAAAGCCAGGGACACGACTTTTCTTCAAAGACGCGTCTTCCTGTTACATCATGGACGCCAAGTCCGTGGGCAACATCGGCCGCTACCTCAACGTACGCGCACTGTCACACAATACAATATGATACAATACAATAATACTTAATTATCTCAAAAGAGAAATTACATTGTGGCTGAACACATAATAACATTAAAACACATCCATGCTGAATGCATAATAACATTAACACACATCAATATAAACAACAATTACACACACACACACATTTTTTTGGTACATTGGAAGCCGTCTTTTAGGACGTCCTGATTTCACATTCCCCCTTTTAAGACTCCCCCCTCCCCTCTTCCTTAAGACTCCCCCCTCCCCTCTTCCTGAAGACTCCCCCCTCCCCTCTTCCTTAAGACTTTGATTTGAGACTTCCCCTTCTAAGTCCCTTCAATTAAAGAACCCCCCCCCACACACACACACACACATTAAGACCCTTTGATTTAAGACTCCCATGTTATGACCACGCTCCTCCAATTAAAGACCTCTCTTTTTGCTTCAGGTCGCTTTAAAAAAAAAACTAAGGTTTAATTGTCTCACTTTCCCTTGTTTTGTTTTTTTACAGCATAGCTGCAGTCCGAATGTGTTTGTTCAGAACATCTTTGTGGATACTCATGACCTGCGCTTTCCCTGGGTGGCCTTCTTCGCTGGACAGTACGTGTCTGCTGCATTTTGTTTGTCTTATATGAATTATGTGTATGCTTCCTTGTTTTGTGTGTGTGTGTGTGTGTGTGTATGTGAGTATGTGTGTGTGTGTGTGTGTGTGTATGTGAGTGTGTGTGTATGTATGTGAGTGTGTGTTTGTGTGAGTATGTATGTGTGTCCATGTGTGTGTGTGTGTTCGTGTGCTGCTAATGTTACCTTGGACATTTGTTTTTAGTCTAGTTATTATACTTTTCATGTTTCCATGTTGTTACTGTTAATAGTGCTGTCATGATGACAAAGCTGGTCAGGCAAAAAAGATCCTTTTATCATGAGGCAACTTGATGCTGCATTCTCCATTCAAACCGCCAGAACTGGATCCCATAAGAGTGTTCCCATTAACTGGAGGGGGGGGGGGTAAGGAGGGAGGAAGTCTTCTATTAAAGGGGAGAGTCTTAAAATGGGGTTGGACTGTAATGGGACATGACGAAGGCGAGTCGTATAAGTGTTTGCTTTTCTTGTAAATCCTAGCAGTAACACGTCTTCCTGTGTTGCAGGTACATCCGTGCAGGCACGGAGCTGACGTGGGACTACAACTATGAGGTGGGTAGTGTGCCCGACAAGGTGCTCTACTGCTACTGTGGCTCACCCATGTGTAGAGGACGTCTCTTGTAGCACACACACAGCTCATTGATACTCTACTGCTACTGCGGCTCACCCATGTGTCGAGGGTGTCTCTTGTAGCACTCACTTGTGTTCCAAATGAAGGTGTACAATGCAGCAAAATGGCCTTTATGGTTCTACCAAGTGTAGAGGTCTACTGTAGTTGAAACAGTTCCGGAATACTCTGTTGTGTTCTCAATGTATGTGTACAAGCTGCTCTACTGTTACTGTGGCTCACCCATGTGTAGAGGGCATCTTTTTTAGAACACACAGCTCATCAATACTCTCTCGTGTTCCAAATGAAGGTGTACGATGCGGCAAATGGCCTTTATGGTTCTACAGTGTGTGTAGGTTTACTGCACTTGAAATAGTTCTGAGATACTTTATTGCGTTTCAATTGAACTGTACTAAGTGCTCTACTGCTACTGCGGCTCACCCATGTGTAGAGGGCGTCTCTTGTAGCACATGCAGCTCATTAATACTTTTTGTGTTCCAAATGAAGGTGTACAATGCGGCAATTGGCCTTTATGTGGAGGTTTACTGAAGTTGAATCAGTTCTCGGATACTTTATTGCGTTTCAATTGAACTGGACAAAGTGCTTTACTGCTACTGCGGCTCACCCATGTGTGGAGGGCGTCTTTCGAAGCACGCACAGCATTGTGCATGTGAACAATGGGGCAAATGGCCTTTATGGTTCTACCGTATGTAGAGGTCTACTGTAGTTGCAACAGTTCTGGAATACTGTGTTGTGTTCTGAATGTTTGTGGAGAATGTGGCAACTGGCCTTTATGGTTCTACTGTGTGTGGGGGTATACTGAAGTTGAAACAGTTCTGGGCTACTTTATTGTGAACTGGACAAGGTGCTTTACAATACAATACAATACAATACAATAACTTTATTAATCTCTAAAAGAGAAATTGCATTGCTGAGCGTTTGTGTCCGTAATAATAACATACATAAAACATTCAAAATCAACATTTGTTCTTTGTCCTGAGAAAATACAGCACATTGGTTATCACATAAGAAAGTATATTAAAAATAAATTAACATGCATTCACCATCAACAATGCACAAACGAAAGTCAGCACCTTGCCGGTTATCACATATTGTCTAAGAGAGTAGAATAAGAGTATATAATCATGCAAAACAAAATCAACAATACTGAAACAATACAGAACACTGACCCCGTGCATCAGAGCGACAACACCAGCATCTACCGCCCCACCTGAGAATTGAAGATGTGAATTGCAGATGGAATGAACGAATTTCTGTAGCGTGTGGATCTTGCGGTTGGTTGTCTGAATCTGTTGCTCCTGTCTGTCCGTCTACTGTCAAATTCCGGTCTGAGTGGGTGCGAGTCGTCAGCCAAAATCTTCTGTACCTTGTCAGTCAGTCGTCGTTCATGTGTTGATGTGAAATTGTCCTGCTTCCTCCCAACCACCCCACTTGCTTTCCTGATGAATTTATCTAATCTATCCCTGTCTTGCTTGTTGATGTTGCCACCCCAACACACGGAGCCAAAGTACAACACACTATTGCACGTTGAAGTGTAAAACATCTGAAGGATTTCTTGTCTGATGTTAAAAGACCTGAGTTTTCTCAAAAAGTACAGGCGAGAGTGGAGTTTCTTCACAAGGGCATCAGAGTTTGGTTTCCATGTCAACTTATTGTCTATAATCACCCCCAAATACTTATACTGCTCTACCTTCTCTACGACCTCCCCCTTGATCACTATCTCCCTGTGTACATGTTCCCCCCTCCTGTTGTCCATTATCATTTCCTTTGTCTTCCCCACATTAAGCTCTAAATAGTTGTTTTCACACCACCCCACAAACCTATCTACCTCCTGCCTGTAGTCAGAGTCGTGGTCATCAGTCAGCAGTCCGGTCAGTCCAGTGTCGTCAGCAAACTTGGTTATGGGGCAGGAGTCACTAGAACTTCTAAAATCTGCTGTGTAGAGAGAAAAAAGAAAAGGTGAGAGTACTGTGCCTTGTGGTGCCCCTGTGTTTGTGCAGATTGTGTCTGAAACTGATTGCCCCCCCACCCTAACATACTGTGGCCTGTTTGTCAGGTAGTCGATAACCCAGAGGATGGTGGCTGCTGGGACATTCATGCTAAAAAGCTTCTCCGCCATTAAATGAGGCTGTATAGTATTAAAAGCGCTGGAAAAATCAAAGAACATCAAGCTACTGTGGGTCTCCCATGTGTAGAAGACAAGTGCTGTAGTGAAAACAGTTATGATTGATACGGTCCTGCCAGTCAAAGACTTCTGACAAAAGAGAAGAGGGAAACACTCTGCTGCTACCGTGGTTTCCTGTGTGTTTAGACTTTAGAGGATGTTTACTATGATGGAACTGTTTCAGTGTAAACAGTCTTACTCTGTTGTAAGCTGTAAGTCTGCCTGCCAAGGGTGTGAAAAGAGGACTGAAATAAGAGACCTAGACAAAGCGTAATGTCCTTACATTGCAGGTGGCCTGTCATGATAGGTACATGTACTGCATAGGCAATTAGCTCACTGTTTCTAAGGAAATCAAAAAAAGCTGTGTCCTTCAAAATGGGCTACACATAGTCCCAGTCTAGCAACAATGGGGGTCCTGATTCGGCCTAAATGGTCCGCTGGACCCATTAAGCAACAGTTAACTAACTAACTAGCAACAATGCCACTGTTTTTTACATTTAGTCAAGTTTTGACTAAATGTTTTAACATAGAGGGGGAATCGAGACGAGGGTCGTGGTGTATGTGTGTCTCTGTGTCTGTGTCTGTGTCTGTGTGTGTGTGTGTCTGTGCGTGTGTGTGTGTAGAGCGATTCAGAGTAAACTACTGGACCGATCTTTATGAAATTTTACATGAGAGTTCCTGGGTATGAAATCCCCAGATGATTTTTTTCATTTTTTTGGATAAATGTCTTTGGTGACGTCATATCCGGCTTTTTGTAAAAGTTGAGGCGGCACTGTCACACTTTCATTTTTCAATGAAATTGATTGAAATTTTGGCCAAGCAATCTTCGACGAAGGCCGGACTTTGGTATTGCATTTCAGCTTGGTGGCTTAAAAATTAATTAATGACTTTGGTCATTAAAAATCTGAAAATTGTAATTAAAATTATTTTTTTTATAAAAGGATCTAAAATTACGTTCATCTTATTTTTCATCATTTTCTGATTCCAAAAACATATGAATATGTTATATTCGCATTAAAAACAAGCTCTGAACATTAAAAATATAAAAATTATGATCAAAATTAAATTTCCAAAATCGATTTAAAAACATTTTGTCTTATTCCTTGTCGGTTCCTGATTCCAAAAACATATAGATATGATATGTTTGGATTAAAAACACGCTCAGAAAGTTAAAACGAAGCGAGGTACAGGAAAGCGTGCTATGCAGCACAGCGTAACCACTACCGCGCTAAACCAGGCTCGTTAATTTCACTGCCTTTTGCACGAGCGGCGGACTACGGTCATTGTGAAAAAATGCAGTGCGTTCAGTTTCCTTCTGTGAGTTCCACAGCTTGACTAAATGTAGTAATTTCGCCTTACGCAGCTTGTTTAACTGCCTCCACTCGCCAAGGGATCAAGTGAGGCATGAGAGTTTTGTTTTACACAGAATGGTTCTAGACCAAGCTCAGGACTTACCAAGACAACAGTGTAAGGCTGTGTGTGTGTGAAAGGGATGTTGAGTAGTAACAGTCCTCGCTGCAGCGGCATGCAGACTTCACCCTACAGACCGGATTCAAGTTTTAGCCTGGCTGGGAAGAAGAAGAGTACAGGTTAGTAGTAACATCCCAGCTGTAGCGGCAACTGGACTATTTCTCACCTGCCAGTACCAGCCAACGGCTCAAGTGAGTGTGTGGGGATTCTAGACTGAGTGCAAGACATGAAAGGGTACCTGCCATGAAAGGACACCCGTGAGACCAGCCAAAAGTGTCCTTACATTGGAGGTGGCCTGTCAGGATAGGTACTTTTTGGTAAAACGAAATAAGAATAATACTTGTGCTGTAGTCATAAACATTTTGGTAAAGATGATATTAATAGATAAAGGGACAAGAGAAGGTGTCCTTTCTTGGGAGGCGTCTTCTCATCGGAGGGGCCTCGCATTGCAGGTACCACTGTACTAGTATCCTACCATTATCTACAATTTTTGACTGTATGTTGTGATTTGTCTGTGTGCTAAAGCAGTGTTTTGTAATCGTTCTACTGTTAGTATTCAGGCATGGGAATTGTCCGCCGAAAGGCACATTTTCGCTGAATTTTTTTTTCGTTCCGCCGAAAAAGCAAAAGTATCCGCCGAAAAAATAAACAGGGGAGGCAAAAATGGTTCTAAAAACTGAATTTAACGGGAAACCTGAAGCTTAGATGACACCAAATTGCATCATTTGGGTTCTTTTGAGAAATTGTCTCCGGACCCCCCTAGTAAGGCTAGGCGCTTCGCGCCGCCGACTTTAATATTACTTACAACATGTCAGCCTTTTTTACTTTTTTCAATTCCCATGCCCGACACTGTATTGAAATGACCTGCAGTTGTTGTTTGAGGATGGTAAACTAAAGGCAACTATACAACACGTTTTTCATAAGGCTCTCAATTTCAGTGTTTTCACTGTTAATTCGTTTACCCATCATATTGGAATTAAAATTGTCTTCTTGGAACCGCAAACAAGATTCAAAAACAGATGAAAGCAAGAGGACCTTTTAAAAATGGGCAGATAAGCTGTGCTCAAAACACAGTGTGATCTTATTATCTACCTTAGTCCCAGAATTGAGTTATGGTGGGTTTTTTCCATTCTTTGTTTGTTTATGTTCATGGTTGTTTTTCTTGTTTGGTGTTAAATGTTGTTGAAGAAAGCTTGGAAGAAGGGACCATTTTATAAACGTGCAAGTTGCAAATGTGAGTTTCATGTACAATTGAAGTATTGACTGATGATTGAATGCTTGTTTGTTTGTTCAAAGTTTGTTTTAAGGTTGTACATTTGTTGTGTCTGACTATAAATGTGTTGAACGGTTCTGAAGAAAATTCATTTTTGGTGTGTGTGTGTGTGATTGTGTGAGTGTGAGTGAGTGAGTGTGTGAGTATGTGTGTGTGTGTGTGAGTATGTGTGAGTATGTGTGTGTGTGTGTGTGTGTGAGTGTGTGTGTGAGCGAGACAGAGAGGACAGCAAGTTGAGCAATAGGCATAACTAAAAAATAATCTAAAAGAAACAATTCCATTAGTGTTTTCAATTTAATAATCATTTTACAATATACAGCATGATTTATCAAGAGCCTAACAAATTTGTGGACAAGTCTCAATTCACAATGCATGTACAATGACTTGAAACGAGCACCAAAATAGCAAAAATGTTCTCAACTTGAATGTGGTGATACATATATCCTAATAACATTTTAGAAAAATAATGCAAACAATTTTCGGTGGAAAAATAACGGGATGTCCAATAAGATTCCAACCTCAAAAAATCTCATTCAAGGTCAAATTACCCCCCGCAGGTTAGGGGGAAGAATTTACCCGATGCTCCCCAGCATGTCGTAAGAGGCGACTAACGGATTCTGTTTCTCCTTTTACCCTTGTTAAGTGTTTCTTGTAAAGAATATAGTCAATTTTTGTAAAGATTTTAGTCAAGCAGTATGTAAGAAATGTTAAGTCCTTTGTACTGGAAACTTGCATTCTCCCAGTAAGGTAATATATTGTACTACGTTGCAAGCCCCTGGAGCAAATTTTTGATTAGTGCTTTTGTGAACAAGAAACTATTGACAAGTGGCTCTATCCCCTCTCCCCCCTTTCCCCGTCGCGATATAACCTTCGTGGTTGAAAACGACGTTAAACACCAAATAAAGAAAGAAAGGTCAAATTTTCCCACATAAAAAAAAGTAAATTACAGAGATTCCCTATTGAACATGCACATGAAAGACAACGCTTGTGGAAAAACATGCGGTAAGACCTCAACAGGTACAATCAATATGTGAAACAATACCATGTATCAAGAAAGTGTAACATTTGTTCTTGTTTTGTAGATGTGACCAAAGAACATTTTCATGTCAAAGCTGGTTGTCAGTGTGCGTGCAAGACCTTTCATCTGATTAATTACTCCTGTGTTAGATGCAAAATCTTGCACACTCTCTGACAAGATGAAGAATCAGACAGTGAAAACTGTGGCAGTATGTGGATTAACTGATGCATTTTGACACAAATAATGGCAGTGAAACGCAAAATCTACATGAAACTCATCATTCTTATCAAAGAAAACAATGGCAGTATGTGGATAACCTGATGCATTTTTACACACAAATTGGCAGTAAAAAGCAGAAAATCAACATGAAGCTCATCATTCTTATCAATGAAAACAATGGCAGTACCGTACTTTCCGGGTCATAAGGCGCGACTTTTTTCCTCGAGTTCGACCCCTGCGTCTTGTATAACGAAGCGCCTAATCCGTGTATGAAATACGAAAAAAAATCAAAGAGACCGCCTGAGTACCAGTCAAACAACTTGTGATAATGCATGTTTCAGCTACTAGGTACTGCCCTGGCCAAGTTTCCTCGAGCTCTCAAGCCACCCAGCTATCACAATGGACCTGCCTTTGATCTCGCCGCACACACAGAGCACACATATTTCCACTCTGTTAAACTCGGTCACTGACCGGTCACTGACCCCGGTGCAGGAAGTGTTTCCTCTCTCAGATATGACAGGGGAACCACCTCTCATGGCAAAAACTGGGTCATTTCCACTCTGTATTCTTCCTTTGATGTGCGGCTTATTTTCATTCTTCGACCGTTTGTTACTGGTATACTTTTTCAATTTTGGTGCGCCCTATCGGCCCCCTGCGCCCAATGGGTGACTGGATTACAATTTTTGTTAAAAAGAAGGGGGTGCGCCTTATGCGCTGTAGCGCCTTGTCACCCGGAAAGTACGGTATGTGGTTTAATTGACAAATTTTGACACCAAAATTGGCAGTGAAATGCAAAACGCAAAATCTACATGAAGCTCATCATTCTTGTCAATGAAAACAATGGCAGTATGGCAATCAATTGATGCATTTTGAAACAAAATGGCAATGGAATGCAAAATGGAAATTTTGCATGAAGCTTACCACTGTTGCAAAAATGTCATACATGCGTTAAGGCACCAAAATGTGAGTGAAATGCAAAACGAAAAATGTACATGAAGCTTCCATTTTAAATGTAGGCAATTTCATTGCACACCACCCTATCAGGGCTGAATATTGGCGGTCGCCCGATCGCCCCCGGCGGGTTCAAATCGCGTCGGGCGGGTTCCAAATTCCTCTGAAATCGCCCGCCGGGCGGGTTCAAATTTCGCTGAAGCACAAAGTCGTTAGGCAACGTAGTTAATCGGAACGGCCGGCAAACAAATATCTCTCGCGGGCGATCTCAAAATCTGTCACTTCTCTACTGCCCACTCATCCCCCCCCCCCTTTTTTAGAAGGACTCAGGACTACCACCAATCAAGGCCAGACACATTGGCTAGACAGCTACCCCCCTCCGCCTCACTTGACCACCCCTCCAGTGCCACGAGCCGCTGGCGATTGCATCAGCAGTCAAAATAGCTACCACCCCCTCCCACCACCCTCTTTGTGTTATTTTGATTTCTTGTTTCTTTGTGGCGGCTTTTATTTTAAATTCTTTATTAAAACAAGGTTAATTATCATTATATTAAAATATAGCATTTTAGTCATCAAGTTTTGTGTGTGTTTCTGGTAGTTATTAGTAGTGCAAATCCACATGTATGCATAATAAGTATGAATGTACGTCTTTTGTGTATGTGGTTAGCACGCAACGAGCCACTGGGGCGGTTGTAAGAAATCCCGGCCGGTTGGGGGCCGCTTGGGATTTTGGGGGGCCGGTTCAATTTTTGACTTACTGGCCCCCCTGGCCAGTAGCAAAAAAAAGTTAAGGTACACCCCTGCCCTATACTAAGAAAGTAACTGTAAATTCATCACACATAATGGATAATTAACCTACATAATACCAGGAACAAACATATGCAGGCTCTCTATGCAAACTGGAAGCAAAGCAAGTACTTATGAGCCACAGTTTTCACAAAACGTTTCAGCAACATTAATCTTAGCCCCATCCTACCTGTCTGACCTGTTCACACTCTATACACCCTCACGATCCCTCCGCTCCTCTGTAGACACTAGAATATTCCGTCTATATTCTTTTAGTCGCAAACAGCACGGCCAGAGAGCCTTCTCCCACTCTGCTGCCGTTGCGTGGAACTCTCTCCCTTACTCTATCCGACACTGCCAATACAGTGCAAACCGCTGTTATAAGACCTCACCTACTATCATACCTCATTTTTCCAGATGTTTTTCTCAGTGTCACTAAATTGATCTTCATTTTAAAGACTCCCTCTCTCTTTTAGGACCCAGAGTTGTCAGATTTGAGGTCTTAACAAAGAGGTACATGTGTACCACTGTATCCACATCCTCGGCAAAATTTAACATCAACACCTTCACCAACCAACACTAACTCACATCCTCCATGGCCTCGTTCAGAAGTCTCACTGCCCTTGTCAATTTGAACTTTTCACACAAACGGCGCAGGTGCACCACCGCCGCTTTTCCTCTCTCAGAAACACCGCTGCTAGCGGGCGTCTTTGCTGTGTGTCCGTCCTGTGGAACACTGTCACTGCTGGCGGAGACGGGCAGAGTGTGAACTAACGTGTGCACGAGGTAGCCGAGGAAAGGACGTCGTCTTCTGTCCAGGAAGGACAGGATGGGGAGGAAGAGAGGGGGGTTGGTGGTCTTGTCTTTGTTACTTGATTCTGTCTGCCGAGGATTTTCATACTGAAAAGAAAAAGTAATTGATTAGATAAAATAAAAACATGTGGATAAATTGAATAATGAATGACGCAAATGAATGAAGGAAGGAAGGAAGGAAGGAAGGAAGGAAGGGAGGAAGGAAGGGAGGAAGGAAGGGAGGAAGGAAGGAAGGGAGGAAGGAAGGAATAAAGGAAGGGAGGAAGGAAGGAAGGAAGGAAGGGAGGAAGGGAGGAAGGAAGGAAGGAAGGAAGGAAGGAATAAAGGAACAGATCAATAAACAAATAAATCAATGAAGGGAGTATGTTAAAAATAACATTGTATACATCAGTTCTCTCTCTCTCTCTCTCTCTCTCTCTCTCTCTCTCTCTCTCTCTCTCTCTCTCTCTCTCTCTCTCTCTCTCTCTCTCTCTCTCTCTCTCTCTCTCTCTCTCTCTCTCTCTCTCTCTCTCCTCTCTCTCTCTCTCTCTCTCTCTCTCTCTCTCTCTCTCTCTCTCTCTGAGAAATAAATATGTAAGTAAGGAAGAAAGTAAGTGCATGTAACACACACACTCACCAACTTCAAAGTGTCCACAAAGTCCAGGAAGAAGGCCTGCAACAGTTCAAACAGAATCCTGAGCTGCTGTTTCTCGGAGGCATGAGCATCTTCACCATCCCCCTCCCCCTCCTTCTTCTTCTCCCCGTCGACATCTCCACCCCTCCTTTCAGCCCTCCCATCTTCCTCCCCCTCCTTCTTGCTACTTTCTCCTCGTCCTTCCTTCCGAGATGAACTGTCTGCCCGACTTGCGGAGACGTGTGCCTGCTCTTCGCTGTGTTGTCTGTCCATGGAGCGTCGGTCAACCGAGCGTCTGGTCTCATCTTCCGTGGAGTCTTGTCTGGCAGCCCCTGTGCGGGCTGGGTCTGGGATACCGAGAGCGTTGCCGTAGTGACTGCTGGCGTGAAACACCCCATCCAGGATTTTCAACATCTGTCCCAGTAAGGTTGACTCTGTGGGGGAGACAAAATAATTTCAAAATTTTTTAAGATCTTTTATTCAGAAATTACGATCACTTCATATCTTTTGTTTAAAAACAGCATTAGTTTGGAATCTCCCTGTTTTTTTAATTTTATGACACATTAATCTTCTTATTCTGACAAGGCACCTGATACTATGTCAGATCGAAAGAATGCAAAATCTCTTGTAAACGCTTCATTTGGATGAATTGGTTTAAAAATGATGTCAGCATCTTACTTTGAAGCACTCGGATATAATGTGTTGATTTTAAACAATGCCAGTTACTTCCCTTCGTTTTTAGATAAAAGTTACCCTGGGCTTATCGTTGCTTTTTCAAAATCTCAGATGTATGCTCCTGGTCACTTCTAAAATAAGATACGTTAAATAGAAACAGTATTTTCCCTACACTTTTGAATTCATTCTCTTTCAAATGAAAAAAAATAAAGGTAATGTTGAACTTTAGGGTTGTAAATTCATAACTCACAATCCAGAGGCATTTTACACTTATTTTTGATATAAGTCCCTTTAATCAAACCAAAAAATATTTATCGTGGAATCAATTGACAGATTGAGCTCAGCTCCAAACTAAATCATAATAAAGTAATTTGGTCATTTGATAGACGAAAATGACGAGAAAATGCATATGTAATATCAACAGTTGCCTCCCCTCCTTCAAAAACGTGGCTGTGCCAGTGGATGTTTTCTTTGTAAAACCCATGTAAAACAAAAGGCATCTGTAAAGTCCATTCCGTGATTTCAAAGGTATCAAAAATGACTTGCCAAGCTTACGAGAGCAGGTTCTGCAAAATTGGAGGCTTAAAGGACGGGCGCAGAGGCGTGGTGGTAAGACGTCGGCCTCCTAATCGGGAGATCGTGAGTTTGAATCCCGGTCGCTGCCGCCTGGTGGGTTAAGAGTAGAGAGTTTTCCGATCTCCCAGGTCAACTTATGTGCAGACCTGCTAGTGACATAACCCCCTTCGTGTGTACACACAAGCACAAGACCAAGTGCGCACGGAAAAGATCCTGTAATCCATGTCAGTGTTCGGTGGGTTATAGAAACACGAAAATACCCAGCATGCCTCCCCCGAAATCGGCGTATGCTGCCTGAATGGCAGGGTAAAAACGGTCATACACGTAAAATTCCACTCGTGCTAAAAACATTCGTGAACATGGGAGTCTAAGCCCATGAACGAAGAAGGAGGAGGCTTAAAGGCCACTGGATTGTGAGCTATGAATTTACAACGCTAAAGTTCACTATTACCAAATTAAACTACTATCTGTACTATTTAGTGACATGACTCACTAGAGGAAAGCTTGTCAGCCACAGAAGAGTCGGATGTGATCAGAACGTGAATAATGGAGATGACGGAGCACAGGCAAGGGAGATGATCCTCCACGCTGACAATCTCGTAGTCACAGACGTAGGACAGGTGATGCAGTAGAGGTTCCAGCACGCTCTCAGCATTCTCCACTGTAAGAGGCAGAAATAAGGCATGTGGATTTCGTTTCATGCATACAGAATTATGTTAGTACAGTGCATTGTAGGCCAATCACTAGTGAGTGTGTCTCCACATGTGATTAGCAATCTGTGCACTGAGAGACACGACCAATCGGGAATGCCAATAGTCAGCTCCGATGTGCGTACCTTTGAGTGAAAAAAGCGTTATAACACACTGATAGTGCAGAAAGCACAGGTAGGAGCTAATTCTCACTTGGATGTCAGTCCTTTGCATGATTTCACCGGCACATTTAGCCCTTTGTAACACCAACACAAAACTGAGAAAATCAAGTCTTAAAAGTGTGGGAGGGGGGGGGGGTTGTCTCTTAAAAATGGAGGTAAAGTTACAGACCATATAAACAGAAAATGGTAAATCGTTTTCATTTTCACACATTTATTGTGCCATTGCTGGGAAATTTAGGTCGCATACACACATACGCATGCACACAAACACACACACACATGAGCACTCGCGAGCACACAAACACACACACACACACACACATCTCACCCAGGGCCTGAACGCCTTGCTGTGATGTGGACAGCAGCTGGAAGACGTGCATGAAGGGCTGCAACTCCTCACTGTCGTGGTACCTGTCACCACAGTCATGCCAGACCATTAGCCAGACTGTTAGCCAGACTGTTAGCCAGACCATTACCTAGCTGGATAATGAGAGGAGTTTTCTTGCTTTCAGAAGCCCCCGCCACCTTACCCGGCAAAGGTACCCATTTCCCTCAAGGAGAGACCCAAAATACCCCTTTCAAATGCAAAATTACAACAGCACCCCCCCCCCCCCCCCTGTCTCTTTGTGGAAGCCCCTCCCATTCCCACATTAAGTACAGTCCTGGGGTCATCTGAACAAGAATGCGACGTCCTTATGGAATTTTGGCGTAACTCATTTCAGCTTTTCAGCAGAAGACCAAAACTGATTATTTTTCTTGTGGTAAGAAAGATAAAAGAATGTTAAATCATGTATTGTCTATCGTATTATGGAGAACATGATACTTCTTACTGAGAATGATTTACTTAGTCAAAAGCACAAAAACATCAAAAACGCCAAGAATCGAGTTACGCCAAAATTCCAAGAGGACGACGAATGTATGTCTATCTCCTGTCTCCCTGTCTGTCTGTACATTGGTAATTCCGTTGGTCTGTCAGTCTGTCAGGTCACAAACTCTCCAGAACATGCATTTGCAGACACAGACACATGCACACATGCTTATAAGCATGCATGAACACACACTCACACACACAGACATAGATCTATTACATGAGTCCCTCTACAAGACAGCACTGACCCAATCTGATGAATGGCCTCTAGCACGGCCTCCACGAGGGCAGAGGATGCCCACTTCTGACACAGCTCATCCGACACATCCAGCAACACATCCACCATGTCGCCTGTACTCTTCAGTAACTCGTCTGAAACACACAATGTCACACACGGTATGACACAGCTCATCTGACACATCCAGCAACACATCCACCATGTCTCCTGTACTCTTCAGTAACTTGTCTGAAACACACAATGTCAATGACACACACGGTATGACATAACTCATCTGACACATCCAGCAACACATCCACCATGTCTCCTGTACTCTTCAGTAACTCGTCTGAAACACACAATGTCAATGACACACACGGTATGACACAGCTCATCTGACACATCCAGCAACACATCCACCATGTCTCCTGTACTCTTCAGTAACTTGTCTGAAACACACAATGTCAATGACACACACGGTATGACATAACTCATCTGACACATCCAGCAACACATCCACCATGTCTCCTGTACTCTTCAGTAACTCGTCTGAAACACACAATGTCAATGACACACACGGTATGACACAGCTCATCTGACACATCCAGCAACACATCCACCATGTCTCCTGTACTCTTCAGTAACTTGTCTGAAACACACAATGTCAATGACACACACGGTATGACATAACTCATCTGACACATCCAGCAACACATCCACCATGTCTCCTGTACTCTTCAGTAACTCGTCTGAAACACACAATGTCAATGACACACACGGTATGACACAGCTCATCTGACACATCCAGCAACACATCCACCATGTCTCCTGTACTCTTCAGTAACTTGTCTGAAACACACAATGTCAATGACACACACGGTATGACATAACTCATCTGACACATCCAGCAACACATCCACCATGTCTCCTGTACTCTTCAGTAACTTGTCTGAAACACACAATGTCAATGACACACACGGTATGACATAACTCATCTGACACATCCAGCAACACATCCACCATGTCTCCTGTACTCTTCAGTAACTCGTCTGAAACACACAATGTCAATGACACACACGGTATGACATAACTCATCTGACACATCCAGCAACACATCCACCATGTCTCCTGTACTCTTCAGTAACTTGTCTGAAACACACAATGCCAAGGACACACACGGTATGACATAACTCATCTGACACATCCAGCAACACATCCACCATGTCTCCTGTACTCTTCAGTAACTTGTCTGAAACACACAATGTCAATGACACACACGGTATGACATAACTCATCTGACACATCCAGCAACACATCCACCATGTCTCCTGTACTCTTCAGTAACTCGTCTGAAACACACAATGTCAATGACACACACGGTATGACACAGCTCATCTGACACATCCAGCAACACATCCACCATGTCTCCTGTACTCTTCAGTAACTTGTCTGAAACACACAATGCCAAGGACACACACGGTATGACATAACTCATCTGACACATCCAGCAACACATCCACCATGTCTCCTGTACTCTTCAGTAACTCCTCTGAAACACAGAGACACACACACATCACCAAATCTCTCTCTCTCACTCTCTCTTTCTGTCTGTATCCCCCTTTCTCTCTCTCACGCATGCAAGTACACACACACACACACACACACATATGCACACACACGTACACAAACACACACACAAATGCATATGGACAGACAAACAGAGAGGTCGCTGACACACAAGCAGGCAACACAGATTGAGCCAGGCCAAGCAAGAAAAATAAAACGAAACAGACAGACAACCAGTCATAACCACTGGAGCGCATAATCATCACTGGTCCTTCACAAGATCTTCTATTCACTTAGATTCCAAATTGCAAGGAAAATGATACTCTAATCACAAATATTTCCGAGGAATCTGCACAACCCGTCATTCAACTTGTCTATTAAAACATGTTTGGAACATACTCATTTTGTCTGCAAGACGTGATAAAAACAGCAGAGAAAATCTTAAGCCTTTACATGATTGTTCTGGTTACTGGCCCTGTTAGACACATCCTGTCTACAGCCTCTTTTTCCCCTTTTCTTGTGTTGGGGTTATCTTCATATTTCTTTCCTTTAATTCCTTAAACCAACACAGTACTTTGTGGGTGCATACAGGTAACAACACTTGCATGCAATGTCCATAACTCTGGCTTATTTTTTAAAGGGTGTATGTCCATAAAATTTCATAATTTGTTCAAGGACCCATTAATGCACAGTCTGGTTGTCTGACAGTGCATGGTTGTCTGACAGTGCATGGTTGTCTGACAGTGCATGGTTGTCTGACAGTGCATGGTTGTCTGACAGTGCATGGTTGTCTGACAGTGCATGGTTGCATGTATGTACATGCTTCTGTGTGTGTGTTTTCTTCTTTCTCTCCTTCAAGGGCGGATCCAGGATCTTAAGGAGGGGGGGGGGGGGCACACCCAAACTTTTTTGCACAAACTTGAAGGTGCAAAGCACCCTAATTGAGGTCGTGAAGCGCCCTAACATGCTAGGGGGGTCCGGGGGCATGTCCCCCCGGAATTTGTTTTTTCAAGGAAGCAAAATGCTGCAATCTAGGGCCACCTGAGCTCAGAAACTGTCATTTAATTATATATATATCTCTCTCTCTTTTTTTCCCTCTTTGCCCCCCCCCCCCCCCTAAATCCGCCACTGTCCTTAAACACTTTTTTTTTTTAAAGAATCACACACACACACACACACACACACGCATACACAACACAAACCCCCATCCCCTCAGATTGCTTCATTATCTTGTCATTTATTATTTCATTATCTCAAAGAACCACCAATGCCTTGGATATGGAAATATTAAAATCAAAACCAAGTTAACTTAAAACCAAAAATTAAAGCACAAAACTGTTGGTGAAGAAACCACCATTATAAACAAAGCAGTACAGTAGTACAGTTCACACGACCTTTGGGTCACACACACACTGACCGGATTCCCCCCAATCCCCCCCCCCCCCCCTACAAACTCTTCTGGCATTTTGCCATTATGTCGTGTTTGCTGAGATAAAACCATTATTAGGGCACAAGGCCACATGAATGTAGATATATACTGATACATATCGCACTGACCTGTTTGTCATTTACAAAACTCGTGACAAAACGCAATAAAGTATACTGCTGTTTTATCAGCTATACCATCTGTGTGCCATGTCACCCGAATTTAATCAGACATAACCTGTTTGTCATTACAAAACTCACGACAAAACCGAACAAATTATACTGCTCTTTAATCAGCTATACCATCTGTGACCCATGTCACCTGCGTTTAATCCGAAGAGTCTATTGTAGGAACACAAAACGCCAGAAAGAACAAGGGCACAGTCATAATGCTGGCTTGTCTCGGAGTGGTAACAAATTCGGGCAATATTGACAATGTGGTGGTGGGGACCGATTTGGGTCCTCGACGGCTCAGCGGTACCACTTGCCACAGGACTGCGACGTCGACGAGCGGGGGTCCCCGATCTCTCAGCGGATAACCAACACTGCCGCTATTGTCACCGACGGGACAGTCAGTCCTTGTACTGAGCGATGGGTTGGATAGAAATTTGGAGGCTGCCGAGCCAGTTTGTTTTCTTTGCTAAATCTCTCTGACTTTCGAAATAGGCGTACTCAAAGAAAATGGTTTATACCCCCCCACACACACACACACATACACAAACCCACCATTCCTACAAGCGTAACACTGCGACATCATGCTATGTCTGTCAATTTAACGTTTGCGATTCGTGGCTACATCAAGCGAGATCGCCGCCGTTCATACATCCACTTTCCGACAAGGTGCTCCATCTTTAGTACCGTTAGACCGTGTTGTAACTCCCCCCCCCCCCCCCACATTGATCGACGGACCAATGACTTAACATCATTCCACAAACCAAATAGGACAATGGAGATTTTAAACACAATATATCAATGCCAAATACAGTCGAGAGAGACGTCCCGACAACGGAATGCCAGACGGTTAAATATTTAGGGAAGAATGTGGTAAAGTCCGTTACCACCCGTCCACGTACGTACGTACGTTCTCCTTCGCGACCGGGCCTTATCAGACAGTGTTTAGCTCGAACTTGCAAAATACAAGTCCGCAAGTCCGTGGTGTTTAGTGCAACTACGGAGAATACATTTACTTGTCAGGTAAATGAAACAAAAAGCTACAGACTGAGGAAAAGGATTTTTTTTTGGTATCAGTTGAGCAATTGATAAAGCCTGTGGGTAGACTAATAGGGTCTGCGCAGGTTAAATAAAATATGTACCACTGTTTTCATGGAGCGCTTCTTTGTGTGTGTTTTCTTCTTCCCATTTAATGGCAACATGCAGTTCCGTCACCATAAATTCACGCCTGTCTTTACCACGCTGACATGTCACACGCATTGAAACTGACGCAATGACGGTGTCCTGGGGAATGCTAAGCTAATAGCACATTCACACGTGTTACTAAAATAAAACAGCGGGGTGCACCATGCATGCTTGTCCGTTATGCCGGTAATATAAATACATAAAGTGTACTTTGATTAAACAACGTAATACCCATTGCAAGTTGTTTTTCATTGTACAAAGCCTCACGTGGAAAGAGAAAATAGGAAAACTCTCTCTCTCTCTGACACACACTCACACACCGGCACAACCACCACCACCAGCAACAACAACAACACATACACACTACCACCACCATCAACACCATCCTCACACTGACATACACACACACAAACACACCACCCCCATCACCACCACCGTCGAACTTTCTGCAAAGTTCAGGTCTCCTATCATGTTATAATATAATGATGATATTATCACGGGTTATTATATAAGTCTGGGGTCGGCTAGCTCCCTTGCGGGTGAAAAGCAAAAAGCCGACAGCTCCTGTCTCTTGCATTATGAGTATGTTGAAAAACACCAGTGATCCACGAGTAATCCTATACTTCTACGAGGTTGCCCCAACAACGCACAGAAAGCTGATTCCTGAGTGCCAAGTCCAACGATCGACACTGTCCAGCTGTCTGCTGTCATGGCCTGCCGGGTTGTCGTCCGTTGCACCTTCACATCGTCATCACCACTGAAACTGGCTCCATCAATTAGCCAGATTCAGCAAAATCTTCAGTGTAGTTAAGTCGTCGAAGCGTCCGCGGAGTTTAAGACGTCGGGTTAGGATGTGATAGGTTGTGGTGTAGGGCATAAATTGGCTTGGGAGTAGTTGTTTGATATCATAACCATGAATTTAAATAATGATAGGTATGTGCATGGTCAGGTTGATTTATTGATGGCCACAGGGGGGGCTATCTATTGGAATGCGTTCGGAGAGGTGACATGAGTCGTTTGTTACCGTTCTCACGAGATCAGTTGTTGAAACCAACTTTGTCATCTGTGCTGTTCCGGAAATGAGCCGCGCTTTTTTGGAATTCAAACAGTAGGCCTATCATGTCACTGTTGTCCCATTTGCGCTGTTTCGGAAATGAGCTGCACCTCGTCTGTCTGTTTATAGCAACACACACTGTCTGTCACGTACACTCCATGCAAGTCTCTCCGTCTCTCTCTCGCTCTGCCATAGTGTCTGTGTGTGTATCCGTCTCTCTCTCAATCTCTTTCTCTCTGTCTCTCTCTCGATCTCATGCGCTCTCTCTCTCGAGTCATTTTCTCTCACCCGGTGTTCATTTATCTGTTTCTCCGTCTCGAGTCACTCTCTGTCTATCTGTCTGTCTGTCTGTCTCTTTCTCTGTCTCTCTCTGTTTGTGTGTCTTTGTCTGTGTCTCCCTCTGAGTCTCTCCGCCTCTGTCTTTCTATGTCTGTCTCTGTCTCTGTCTCTCGCTCTCGCTCTCTCTCTCTCTCTCTCTCTCTCTCTCTCTCTCTCTCTCTCTCATCCGACTCCTGGCACACAGGTCAAAGGTAGAGGTGTCAGTCTTGTGTTAACTTGAGTGCACGTGTACCCAGCAGGAGGGGGGTGATTCGGGTCAGAAGTGAGATAAGCACTTTGGTCTTCAGTCTTTGGGTTCTTGCTTTCAGTGGAGAAGATGCCAACATGAAATTGCACAATGCTCTACTATTTATTGTCCTTGTCTATCAGACACGAAGAAGGGAAACTACAATCGCCCCAGGCCATATATACTCTTTGTTTCCTGAGCCTGGACCATTGAGACGGTTACCTCATAGATCTGTTCATTCTTCAGTTTGTCGGTGTCAAAAGTTATACCCCCATTGCACACAACCGTTCTAGGTCCCGTTCCTGTACCAACCAAGGACAGCTGCCACAACAATGGAACGCTGCGCAAACGGCCGTTTTTTGCATCTTTCAACAGCGTCTGACCATAGTGGCAGCCGTCCTTCGGTACGGGAACGGGACCTAGAACGGATGTGTGGAATGTGGGTATGACAACTCAGTGTGTGAGAGCGCTACCGTTGCGTTACCGTTGTTTTAAGTTCCTTTAACGATCCAAGCGTTCCGTTACCGATGGGTTGAGGTTCCATTACCGTTCATTCTAATCGGGAGGGGAACGGCTAAAAATGTGAACATGCAGCCCAAACTCAACCGTCCCTACCGACCATACCGTTCAAAGCAGTTCCGTTAACGATCATTTACGTTCCAATGCGGTTCTCTCCCGATCCCTCCCGTGCCCGCACCGTTCCTTGGTCGGTACGGGAACGGGACCTAGATCGGCTGTGTGGAATGGGGGTATAAGACTCGACCACTTGGCTTATGGTTGAGACAGCTGGAAGATCTCCGGATATAATTAAAGAGGAGTAGTCTTCCTTTTAGAAAATGTGTACTCTGCCTTGCAGATTAGAAGTTTGTGCTGTCGGGGCTGGGTAAAGGGAGTGGAGGTGAAGGGGGGGGGGGGGGGGCGGAGTGGGGTAAGCGAGACGAAAGAGGAAACTGGACAGGGAAAAGTCACTGCCTGAAGCATTCAATAAAGCCACACAAAAAAGAAATTACGACATGCAGGCCTGGTTTTTAAATCATATTTTTGCAAAGTATCTGCACAAGTTTGTGTGCCTCTGTGAGTGTGTTCGTGGCTGCTTTCATGGAGTGCCTGTATCCTCAGGAATTTGAGGATTTCTTTTATCTCTCTTTTTCTGACACCGTTGATTTAACGTCATTTCAAACAGGACACGTGTTTTTCCTTTCAGTTATAAGTTATAGTAGTTTGACCTTATTGTTTTAGGACAAGTAGAGCTCGTTGACCAGTAGCAAAGACTCACTCAGTCCGTCAGTGTGTCTGAGTGTGTGTGATGGGGGGGGGGCCTCTCCCGTGACCGGCCACACACACATACACCCACACACAAGTAGTATATACTACTCACACACTCACACTCGCACACAATTATGTACAGGCTTTCCGGTGGAAGTAGTTGTTTTACTATTGGAATATCGTCGGAAGATCAAGTTGATGGGATATTTTGTTTTGTTAATGGTGGATTATTTTGAGTGTTCCTTGTTTTAAGAATAAAGACCTGAGGTCAGCTCTTGCGACTGGCCGCAGGGTGGTATCACGGTTTGATATTGATGTTATTATTATAATGTATTATTATTGTTTTATGTGAGTAAATGTGTGTACGTTGTAGGCAAACCTGATGCAGACAAATTCTCTTGGCCATCGCGTAGTACAATCGTAGCTGAGTTAGCGTTATTTCGCAGGTGCCACGATGCTGGACCCTGTGACGTCAGTCTCCCCAAATGGGAAGACGGCACAGAGCCCAAGCTTACTTAATCTAGGGAGATAGGGAAGACAAAAAGACGGACTGCAGAGAATTCTTAGAGGACGGAGCTATAGACCAGACCAGAGGAAATAGAGCTATGGAAATAGAGTAAAGGAGTGTTGACCAGCAGAAAAGAAATACAAGTTACTACTTAGAATAAGTTAGCACAGAGACAAGTGATAGGATACTACAGTTGAAGTACAGTGCCAACAGAACAGTCTGCATCAGGTAAGCAAGTACGCACGTTGTTTCCCCTTATGTGTCAAGTTGTACCCCAAATAAAAAGAAGAAATTGTTGCTCTTGGTTTCGTTTGCATTCTTAAGATTGTTCTTTGTCTCCATTATAAAGATCTGTCTGTCCTCTCAACACTCATAAAGCCAAGCGAGTAAAAAAGTAATTATGAACATCTTTGATAAACATCTTTAACCTTTGCCGGATGCCGCTTTTGACTACACACGCCCGACGATGCGGGTTTGTCTGAACCCATACATTTGAAAGAGGGTTTTTACCGTTTATTTCTCTAACGACGATGCGGGTTTGTCTGAACCCATACATTTGAAAGAGGGTTTTTACCGTTTATTTCTCTAACGACGGGGTGGGTTCAGGGAAACCCACAGCGCTACTTCAGTGGGTGCATCGAGTTTCTCCCTTCACCGACTTCTTGCAGGGGAGGGAGAGGCGGAGGGAGAGACTGAGAGAGACTGAGAGAGACTGAGAGACTAAGAAAGAGAGAGAGAGAGAGACTAAGAAAGAGAGAGAGAGAGAGAGAGACTAAGAAAGAGAGAGAGAGAGACTAAGAAAGAGAGAGAGACTAAAAAAGAGAGAGAGAAAGAGAGAGAGACTAAGAAAGAGAGAGACTAAGAAAGAGAGAGAGAGAGACTAAGAAAGAGAGAGAGAGAGAGAGACTAAGAAAGAGAGAGAGAGAGACTAAGAAAGAGAGAGAGAGAGAGACTAAGAAAGAGAGAGAGAGAGACTAAGAAAGAGAGAGAGAGACTAAGAAAGAGAGAGAGAGACTAAGAAAGAGAGAGAGAGAGAGACTAAGAAAGAGAGAGAGGGAGACTAAGAAAGAGAGAGAGAGAGAGACTAAGAAAGAGAGAGACTAAGAAAGAGAGAGAGAGACTAAGAAAGAGAGAGAGAGAGACTAAGAAAGAGAGAGAGACTAAGAAAGAGAGAGAGAGAGACTAAGAAAGAGAGAGAGAGAGAGACTAAGAGAGAGAGAGAGACTAAGAGAGAGAGAGAGAGAGACAAAGAAAGAGAGAGAGAGAGACTAAGAAAGAGAGAGAGAGAGAGACTAGAAAGAGAGAGAGAGACTAAGAAAGAGAGAGAGAGAGAGACTAAGAAAGAGAGAGAGAGAGAGACTAAGAAAGAGAGAGAGAGAGACTAAGAAAGAGAGAGAGAGAGACTAAGAAAGAGAGAGGGAGACTAAAAAAGAGAGAGAGAGAGACTAAGAAAGAGAGAGAGAGACTAAGAAAGAGAGAGAGAGAGAGAGACTAAGAAAGAGAGAGAGAGAGACTAAGAAAGAGAGAGAGAGAGACTAAGAAAGAGAGAGAGAGAGACTAAGAAAGAGAGAGAGAGAGACTAAGAAAGAGAGAGAGAGAGACTAAGAAAGAGAGAGAGAGAGACTAAGAAAGAGAGAGAGAGATTAAGAAAGAGAGAGAGGGAGATTAAGAAAGAGAGAGAGAGAGAGAGAGACTAAGAAAGAGAGAGACTAAGAAAGAGAGAGAGAGAGACTAAGAAAGAGAGAGAGAGAGAGACTAAGAAAGAGAGAGAGACTAAGAAAGAGAGAGAGAGAGACTAAGAAAGAGAGAGAGAGAGAGACTAAGAAAGAGAGAGAGAGATTAAGAAAGAGAGAGAGAGACTAAGAAAGAGAGAGAGAGAGAGACTAAGAAAGAGAGAGAGTAAGAAAGAGAGAGACTAAGAAAGAGAGAGAGAGAGACTAAGAAAGAGAGAGAGAGACTAAGAAAGAGAGAGAGAGAGAGAGAGAGAGAGACTAAGAAAGAGAGAGAGAGAGACTAAGAAAGAGAGAGAGGGAGACTAAGAAAGAGAGAGAGAGAGAGACTAAGAAAGAGAGAGATAGAGAGACTAAGAAAGAGAGAGAGAGAGACTAAGAAAGAGAGAGAGAGACTAAGAAAGAGAGAGAGACTAAGAAAGAGAGAGAGAGAGACTAAGAAAGAGAGAGAGAGAGAGACTAAGAAAGAGAGAGAGACTAAGAAAGAGAGAGAGAGAGACAAAGAAAGAGAGAGAGAGAGATTAAGAAAGAGAGAGAGAGAGAGACTAAGAAAGAGAGAGAGAGACTAAGAAAGAGAGAGAGAGAGAGACTAAGAAAGAGAGAGAGAGAGAGACTAAGAATGAGAGAGAGAGAGACTAAGAAAGAGAGAGAGAGAGACTAAGAAAGAGAGAGAGAGACTAAGAAAAAGAGAGAGAGAGAGACTAAGAAAGAGAGAGAGACTAAGAAAGAGAGAGAGAGAGACTAAGAAAGAGAGAGAGAGAGACTAAGAAAGAGAGAGAGAGACTAAGAAAGAGAGAGAGAGAGACTAAGAAAGAGAGAGAGAGACTAAGAAAGAGAGAGAGAGACTAAGAAAGAGAGAGACTAAGAAAGAGAGAGACTAAGAAAGAGAGAGAGACTAAGAAAGAGAGAGAGAGAGAGAGAGACTAAGAAAGAGAGAGAGAGAGACTAAGAAAGAGAGAGAGAGAGAGACTAAGAAAGAGAGAGAGAGACTAAGAAAGAGAGAGAGAGACTAAGAAAGAGAGAGAGAGACTAAGAAAGAGAGAGAGAGAGACTAAGAAAGAGAGAGAGGGAGACTAAGAAAGAGAGAGAGACTAAGAAAGAGAGAGACTAAGAAAGAGAGAGAGAGAGACTAAGAAAGAGAGAGAGAGAGACTAAGAAAGAGAGAGAGACTAAGAAAGAGAGAGAGAGAGACTAAGAAAGAGAGAGAGAGAGAGACTAAGAAAGAGAGAGAGACTAAGAAAGAGAGAGAGAGAGACAAAGAAAGAGAGAGAGAGAGACTAAGAAAGAGAGAGAGAGAGACTAAGAAAGAGAGAGAGAGACTAAGAAAGAGAGAGAGAGAGACTAAGAAAGAGAGAGAGAGAGAGACTAAGAAAGAGAGAGAGAGACTAAGAAAGAGAGAGAGAGAGACTAAGAAAGAGAGAGAGAGACTAAAAAAGAGAGAGAGAGACT
Organism: Littorina saxatilis; assembly: GCF_037325665.1. Lineage (NCBI taxonomy): Eukaryota > Metazoa > Mollusca > Gastropoda > Littorinimorpha > Littorinidae > Littorina > Littorina saxatilis. Next base: position 46,827,786 of record NC_090251.1, on the reverse strand, counting down.
AAGAAAGAGAGAGAGAGACTAAGAAAGAGAGAGAGAGAGACTAAGAAAGAGAGAGAGAGAGACTAAGAAAGAGAGAGAGAGAGACTAAGAAAGAGAGAGAGAGAGACTAAGAAAGAGAGAGAGAGAGACTAAGAAAGAGAGAGAGAGACTAAGAAAGAGAGAGAGAGACTAAGAAAGAGAGAGAGAGAGACTAAGAAAGAGAGAGAGAGAGAGACTAAGAAAGAGAGAGAGAGACTAAGAAAGAGAGAGAGAGAGACTAAGAAAGAGAGAGAGAGAGACTAAGAAAGAGAGAGAGGGAGACTAAGAAAGAGAGAGAGAGAGACTAAGAAAGAGAGAGAGAGAGACTAAGAAAGAGAGAGAGAGAGACTAAGAACGAGAGAGAGAGAGACTAAGAAAGAGAGAGAGACTAAGAAAGAGAGAGAGAGAGACTAAGAAAGAGAGAGAGACTCAGAAAGAGACTAAGAAAGAGAGAGAGACTCAGAAAGAGAGAGAGACTAAGAAAGAGAGACTAAGAAAGAGAGAGACTAAGAAAGAGAGAGAGACTAAGAAAGAGAGAGAGAGACTAAGAAAGAGAGAGAGACTAAGAAAGAGAGAGAGAGAGAGACAGAGAGAGAGAGACAGAGAGAGAGACAGAGACTAAGAAAGAGAGAGAGAGAGACTAAGAAAGAGAGAGAGAGAGAGACTAAGAAAGAGAGAGAGAGACTAAGAAAGAAAGAGAGAGAGATAGACTAAGAAAGAGAGAGAGAGAGAGACTAAGAAAGAGAGAGAGAGAGACTAAGAAAGAGAGAGAGAGACTAAGAAAGAGAGAGAGAGAGACTAAGAAAGAGAGAGAGAGACTAAGAAAGAGAGAGAGAGAGACTAAGAAAGAGAGACAGAGAGAGAGACTAAGAGAGAGAGACAGAGAGAGAGACTAAGAGAGAGAGAGAGACAGAGAGACAGAGACAGAGAGAGAGAGAGACAGAGAGAGAGAGAGAGAGACAGAGACAGACAGTCAGATAGACAGACAGTCAGATAGACGGATAGACAGATAGACAGACAGAGCAACTGACAACAGACATACAGACAGAGAGATACGGACAGACAGACAGAGAGACAGACAGTCTCTTGGAGACAAACAGGCAGACAGACACTGTTCCGCCGCTTTGGTAATTATGGGTGTAGCAGAACCCGCGCCGTCGGCAGAGGGATAGTTACAATCACTACTACTCTTTAAAAGTATGGGTTTGTGTGAACCCGCGCCATCGGTAGTGTTTATGTAAATTATCATAATCAATTAATTTTAATGTTTTGTCATGTACACACTAAAAATTTGCAGACAGAGAGCAAATTAGGTGTGTCAGAGATACTTAAAATTTCAAAACGATACCTTTAATGCTTCCAGAGTTACAATGATTTTAGTGTGTCTCTGGGTACAGGTGAACCCAGGAAGCACAGCAAAGGTTAAAGATCATGAAGTCGCAAACACGACCCCGCGATAATATCATGACCATCTGGCCCTCTGGTTTCATGTTGACTGGCAGTTATCGACACACTTATCGTCAGCAATGTGTATCTCAGGTTCAGCAATCCAACGTCACCTAGTTTTCACCGAAGCATATCAACCTCTCCTTTACAACTCCCGCTATTTACAAACCTTTTCTCCATACATACACTATTTTCTCACATTTTCTCCGCTCCATAAAGTCTGCAACTGAACAAATTACCATCATTTCCAGCCTCAATCAATGATAACTCGTGCCACTGCATGATGACAACTCGTAAAGCGATAAATGGCGCCACTCAAAACACTTTTTGTCAGCCGAACATTCATATCTTTTCAAAAAAACATACCCCCTTTCAAAATTGAATAAATGCCCAGATAAAGATTCTGTGCCACGTTTGTAGCACTACCAATTTGTACCCCCCAAAAATTATATCTTTTCGATTATCTTCTGAAGTTTAAAATTAAATTAAATTAAAGATTAACTGTCGCGTTGGCCGCACCAAAGCCAAGGTATTCTACTGCTACACTTTATAAACACAATATATCTTTGGTAGCACTATCAATCTTTGTTAAATCCATACCACTACCGTACTTGTGTCAGAGATATCTTTGGTAGCACTACCAATGTATGGGTATCCATACCACTACCGTACTTGTGTCAGAGATATCTTTGGTAGCACTACCAATGTATGTGTATCCATACCACTACCGTACTTGTGTCAGAGATATCTTTGGTAGCACTACCAATGTATGTGTATCCATACCACTACCGTACTTGTGTCAGAGATATCTTTGGTAGCACTACCAATGTATGTGTATCCATACCACTACCGTAGGCGTACTTAGGTCAGAGATATCTTTGGTAGCACTACCAAATTATTTGTATCTATACCACTACCGTACTCAAAAGAGGTACCAGGAAAAAAATTGAAAATCAAGAAAAACTGATACTCAGATTGCACCGGATTGCCCCATTTTCCTTGATTGTTATCAGAGTTTTACGGGGGGGGGGGGGGGGGGCATACCCCCGGACCCCCCTAGAAGCCGGCCTTTGTCTTCTAAGTGACTGTTTTGGAAAGTAGTTGGGTAATTTGTTGGCTCATGTGGCACCAGATCGGTCAATTGCCGTTATTTTGATCCAAATTTGTCTTCTTAAATTTACTGAAGTTTCTTGGCTCAGATTGCACCAGTTTGCTCCACTTTCCTTGTTTTTAATCAACATTTCCGGGGGGGGGGGGGCATTCCCCCGTACCCTCCTATGAGATTTCGAACGCTTCACACCCTCAACTACACGCTTCGTGTCGTCTAATTATCCCTAAAAGAAATTTGGACCCCCCCCCCCCCTAAAAATGATGTGATCCGCCCATGGGTAAGTGCCACAGTATGTGCGAACTTGACTGACCGCAATGATAACCAAGAGTCAAGGAGAGAGGCGTACGTTTCGATACATATCAGGTCACGGTGTTCACGTGATTTGGTGTGTGTGTGTGAAGGGAGTGTGTGGGGGTGTGTGTGGGTGTGTGTGTGTGTTTGTGTGTGCGCGTGTGTGTGTGTGTGTGTGTGTGTGTGTGAAGGGTGTGTGTGTTTGAGGGGTGTGCTTGTGCGTGAGTATGTGTATTCTTGTGTGTGTGTGTGTGTGTGTGTGTGTGTGTGTGTGCCGGTGTGTGTGTGATTGTGCTTGCGTGTGTGTGCGTGTGTGTGTGTGTGTGCGTGTGTGTGCGTGCGTGCGTACGTTTATGCGCGCGCGCGTGTGTATGTGTGCGTATGATTTCGTGCGTGTGTGTTTAGGGGGACCTATGTGTGTGTTTAGGGGGACCTATGTGGGTGTTTAGGGGGACCTATGTGTGTGTTTAGGGGACCTATGTGTGTGTTTGAGTACGGGGGAGGTGGATGTAATTGCTTCAAGCAACTTGATTTACAACTTAAACGCATTAATTTGATGTATTTGATGTATTTGCGCTGTGTGTGTTGTACTCATTTGTGGTTTCGAATGATCTTCATTTACATTGTGTGTGAATCATACCCCTGATAAAAACATCCTTAACTTTGTGGGACCAATTTGCAAGGAAGAGAAGACAGTTTCTCACTGGGATTGCGGGAGGGTATTTGGCGTAGGGACAGACGGGATCAAATTCGTCGAACTTTCACAGTGCCTTCCTCATCTAAAACAAATATAGTCTTCACTGCAAAAGGCCGCGAGAAAATACAGTACACAAGGTCTGCGAACACAGTTTTTTTTTGTCAAACAACCAGTGACAAAAATAACAACAACAAGATACAAGAAGAGCAAACGCTCGATCGAGTCACTTTCGCAGTTCTGAATATTATATGAGGCATCAGATGGACAGGAAGAAATTGCTATTCACAACACAATGAGTCACGTTCACATAAAATTTGAGCCCGGTCACTTTTATAGTTTCCGAGAAAAGCCCAACGTTAAGTTGTGTGTTGCCGAACAGAAAAGGCTAGTTATCTCCCTTGTTTTTCTGATAACGTTCGTAAAAGGCTACAGATGTAAATACTTTGATGTAAAGAATAATCCTACAAAGTTTCAATCACATCCGATGAACTTTGTCAAAGATATAAAATGTCTAATTTTTCCTTTGACGCTGACCTGTGACCTTGAAAAAGGTCAAAGGTCAACGAAACCATCGTTAAAGTGTAGAGGTCATTGGAGGTCACGACTAAACAAAATATGAGCCCGATCGCTTTGATAGTTTCCGAGAAAAGATATAAAATGTCTAATTTTTCCTTTGACGCTGACCTGTGACCTTGAAAAAGGTCAAAGGTCAACGAAACCATCGTTAAAGTGTAGAGGTCATTGGAGGTCACGACTAAACAAAATATGAGCCCGATCGCTTTGATAGTTTCCGAGAAAAGTCCAACGTTAAGGTGGTGTCTACGGACGGCCGGACGGCCGGCCGGACAGACTAACACTGACCGATTACATAGAGTCACTTTTTCTCAAGTGACTCAAAAAGCAAACGGTTAACGCATGACATCAAGTATGGTATCTTCTTCTTCTTCTTCTTCTTCGTTCATGGGCTGAAACTGCCACGTTCACTCATGCTTTCACACGAGTGGGTTTTTAAGCGTTTTTACCCCGCCATTTAGGCAGCCATACGCCGCTTTCGGGGGACAAGTATGGTATAAACTTTAGCAGACAAAGGCAAAGAAGACAAAAGCCACAACTATCCCCAAAAGCAAGATATACCGTTAATCAATAAAACAGCCACAAGCGTGGCGGGTGTAGGAACTTAATCATTGAAACCTGTTTTTCACCAGCATGGTATACATCTATCTATATATATATATACGACTAGTGTCTGTCTGTCTGTCTGTCTGTCTGTTCGCGATGCACGGCCAAAGTTCTCGGTGGATCTTTTTCAAATTTGGACACCGTATTCAGCTACACCCCGGACACAACCTCATCGATGAGATATTTCAACACGTGCTCTCAGCGCGCAGCGCTGTGCGCGCTGAACCGATTTTTTTGTTTTGTTTTTTTGTTGTTGTCGGAATCCACTACCAGTAACTCTTCCTTATCTTCTCCAGTGTTTTCAGCCGCGATTATCTCCCTTCCTCCGTGTGGCGTCAATCCATATTCCCGTTACTACGTTACTATTTTTAGAAGGTCACTTTCTTTCTTTATTTGGTGTTTAACGTCGTTTTCAACCGTTCAAGGTTATATCGCGACGGAGAAGGTCACTGCACGTTACTATTTTTAGAAGGTCTCCAGTGTTTTGCGCGTTTATCTCCTTTCCTTCGTGCGCCGGCGAAGCCGGCGTACGTCCCAGGCGCAGCCTGGTATTCGGCTCTACTTCTTCCCGGCGAAGCCGGTACCCGGCGAAGCGGGTAATCATCTAGTGTATAAATATTCACACAGAAGCTGGCGACATGAGCAATCTCCACTTAGCACCAAAATCGAAATCCTTCTACGTAATTAGTGGTTCGTAATTAATGTTGTCACTCTCAGCCACATCAACATGATAATACAGTCGAACCTGCCCTCAAGATCTCCCGCCCACACGGACCACCCCAAAGGCAAAGGATCCCCGACGGTTTTTACTATATAAATCAACTTTCCACTTTTGCTCAGTCCCTTGGGTGGTCTTTATAGCCAGGTTCCACTGTAACTGATTCCAAATCAGTGCTACACCTCTCTGAGTAGGTGTCCCTGTTCTAGAACGAGGTGACATCTACCTATTTTTGTCACGGTTCAGTGACCCTGCTCTTCCCATTGCCTTATCTCGGCCACCTCGTCAGCATTCCCACTTCTTCTTCGTTCAATGGGCTGAAACTTCCCCGGCCCGTACACTCCTGGTTTTTACATTTAGTCAAGTTTTGACTAAATGTTTTAACATAGAGGGGGGAATCGAGACGATGGTCGTGGTGTATGTGTGTCTGTCTGTCTGTGTGTGTGTGTAGAGCGATTCAGACTAAACTACTGGACCGATCTTTATGAAATTTGACATGAGAGTTCCTGGGTATGATATCCCCGGACGTTTTTTTCTTTTTTTCGATAAATGTCTTTGATGACGTCATATCCGGCTTTTTGTAAAAGTTGAGGCGGCACTGTCACGCTCTCATTTTTCAACCAAATTGGTTGAAATTTTGGTCAAGTAATCTCCGACGAAGCCCGGACTTCGGTATTGCATTTCAGCTTGGTGGCTTAAAAATTAATTAATGACTTTGGTCATTAAAAATCTGAAAATTGTAAAAAAAAAAAAAAATTTTATAAAACGATCCAAATTTACGTTCATCTTATTCTCCATCATTTTCTGATTCCAAAAACATATAAATATGTTATATTTGGATTAAAAAAAAGCTCTGAAAATTAAAAATATAAAAATTATGATCAAAATTAAATTTTCGAAATCAATTTAAAAACACTTTCATCTTATTCCTTGTCGGTTCCTGATTCCAAAAACATATAGATATGATATGTTTGGATTGAAAACACGCTCAGAAAGTTAAAACGAAGAGAGGTACAGAAAAGCGTGCTATCCTTCCCAGCGCAACTACTACCCCGCTCTTCTTGTCAATTTCACTGCCAATGCCGTGAGCGGTGGACTGACGATGCTACGAGTATACGGTCTTGCTGCGTTGCATTGCGTTCAGTTTCATTCTGTGAGTTCGACAGCTACTTGACTAAATGTTGTATTTTCGCCTTACGCGACTTGTTTGTTTTTGTTTTTTGCACGAGTGTTTTTTTTGTGTGAATGGCCGTTATTACCCCTGGGCACCATTATGATGCCATACGCCGTTTTCGGGGGATGCCTGGTATTTTCGTGTTTCTATAACCCACCGAACTCGGACATGGATTACAAGATCTTTTCCGTGCGCACGTGGTCTTGTGCTTGCGTGTACACACGAAGGGGGACAAGGCGCTAGTAGTTCCATACATAAGTTGACCTGGAAGATCGGACAAATCTACACCCAATCAGGCGTGGCCCGGATTCCAACACTCAACCTTTCGCATGGGAGGCCGGTGTAACACGAGAAAATTACTCCCACGAGATTTTTACTCCGGAGTAAAAATGTTGTACGAAAATGTTACTCCCTTTACGAAAAAAGCACTCCCCCATTAAACGAGAAAATTACTCCCCACGACAGGTGAGTTCCGAGTTAACATTTCGTACACAAATGTTACTCCCCTGACGAATAAAAAACGAATAAATTACTTCACCCTAACACGAGCAATTTAACTTCCCATGCCAGGTGTACGAAATTTTGACTCCCTTGTCCCCTGTTAGTCTTGGTGGTGGAAGGGGTGGAGGGAGGCTTGCGCGACATTCGTTTGCGCGAGATGCCAATTTTGGCATTATCCCTTCGCCCGCATCCCATTTTCGCGTACGAGATTTTTTACTAAAAGTAAAAAAAATGGGGAGTAAACATTTCGTGGAGGGAGTAATTTTTTCGTGCCTTGGGGAGTTCTTTTCTCGTACGAAAAATTTACTCGGAGTAAGAATTTCGTACGAAATTTTTACTCCGGAGTACATTTTTCGTGGAGTAAAAATTTCGTGTTACACCGGCGGATTATCTACCAGACCGTTGCACCCGTCATTTCCACTTCCAGCAAGGTCAGTCTGTTCGAGCAGGTCCCCTTTACCACACTCATCTACCTAGGCCCTATCCACTTTCGGATGATGCCAATTAGTGATAGTAATGGCCTACATTTTGTGAAGAGAGTTCCATTATCGGGGTACTTGCTATCGGGTGACATCAGCCCACACCAACCTGGGGTATCTAGATGGACAACACTTTCACTGATATCTCTCTCCACAGGTCAAGCGTGGATTTATGGGTCAATCAGATTTCTTGGGGTTGCATGTATCGAGTCAGCAGTTTGTTTGCGTATTTTGTTTGTTGATATATTAATAATGTACATGTCTATTTGTTTACGTATTTTGTTTGTTGATATATTAATAATGTATACAAAATAACCGTGTGACCTGGAATAATAGGCCGTGAAAGGTGGATGCAGCGCCTAAAGGCAGTCGATCTACTGGCCGATGTGAATGCGTGATATATTGTGTAAAAAATTCCATCTCACACGGCATTAATAGGTAACATGCGCCTTGAGTCGCCTTGTGTGGTGAGATACGTGCGCGATATAAATCCTCGTAAATAAATAAAATAAAAAATATACCTCAATCCTTATCTGTTTAGACACATTGTAAGTTTATTTATGCCTCTTTGGGGACCCCTCTTCCCACTCACGTCCTATTTTCCCATCCCATCCAACCTCCCCATCCACTACTCTACCTTAATTCCATGATGGATCGTGTAGTGGCAAATGATATTTTTGCAGTATTTTAATGCCGTTCCAGCGAGGAACATTTGCTTTTCTGTACAATATGATGCACTTTCCTTTGGCAGCTGTGGTTATATCCTAACTGGGAGTGAAATACAGAGAATACGTCATTCCTCACAGATCCACACCTCTAAATATGAAACAAAGCACCTCAGTTAGACTTCAGTCCCCCTCCCTGACCGCCCCCCCCCAAGCCACCCGCATTCCTCTCATAAAAGAAAAATATCCTCATGAGTCCTCTCTGAAAAAGTGTAAATGAGTTGTTATTTTTGTTTGTTAAAGCGCAGGCGCACGCACACACGTGCACGCACGCACACACACATACACAAATACAAATACGCGCACACACACACACACACACACACACATACATACACAAACACACACACACACACACACAAACACACACACACACACACACACAAACAAAACCTTTCTTCGCCCATCCACCCCCCTCCAGTACATCCATATCCCTCTTCTTTCCAAACCCCAACATGCACTTAGTTAACCTACACAAAATCAGAACTTTCTCCTAAAACAAGTTCAGGGTTCTTTTCAACAATCTT